>NC_134399.1:62935350-63253335 GCF_050003625.1 Haematobia irritans | reverse complement strand
TGGCTATATCTAAATCTGGCTTTTGAGACCATAGAATATATATATATATATATATATATATATATATATATAATATATATAATATATATATATATATATATATATATATATATATATATATATATATATATATATTATATATATATATATATATATATATATATATATAATATATAATATATATATATATATATATATATATATATATATATATCTTTCGCCCGATTTGGACTTCTATGGTCTCAAAAGCCAGAGTTTTGCACAAGCGGTACTTTTAACGATACTATTGTATGTGCCAAATATGGTCAAAATCGATTCAGATTTAGATATAGCTCCCATATATATCTTTCGTCCGATTTGAACTTATATGGACTCAAAATCCAGGGTTTTGCCGTGATTTGCTTCAAATTTCGCATAAGGAGTACGTTTAGTAGTATCGGTAATTGTGCCAAGTTTGGTTGAAATCGGTTCAGATTTAGATATGGCTCCCATATATATCTTCCGTCCGATTTGCACTCATATGACCAGGGAGGCCAAAGTTATACTCCCATTTACGTGAAATTTCGCATAGATAGCAGAATTATTATTCTAACTATGCATGTCAAATTTAGTCAAAATTGGTTCAGATTGTATATAGCTCCCATATATACGTACACCAGAGTTGGGGAAATATTTTAGACCCATTTTCAATGGGATTTTCCTCCAATTGATTGGATAGTTTCCTCAGAGAATACAAATATGGCCAAAATTCTCACACTTTACACAAAATTCTGTGATTATTTCCCCATATCTTAGCCATATCCTACACACTACATGCCAAAATTTCCACAGAACGGATGACCGACTAGACCAAATAATATATCACAACCCACACTTGACCACATATCTTGGCGCGATCTAACCAATATCCTTGTAAAATCGCCACTGCTGAGTAGCAAAAATTGTAAATATTACTGTAATTGTCCTATATCTCGAATACATATGTATCGCCTGAAAAATAATAAATCTCTCTTGTACAATTGCATTAAAATTTCTCTCGCTTCATATTTCCCATATTTTTTAATAACATTGTGTTTCATCCCATGGCGTTAGCCGATTTAAATTTTAATTCTAGAGTTTTTGTAGAAGTACAAAAAATTGTTTCCATTAAAAGTATTTGTATCTGAAAATGCAAACTTTTATTTAGCTCCCAGCAAATTTTAAGTAGTTGAGATGGTAACACAAATGTTTGTCTACATATTGGTGAAGGGTATAATATAGTCGGCTCCGCCCGACTTTAGACTTTACTTACTTGTTAGATTTTTCTGATGTGCTTTTAATTTAAGTTGAATAGACGTGGATATTAATTTAAAAAAAATTGAATACTTTTTTACATACATTAGTTGTTACATACGCCTTCCGTAAACAACATTGAATCACCGCAAATCAAGAATTGTTTAAAATTTTTTGAAAATACAATGGCAAAGTCTCCTATATTAATTTTAATCATTATGTATTGTACATTCTCAGTCAAGGTAAGATTTATGATCTACCAACACAAGCGTAAAATGTATTATAATCACAACAGAATTGTTAACATTTAGTGTGGAAAACGTCCATTTGATGTACATTTCCACAATGTCACGTGTCCCGCATATACTAGCCTTGTCAAACTTGCCGAATGTGACGTCATTAAAGTTGCCAAAAATAAATATGCCCTAAATGTGATGTTCCTATTGGCACGCACTATGCCTGCAAATACTGATCTTCGATTTCTATTTGAATTAACACCGATCAAAGGCACAAAAATAATTCGAATTCTGGGATGTGAAGATGAGAATATGTGATCTTCTGGAGCATTCAAAGTAAAATACCAATTATAAAGGACTTAATGAATGAAATAAGAAGAAAGAGCAATATACCCATATCATGTCCAGTCAAAGATGTAAGAAAAAGAATGCAAATTAGATTTACAAAAAAAAAAAAAAAAAACAAAACGTTAAAATTCTTTCTCTTCAGAACATGATGTACAATATAACGAATGTTATTGCTACTGATGCCCTATTTCCTTTGTACACCCCTATAGTGTACTTCAATATTAGTATGGTGTTTTTGCAAAAGGAAATTCATCTCGTAACATATCGCTTACAGGGATTGACAATGCAGAAAAAACCCTAAGGTGAATTAATGTTCTTCTTTCAATGTGTGTAACAAATTTCAAATTGTCATGCACTTAGTTACTGATCATATCTTTGTCCCTTCTGTACTTGTTTAATAAATTGTAACGCGTTCGTTCATTTAATTACTGATGATATCTTTGTCTCTTTCTTTGTACGTATGAAAACAATTTGCTTTTGTTGTCTGTTTTAACATATTAACGATTAAACAAAATTAATTACTTTTTTAATTGTACACCCAGAAAAATATGCCAGCTATAGATTCTTTATAAATGTATTTAATGTATTAATAAAGCATGTCTATTATTGAAGAAAATATGAAACTGTACTTAAAAACGTAAGCAATATTGAAGCAAAATGTTTACCACAAATACATATGTAAGATTTGTCCACACACGCAAAGAAAAAAAAAAAACGTTTGGAAAACGTGTACCGAAAACGTTTTTCTTTTGTCAGAGTTTTTTGAATTGCTTCGAAACTTTTAAACTTTTATCACCAAAAAAATTCGTTTGTTACAAAATTTTTATTTTGTCAATAAAAAAAGTTATTTTTGAAACAATAACACAGTCATTTCGTTTATATCAAACACTGTTCTTTTCTGACTTTAGGTCTTTAATAAGACACATTTTACAATTCAAAATTTAATATAGTACAATGTAATGTTGACCCTTGGCATGCAAGTCGGACGTAGCAACCACTGCTCCACGGTGCCAAACTAAATGTTTGTTTCTGTGAAATAAACTTTGTTTATTCGGTTCGTGGGCGCCGCAAGCTATGCTATATAAATATAACTTATATGGATAATTATCTATTGATGACCATAACCGGTACATAGCTCAGTGGTTAGTGTGTTGGCTTACAAAGTGCATGGTCCGCGCTTCGATTCTCCGTCCAGGCGAAAGGTAAAAAAATTTTAAAAATTTATAAAATCGTATAATTTCTTCTACAATGTTGGTATTACAGGAAAAGGTGTTAAGAACTAAAAACACTCGTTGATGTGAGAAGGATGTGAGGGAAAATGCAATTAGCAAGAAAACAATGTTTGTTTTTTAGTTTGTTTTTATGAAATTGTTTTTACATCCTGGAAAAGAATAAACGTTTATCACAAAAAGTATATACTTTTCTTCCAAATAAACTTCCTTACAGCGAAAAGCAAATGAGAAACGAACTTTGTTTGTCTAAAATTTCGTTTGGGAGGAAAGAATTATTTTTTTGCGTGCATGAATGAAAAAAGTTCAATAAAATCATTCCATATATCAATTCAATTCAGTTAAATGTTTTTTATAATATTGTATAGTGGTTCATACATATACTAACATAAATATAACTGATATATATTCTTCCTAATTTCTATGAAATTCACATCGTCCAAATAAATAAAAATGTCTTTGGCGCTATACGAATTTCAACTTTCCTCAAAATTAGTTTATTTTACTTAACGTTGCTTTAATATACTTTAACTTAGTGAAGGGGTCATATTTTTCTGGGTATAGATGGATTAAGTTAGAGTCAGAAATTATATATTCGTATGTCATGAAGACAATAATTCCAGTGTTTATTAATATTTTTTTTAATTTTGTTTGAAAAAGTTATTTCTAAATAAAAATAATAAAACTTCTTTATGTGTAAAATTATCTTTTATTACAATCACATTTTTATGTTGAATATTGGTAAACTGATGACGATATTTTTATATTCATTAATTACAAATAAGAACAGAAAGATAAAAAAGCTTACGTCAGGAAAAATGACAAATACCATACACAAAAAAATTGTTTTTTGATTCAATAACGAAATTAATTGATCCAATTAATTTTGTAAATTAAATGTCTTTAATCACACAAATGATCACAAATGAGTATCAATTAAAAAATTAATTGAAAATCAATTAAAAAATTAATTGATCCAATTTAAATTGATACTATTAATATTTATACCCTAAACCACATAGTGGTCAGGGTATAATAAGTTTGATCGGCCAAAAAATATTGATTTTAGACCCCATAAAATATATACCGATCGACTCAGAATCACCTCCTGAGTCGATCTAGCGCTTGGTGTCCGTCCGTCTGTCCATGTATTTGTTGTTCACAGGATTCCGGTCGCAATTATTAACCGATTTTGATGAAATTTGGTTCAGCGAGTTTTTTGGGCACAAGGACGAACGCTATTGAATTTGGAAGAAATCGGATCAAATTTAGATATAGCTCCCATATATATGTATCGCCCGATTTCGACAAATGGGGTCACGTTGCGCGTTTTTCAAACGGATCGTCACCAAATTTGGCAAAAGGTAAAATTTTCCATTGCCCTTCAAGTCCGCAAAATTTCATCCAAATCGGTTCAGATTTAGATATAGCTCTCATATATATGTATCGCCCGATTTTCCCAAATTTGACCACAAAACCTTTATTTATCAACCGATCTTACTCAAAGTTGGCTAAATATAATCTTCTATAGCACTAACTATATGTGCAAAAAATCATCGAAATCGGTTCAGATTTAGATATAGCTCCCATATATACGTATAGCCCGATTTTCCAAAATTTGGCCATAGAACCCTTATTTATTAACCGATCTTACTAAAAGTTGGCTAGATCCAGTCCTCTACAGTACTAACTATATGTGCAAAATTTCATCGAAATCGGTTCAGATGTAGATATAGCTCCCATATATATATCACCCGATTTTGAAAAATTTGCCCCTAATAACCTTATGTTTGACCATACAGGCCTCATTTCTTAACTGATCTTACTAAAAACTTGCATAAGGTAACCTTTTGTGGTATTAATCAAACCCGCAAAATATTATGCAAATTGCTTCAGATTTAGATATAGCTTCCACATATATGCATCGCTCGATTTTCCCAAATTTGGCCATAGTACTCTTATTTATTAACCAATGTTACTCAAATTTCAAATTTTGATGTACTAGCCGATCGTACTTATACGTACTTGTAGCTCTTACATAAGAATATTGCTCGATTTTTACAAATTTGTATTTATTACCCACACTAATTTAACGATTTTCTCTTTTTTAATAATGGGCTCAATATTAGTGGCATACTAACTCCGTAGGTGCAATATCAACACAGCCAGTGTTGCTAGAAGTAGGGGAAATTCGCTATATGTAGGGTTTTTCTAATATTTAGCGTCTTGTAGGGACGTAGGGCCACAATGTAGGACATTTTCACTCAACACAATTTGTAATAATTTTTACATTTTGGTGGCTCTAGAGGAGGAAATTAGAAGCCGGCAAGGCTTGATCTTTAACAATGTGTGGTAAACTTTATTCCTGTAGAAAATTTTGTGAACATTTTATTTCTGTAGCACATTTTGTCAAAATTGTATTTCTATAGAAATTTTTTTCAAAATATTATTTTTATAAAAAATTTTCTCAAAATTTTATTTCTGTGGAATTTTGTCTTAAAATTTTATTTCTATAGAAAAATTTCTCACAAAAATTTGTTTATAGAAACTTTTTCCAAAATTTTATTTTTATAGAGATTTAACAAAAAAGATTACTAATTTGGGTAGAATTCTACAAACTGTGGCAACCACGGTGGTAATACACATTTATATTCTAAGTTATATACGTTGCATATTCATGTTTTAAGATAATAAAGTACTTAGAACCATTTTTGTTTTGTAAAATTTTTTAAATTTAACGAACACATAGTAGGGGAAATTGTTTGGGAATGTATGGGAAAGTAGGGAACTTTTTTTGTCCTTGTAGGGTAAACCGAACATTTTCCCTGGCAACATTGACTATGTGCTATAGTCAGATTGACACAAAGCACCCATAGACACCCAATATGCAATTGCGGTTTATCTCCCAGACCTATATGTTACCACACAAATTCTTATGATTACTAATTCTGTAATGGTGGTTTAGGGTATGATATAGTCGGCCCCGCCCGACTTTCTACTTTACTTACTTGTTATACCCACCATCATAGGATGGGGGTATATTAACTTTGTCATTCCGTTTGTAACACATCGAAATATTGCTCTAAGACCCCATAAAGTATATATATTCTGGGTCGTGGTGAAATTCTGAGTCGATCTAAGCATGTCCGTCCGTCCGTCTGTTGAAATCACGCTAACTTCCGAACGAAACAAGCTATCGACTTGAAACTTGGCACAAGTAGTTGTTATCGACGTAGGTCGGATGGTATTGAAAATGGGCCATATCGGTCCACTTTTACGTATAGCCCCCATATAAAGGGACCCTCAGATTTGGCTTGTGGAGCCTCTAACAGAAGCATATTTCATCCGATCCGGCTGAAATTTGGTATATGGTGTTGTTATATGGTCTCTAACAACCGTGCAAAAACTGGTTCACATCGGTCCATAATTATATATAGCCCCCATATAAACCGATCCCCAGATTTGGCTTGTGGAGTCTCTAAGAGAAGCGTATTTCATCCGATCCGGCTGAAATTTGGTACATGGTGTTGGTATATGGTCTCTAACAATCATGCAAAAATTGGTCCATATCGGTCCATAATTATATATAGCCTCCATATAAACCGATCCCCAGATTTGGCTTGCGGAGCCTAAAATAGAAGCAAATTTCATCCGATCCGGCTGAAATTTGGTACATGGTGTTGGTATATGGTCTCTAACAACCATGCAAAAATTGGTCCACATCGGTCCATAATTATATATAGACTCCATATAAACCGATCTCCAGATTTGGCTTGCGAAACCTCAAAGAGAAGCAAATTGCATCCGATCCGGCTGAAATTTGGTACATGGTATTGGTATATGGTCTCTAACAGCCGTTCAAAAATTAGTCCACATCGGTCCATAATTATATATAGCGTCCATATAAACCGATCCCCAGATTTGGGTTCGGAGCCTCAAAGAGAAGCAAATTTCATCCGATCCGCCTGAAATTTGGTACATGATATTGGTATATGGTCTCTAACAACCATGCAAACATTGGTCCACATCGGTTCATAATTATATATAGCCCCCATATAAACCGATCCCCAGATTTGGCTTGCGAAGTCTCCAAAAGATGCAAATTTCATCCAATCTGGTTGTAATTTGGAACATGGTATTAGTATATGATCTTTAACAACCGTGCCAGAATTGGTCCATATCGGTCCATAATTATATATAGCCCCCATATAAAACGTTCTCCAGATTTGACCTCCGGAGCCTCTTGGAGGAGCAAAATTCGTCCGATCCGGTTCAAATTAGGAACGTGGTGTTAGTATATGGTCGCTAACAACCATACCAAAATTGGTCCAATCACACAAAAATTGGTCCATATCGGTTCATAATCATGGTTGCCACTAGAGCCAAAAATAATCTAATCTTCTATAGAAAATTTTGTCAAAATTTTATTTCTAGAGAAAATTTTGTTAAAATTTTATTCGGTTCATAATAAAATTTTCATCATTGTCAAAATTTTATTTCTATAGAAAATTTTGTCAAAATTTTTATTTCTATAGAAAATTTTATTTCCATAGATAATTTTGTTAAAATTTTATTTCTGTAGAAAATTTTGTCAAAATTTTATGTCTACTTTGTCAAACTGAATTATATACGTATTGGATCGATCTTTTTATACACGCGCACAAAAAATCGCTTCTGTAACATATACTCCCAACCATATTTTGCTTCAAGCATATACATTTTTGGGTATTGCCCAAACATTTATATGTTTGATCTCTTCCAATATATAATATGTTTGAAAGCATATTGGTCTAAACAATATATGTTTGGGTAGTCTAAGTTCCAAACATTTTGTATTTTTGCATCCAAATTCAATAATGTTGTCTTCTAAAAAACAATATGTTATTATGTGAACATATAATATGTTTGGAAGTATTTTGCACCCAAAAATATTATATGCTTAAAAAAATTCTCCCAAACAATATTGTGCTCAAAATTTTATTTATTTATTTATATATTTACAATCATAATGAATTATGAAAATAAACAGGTAATATAGGTGCTAACAACATAGGTTTTCGACCTGAATGCTCAAAATTTTGTTTCTGCCTAATTGTATATTCCCCCACATCTTTCTCACTTCCACGACATTTTTTAGTTCTTAGAACTTTTTTCTGTAATACAAACATTGTAGAAGAAATTATTCAATTTTTTTTATTTTAATTTTACCTTTTGCCGGACGGGGATTCGAACAGCGGACCACACAGTTTGTAAGGATCAAAGAAGTAGCTGATCAATTGCCCAAGGAAAAATAAAATGTTAATTTTGTAATAACAAGCAACAACCACCAACTTAATTCAATATCGCTCCCTGTTAAATAGCGCTCCAAGCTACTAAACACATATATGTTTATAGGCTATTTCTAAATTAATATATGTTTGCATCCAAGCATATTATATTTACAAACATTTTATGTCCCAAACACAATAAGTTCTAACATATTAACATATATGTTCCAAACATGTTATGCTAGTTTATGAACATTATATGCTTGCACTCAAAAATATTGTGTTTAAAATTTTGTGTTCCAAACATATAATGTTTATAGCCAAACATATGAAAAACAGTCTTTTTCATCCGTGTACCCTCCATCATAGGATGGGGGTATATTAACTTTGTCATTCCGTTTGTAACATATCGAAATATTGCTCTAAGACCCCATAAAGTATATATATTCTGGGTCGTGGTGAAATTCTGAGTCGATCTAAGCATGTACGTCCGTCCGTCCGTCCGTTCGTCCGTCCGTCTGTTGAAATCACCCTAACTTCCGAACGAAACAAGCTATCGACTTGAAACTTGGCACAATTCGGTTCATAATAAAATTTTCATCATTGTCAAAATTTTATTTCTATAGAAAATTTTGTTCAAATTTGATTCGGTTCATAATCATGGTTGCCACTCGAGCCAAAAATAATCTACCAAGATTTTATTTCTATAGAAAATTTTGTCAAAAGTTTATTTCTATAGAAAATTTTGTGAAAATTTTATTTCTATAGAAAATTTTGTTAAAATTTTATTTCTGTAGAAAATTTTGTCAAAATTTTATGTCTACTTTGTCAAACTGAATTATATACGTATTGGATCGATCTTCTTTGATTTAATATATACCACGTATGGACTTACATACAATTTAGAAGATGGTGTTAGGAGATTTTAAGATACCTTGCCATCGGCAAGCGTTACCGCAACTTAAGTAATTCGATTGTGGATGGCAGTGTTTAGAAGAAGTTTCTACGCAATCCATGATGGAGGGTACATAAGCTTCGGCCTGGCCGAACTTACGGCCGTATATACTTGTTTTTTACTAAAATTGTGTTCCACCCTAGTGCATTAGCCAACTTAAATTTTGAATCTATAGATTTTGTAAAACTCTATCAAATTCTGTCCAAATCGAGTGATATTTAAATGTACATATTTGGGACAAACCTTTATATATAACACCCAACACATTTGACGGATGTGATATGGTATCGAAAATTTAGATCTACAAAGTGGTGCAGGATATAATATAGTCGGCCCCGCCCGACTTTAGACTTTTCTTACTTGTTATACCCACCACCATAGGATGGGGGGTATATTAACTTTGTCATTCCGTTTGTAACACATCGAAATATTGCTCTAAGACCCCATAAAGTATATATATTCTGGGTCGTGGTGAAATTCTGAGTCGATCTGAGCATGTCCGTCCGTCCGTTCGTCCGTCCGTCTGTTGAAATCACGCTAACTTCCGAACGAAACAAGCTATCGACTTGAAACTTGGCACAAGTAGTTGTTATTGATGTAGGTCGAATGGTATTGCAAATGGGCCATATCGGTCCACTTTTACGTATAGCCCCCATATAAACGGACCCCAAAATTTGGCTTGCGAGGTCTCAAAGAGAAGGAAATTTCATCCGATCCGGCTGAAATTTGGTACATGGTGTTAGTATATGGTCTCTAACAACCATGCAAAAATTGGTCCACATCGGTCCATAATTATATATAGCCCCCATATAAACCGATCCCCCGATTTGGCTTGCGAGGCCTCTAAGAGAAGCAAATTTCATCCGATCCGGCTGAAATTTGGTACATGGTGTTAGTATATGGTCTCTAAGAACCATGCGAAAATTGGTCGACATCGGTCCATAATTATATATAGCCCCCATATAAACCGATCCCCCGATTTGGCTTGCGAGGCCTCCAAGAGAAGCAAGTTTCATCCAATCTGGCTGAAATTTGGTACATGGTGTTAGTATATGGTCTCTAACAACCATGCAAAAATTGGTTCACATCGGTCCATAAATATATATAGCCCCCATATAAACCGATCCCCCGATTTGGCTTGCGAGGCCTCTAAGAGAAGCAAATTTCATCCGATCCGGCTGAAATTTGGTGCGTGATGTTAGTATATGGTCTCTAACAACCATGCAAAAATTGGTCGATATCGGTTCATAATTATATATAGCCCCCATATAAACCGATCACCAGATTTGACCTCCGGAACCTCTTGGAAGACCAAAATTCATCTCATTTAGTTGAAATTTGGTACGTGGTGTTAATATATGGCCTCAAACTCCCATGCAAAATTTGGTCGATATCGGTGCATAATTATATATAGGCCCCATATAAACCGATCCCCAGATTTGACCTCCAGAGCCCGTTGGAAGAGCAAAATTCTTCCCATTCGGTTGGAATTTGGTACGTGATGTTAGTATATGGTATCCAACAACCATGAAGGAATTGGTTCCTATCAGTCCATAATTATATATAGCTCCCATATAAACCGATCCCCAGATTTGACCTCCGGTGCCTTTGGAGAAGCAAAATTCATCCGATCTGCTTGAAATTTGGTACGTCGTGGTATTATATGATATTTAACAACCATGCCAAAAGTGGTCCATATCAGTCCATAATCGTACATAGCCCCATATAAACCGATCCCGAGATTTGGTTTTGGAACCTCTTGGAGGAGCAAATTTCATCCGAGTGAGTTGAAATTTGGTACATTGTGCTAGTATATGGTCGTTAACAACCCTCACATAAATCGATCCCCAATCACACAAAAATTGGTCCATATCAAGTTCATAATTGTATATAGTCCCCATATAAGCGACCCCCATATTTCAATTCTGGCTCTCTACTTACAAAAAGTCAATATCGATTCGTAATTATTTATAAACTTAACTATACATAACTTTTTTGTCTAATATATACTATGTATGGACTAAATCACAATTTAGAAAACGATGTTAAGAAGTTTTAAGATACCACAACCCAAGTAATTCGATTGTGGATGACAGTCTTTAGTAGAAGTTTCTACGCAATCCATGGTGGTGGGTACATAAGATTCGGCCTGGCCGAACTTGGCGCCGTATATACTTGCTTTCCAATTTGTCTGAAATTGGAAATCTAGAGGTATTTTAGGACCATAAAGAGGTGTGCCGAAAATGGTGAGTATGGGTCCATATTTTGGTATAGCCCCCATATAGACCGATTTCCCGATTTTACTTCTTGGGCTTCTAGAATCCGAAGTTTTTATCCTATTTGCCTGAAATTGGAAATCTAGAGGTATTTTCGGGTCATAAAGAGGTGTGCCGAAAACGGTGAGTATCGGTCCATATTTTAGTATAGCCCCCATAAAACGACCTCCCGATTTAACTCCTTGGGTTTCTAGACTCCGTAGTTTTTATCTGATTTGCCTGAAATTGTAAATATTCTGGTATTTTAGGCTCACAAAAACGTGTGTCGGATTAAGTTTTTATCGGTCCATTTGGTAATGCCTCCATATAGACCGACTTCACTTCTTGAGGGTGTAGAAGGCGTACTGATCATGAAAATTGCTTGAAACTCAATGTAAAATTTCCAGATTTTACTTCTACAGATTTAAGATTTCAAATCAAGACGTTATTTTATAATTTTCTTGCACACTTACAAGAGATGTTAATTATTCCTCTAAAACTCAAACAAAAATGGTTCTTATAAATCCAGAATCTGATATAGTCCTCATAGGTGAAATCTTTAAATTTATCTTCGGGAAGTGTCCTCAAGTCCTCAAGCCCTCCTGAAATTTCAAAGGAAACCCTAATATTTGGTTCATGGTGGTGGGTATTTAAGATTCGGCCCGGCAGAACTTAGTTCTGTATATACTTGTTTTTTTTTTTGGAACTGTCTCTCAAAGAATATCAAAATCAGTGATGTTTCTCATTTATACAGTCGACTCTCGTTTATTTGAAACTAAAGGGAAAAGAAAAAAAAGAGTTCAAATTACAAAGTGTTTCAAAATAATAAGAGTTTAAATTATCGAGAGAGAACGGAGAAAAAGTTCAAATAAACAAAAGTATTAATAAATCAGGAAAATTAGTTTTACTTCATATTATTTTGAAAAAAAGTGTTATTTTCTTCTGAGTTAGCGATCTATCATTATCTAATGAATTTTGTATTGTTATGAGTGCTTAATAGAATTCGTCACTTGTGTCTAAGGGCGTAGGAGCGTAGGTTTTTAATAAATTTCCTTGCCTTGCTCAATGTGATTGATTCAGCGGTTGGCCTTCTTCATTTTCCTCCTTGTTTTTGTCCAAATCTAAAAGTTCAGCATCAGTAAGAACTCCATAAACACAGATGTCAGTATTAACTTGAACAAAGTCCTCAAAAGTTTAATCTCCGCAGTTAAGCTGAGTACTATGTTCAGTTTTCAAACTGAAAACCAGTTTATTTTCACAGTTACTTTTTATACCCTCCACCATAGGATGGGGGGTATATTAACTTTGTCATTCCGTTCGTAACACATCGAAATAATGCTCTAAGACCCCATAAAGTATATATATTCTGGGTCGTGGTGAAATTCAGAGTCGATCTGAGCATGTCCGTCCGTCCGTCCGTCTGTTGAAATCACGCTAACTTCCGAATGAAATAAGCTATCGACTTGAAACTTGGCACAAGTAGTTGTTATCGATGGAGGTCGGATGGTATTGCAAATGGGCCATATCGGTCCACTTTTACGTATAGCCCCCATATAAACGGACCCCCAAATTTGGCTTGCGATTGCTCTAAGAGGAGCAAATTTCATCCGATCTGGCTGAAATTTGGTACATGGTGTTAGTATATGGCCATGCAACCATGCAAAAATTGGTCCACATCGGTCCATAGTTATATATAGACACTCATGCAAAAATTGGTCGAAATTGGTCCATAATTATATATAGGCCCCATATAAACCGATCCCCAGATTTGACTACCGGAGGCCCATGGAAGAGCAAAATTCATCCGATTCGGTTGAAATTTGGTACGTGATGTTAGTATATGATATTTAACAAACATGCCAAAAGTGGTCCATATCAGTCCATAATCATATATAGCCCCCATATAAACCGATCCCGAGATTTGGTTTTGGAGCCTCTTGGATGAGCAAATTTCATCCAAGTTGAAATTTGGTACATTGTGCTAGTATATGGCCGTTAACAACCATGCCCAACTAGGTCCATATCAGTCTATAGTTATATATAGCACTCAGATAGATCGATCCCCATTCACACAAAAATTGGTCCATATCATTGTCATATATATTGTATATAGCCCCCATATAAGCGATCCATATTTCAATTCTGGCTCTCTACGTATCGTGCAAAAAGTCCATATCGTAATTATTACCTATACATAACTTTTTTGTCTAATATATACCACGTATGTATTAACTCACAATTTAAACAAGTAAGGAAAGTCTAAAGTCGGGCGGGGCCGACTATATTATACCCTGCACCACTTTGTAGATATAAGTTTTCGATACCATATCACATTTGTCAAATGTGTTGGGTGCTATATATAAAGGTTTGTCCCAAATACATACATTTAAATATCACTCGATTTGGACAGAATTTGATAGACTTTTACAAAACCTATAGACTCATTGGCTAATGCACTAGGGTGGAACACAATTTTAGTAAAAAAGAAATATGGGAAACATTTAAATCTGAAGCAATTTTAAGGAAACTTCGCAAAAGTTTATTTATGATTTATCGCTCAATATATATGTATTAGAAGATTAGGAAAATTAGAGTCATTTTTACAACTTATCGACTCAGGGACCCACCCTGAGCATTAATGCCAAAGACACCATGTGTCTATCTCGTCTCCTTCTGGGTGTTACAAACATATGCACTAACTTATAATACCCTGTTCCACAGTGTGGCGCAGGGTATAAAAATGATTCGCAATCAACTCCTTAGATCTTTTCCATCCACACCCTCAAAAAAAAATCGCTTTTCTAATATATGTTCCGAACATATTTTGCAGGAAGCACATATATTATTGGATACTTCCGAAACATTAATATGTTTAAGTTTCAGTTTACGTCCAATCTTCTATGATCGTAGTCATAAGGAAAAACATCTGTGATATTTTAATTTAGTTTTGTAATTATTTTTGAAATTATTTTAAATATTTGTTTAATGTCGTGGTGTTCCTGTGCCGTTGCTTTTTACAATTTAAAATTAATTTTAAACAAGTATATACGGCCGTAAGTTCGGCCAGGCCGAAGCTTATGTACCCTCCACCATGGATTGCGTAGAAACTTCTACTGAATCGAATTACTTGGGTTGCGGTAACATTTGCCGATGGCAGGGTATCTTAAAACTTCCTAACACCGTAAAATATACCACATAGTCCATACTTGGTATATATTAAACTAAAAAGGCCGATTAAATACGTATATAATTAAGTTTAAAGTTTCTATAGAAATAAAATTTTGACAAAATTTTCCATAGAAATAAAATTTTGACAAAATTTTCTATAGAAATAAATTTTTGACAAAATTTTCTATAGAAATAAAATTTGGAAAAAATTTTCTATAGAATTAAAATTTTGACAAAATTTTCTATAGAAATAAAATTTTGACATAATTTTCTATAGAAATAACATTTTGACAATGTTTTCTATAAAAATAAAATTTTGGTAGATTATTTTTGGCTCGAGTGGCAACCATGATTATGAACCGATATGGACCAATTTTTGTGTGATTGGGGATCGGCTATATAATTATGGACCGATATGGACCAATTCTTGCATGGTTGTTAGAGACCATATACTAACACCACGTACCAAATTTCAACCGGATCGGATGAAATTTGTTTCTCTTAGAGCAATCGCAAGCCAAATTTGGGGGTCCGTTTATATGGGGGCTATACGTATAAGTGGACCAATATGGCCCATTTGCAATACCATCTGACCTACATCAATAACAACTACTTGTGCCAAGTTTCAAGTCGATAGCTTGTTTCGTTCGGAAGTTAGCGTGATTTCAACAGACGGACGGACGGACATGCTCAAATCGACTCAGAATTTCACCACGACCCAGAATATATATACTTTATGGGGTCTTAGAGCAATATTTCGATGTGTTACAAACGGAATGACAAAGTTAATATACCCCCATCCTATGGTGGAGGGTATAAAAAGGTACGGTAATTGGTTGATCACAATCTCTTGGATATCGATCTAGCATGTGCACTTTATATATGGTTCTTTGCCAAGCTAGGATACTCACTCCCGAACTCTGCAGACTTAAAGCGTGATGAAGAAGATTACTTTTTGCCAAACCTTGTGCCCAAAAACACCCTGTACCAAACCTTACCCTTCAACCAAATCGGTTAATAATTGCGACCGGAATCCTGTGAATAACAAATTCATGGACAGACGGACACCAAGCGCTAGATCGGAGGTGATTCTGAGTCGATCGATATATACATATTTTATGGGGTCTAAAATAAATATTTCTGGTAGGCACATTCTGGCCACTATGTGGTTTAGGGTATAAGAACAAGTGAAAAATGTTTTACGATTGCAATTTACCAATCGAAAAATTCTCGATCAAAAAACTCTATATCGACTCCTGGGATCCGAAAAATTTAGATTTCGATCAAAAGTTTTCGATATCGAATGCCGTGATCAGCCCTCGGGTCTGAGTTCGATTCCTCCGTTCGTATACAGAGAGAGGTAGAAAAATCGAGAATCCAAACCAGAAGAGAGACTAAAATCTATAAATATAAATGAGAGCAACACGCTCGCTCTTTTTGAGCACATGTATGGTTGAGCTATTACTTTTGAAGAGCTTTTATGCTTGCGATGAAGTACTTATTGTTTGGCTGCTAATATGCTTGCATCGAAAGCCTTTCGTCCAATAATATGCCCGTGTAAAAGTAATATTGTGTGTATACCGATAACGAAGTGGTTACTGAATTTTGCGCAGGCTTATTGTCTGAATTTTCTTGATATTAAAATCTTATTGGAACTACAGATTAGAGGTGTGCACGTGAGTAATATTTGACTCACGCACACTCACGACGCAAAAATCCTATTCACGCACTATATTTTTTGGTAGGACTCTCACTCAGGCTCACGCACGAAAAGAAAATTTGTACCCACGCATGAAAATCTGTTAAAAACTCACACTCTCGCACACTCACGATCAGAAATGTCGTGTGTCACGTAAAATATCGTGACTGACGAAAAATGTCGCTACTCACGAGAAATCCCGTGACTCACGAATAATATTATGAGTAATTGACCTAATGGACCTGACTGAAAACATGAGCATGACTAAAATCGAGAGCTTTTGTACGTTTAACATCCCAGGTGTGCCAGAATTTTTCACGAAATTTACACTCGAGCACAATGTAAAGTTTTCGTTTCCACATACATATATTAAAATCTGAAACGATCTGGACAACATTTGTTAGACTTCTAAAAAATCTATAGATTTAAAATTTAAGGTGGCTTATGCCCTGGGGTGGAACACAATGTTAGTTAAAAACAAGTAAGAAAAGTCCGGCCCGCCCATATGCCCCGTCCGACTTTAGACTTTATGTTACCCTGCACCACCTTGTAGATCTAAATTTTCGATACCATATCACATCCGTCAAATGTGTTGGGTGCTATATATAAAGGTTTGTCCCAAATACATACATTTAAATGTCACTCGATCTGGACAGAATTTGATAGACTTCTACAAAATCTATAGACTCAAAATTTAAGTCGGCTAATGCATTAGGGTGGAACACAATGTTAGTAAAAAAAATTGGAAACATTTCAATCTGAAACAATTTTAAGGAAACTTCACAAAAGTTTATTTATGATTTATCGCTCGATATATATGCATTAGAAGTTTAGGAAAATTAGAGTCATTTTTAGAACTTTTCGAATAAGCAGTGGCGATTTTACATGGAAAATGTTGATCCATTTTGACCTTTTTTGTCGAAATCAGAAAAACATATATATGGGAGCTATATCTAAATCTGAACCGATTTCAAAAAAATTTGGCACACTTGTTCTTCTTGAGCAACATTTTAAGCAAATCAAGGTAAAACTCTGGCTTCTGGGGCCATATAAGTCCATATCGTGCGAAATATATATACGGGAGCTATATCTAAATCTGACCCGATTTCTTCCAAAATCAATAGGGTTCTATTCTGAGCCAAAGCACATACTTGTGCCCAGGGCTGTGGAGCCGGAGTCGGAGTCTGAAGATTTTGCTAGAGGCGGAGTCGGAGTCGTAAAAATTTTGCTCGACTCCGACTCCGGCTAAACCAAATTATTTAAAACAAGTTTTTACGCAAATTAGTTTCCATTGCGTTATTCATTCGATTAATGTACAGCATGATTGTAAATGAAAATCAACTTCCAATTACGGCTACCTTTTTATGTTTCCTAGAATTTTAGACTAGCAGATGGGCTGGATCGGTCCATTTTAATGCCCATATCAATTTATTTGAAATATTTCGAACAATCGAAATTATTGTTTTTTTTTTAATTTTATTTTAAGGCCATATACATATGTGGAATATTGACAGAAAATTTTTTCAAAGTTGTTTTTTATAAAAAATTTTGTCAAAATGTTATTTCTATAAAAAGTTTTGTCAAAATTTTATTTCTATAAAAAATTTATTCAAAATTTTATTACTATAGAAATATTTTTTTCTATACAAAATTTAGTCAAAATTTTATTTCTATCGAAAATTGAGTCAACATTTTGTTTCTATAGAATAGTTTGAAAAATTTTATTTCTATAGAAAATTTTGCAAAATTTGGATTGTTACACAAAAAGTTTTTCAAAATTTTATTTCTACTGACAACTTTATTTCTATAAATTTAAGTCAAAATTTTATTTGTATAGAAAATTTTGCCAAAATTTTATAGTAATAGATTTTTTTATTAGAAAATTTGGTCAAAATTTTGTTTCTATAGAATATTTTGCAAAATTTTATTTCTATAGAAAATTTTGCAAAATTTTTTTTGTTACACAAAAATTTTTTCAAAATTTTATTTATATTGATAATTTAAGTCAAAAATTTTAAGTCAAAATTTTATTTCTATAGAAAATATTGCCAAAATTTTATAGTAATAGATTTTTTTATTAGAAAATTTGGTCAAAATTTTATTTCTATAGAAAATTTTGTCAAAATGTTATTTCTATAGAAAATTTTGTCAAAATTTTATTTCTATAGAAAATTTAGTCGAAATTTTGTTTCTGTAGAATATGTTGCAGAATTTTATTTACTACACAAAAATTTTTCTAAAATTGTATTTTTATTGATAATTTTTTCAAAATTTTATTTCTATAAGAAAAAATTGTCAAATTTTATTTCTATAGCAAATTTTCTCAAAATTTTTTTTCTTACTGATGCTCACTGATACTCACTGCTATAAAAAATGTATTCAAAATTTTATTAATATAGAAATATTTTTTTCTATATAAAATTTAGTCAACATTTTATTTCTATAGAATATTTAGTCAAAACTTTGTTTCTATAGAATATTCTGCAAAATTTTATTTCTATAGAAAATTTTGCAAAATTTTGTTTGCTACACAATTTTTTCTTTAAATTGTATTTCTATTGATAATTTTTTCAAACTTTTATTTCTATAAAAAATTTTGCCAAATTTTATTTCTATAAAAATTTTATTCAAAATTTTATTTCTATATATTTGGTCAAAATTTCATTTCTAAAGAAAATTTTGCCAAAATTTTATTTCTATAAAAAATTTTGTCAAAATTTTGTTTCTGTAGAAAAATTTTTTTACTAGACAAACATTTTTCTAAAATTGTATGCTCACTGATACTCACTGCTTAGTCGAAAACTTGTAGAAATGATTCAAATTTTCAAATTTTTCAATGAATGAATCATAAATGCATTTTTGGAAATTGTCTAAACAATTATAAATATTTCCCAAATATTGCCCGAGATTTTGTAGAAGTCTGATTTCAGATTTTATCAAAATGTAGATCTAAATACAAAGTTGTGCAGAGTATATTATAATCGGCCCACCCGACTTTAGACTTTCCTTGCATTTTTATTTTTTGTTAAAATTGTGTTGCGTCCCATAACGTTAGATTTAAATTTTAAGTTCATAGATTTTGTAGAAGTATACACTATTATGTCTAAATCGATTCAGATTCAAATTCATGCATATGGGAATATAAACCTTTATATAGCTCGCAACAAATTTAAAGGATTTGAGATAGTATCAATAATTTTGGTCCAACATTATGTTTAGTTGGTGTCTTCTCATATTATGATGGGTATTTATATCATTATTTTATTTATTAAACATTGCTCTAAATTTGAAATATAGATTTCAATTGGCATCTAATGTGAAATTAAGACTTTTTTTGCATACATAAATAAATACGATACTTTATATCAATCCACTTACGGTACCTCCACAATAGAACTACAAATTAGTGGTATTAAAATGAGATTTAGTTATATTACCCGGAGTCGAGCTGATGAAAAATGCTGGAGTCGGAGACGAGCAAAATTGGCTCGACTCCACAGCCCTGCTTGTGCCAAATTAGAAGTCGATTGGACTAAAACTGCGACCTAGACTTTGATTATAAAAATGTGTTCACAGACAGACGGATATGGCTATATCGACTCAGGAGCCCACCCTGAGCATTTTTGCCAAAGACACCATATGTATATCTCGTCTCCTTCTGTTCCACAGTATGGCGCAGGGTATAATATGGGAAACATTACAATCTGCAGCAATTTTTAGGCAATTTGGCAAAAGTGTATTTATGATTTATCGGTCGAAGGTATGTATTAGTAGTAAAAAAAACTTTTACGAGTTTTGCTGCCACTATACCTAACCTAACCTAACCTATGGGAGCTATGTCTAAATCTGAACCGATTTACATCAAAATAGGCATGTTTATCCAAGGTCGATGTATATACTCGTATATTAGAGGTATAGGAAGCATTAACTCATTTTTAAAGTTTTCGGTTTATCAGTGGCGATTTTACAAGGAAAATTTTTGCCCAAAGTGGAAAACATAAATACGGGAGCTAATGGGTGATACGCTCAAAATTTGGTCAAGGGAAAACGCGTGTAAATCGGTGAAATCGTTTATTTAAAAACCCAAATTAAATTTCTTTTTCAAGTTCAATTAGTATAAAATTCAGGAAAAATATTCAGTTAGGCTTTCGCTTTTCCAAATCCGAATTGCCGGGCCTCACGCTTGACACCTGCCATCAGATTTTGTACAGCCACCTTGTCCACCTTCTTCGCCGCAGAAAGCCAGTTTGCCTTGAATTGCTGCTCGTCCTTAGCACTTTTTTTGGTCTTCTTTAGGTTCCGCTTGACAATAGCCCAGTATTTCTCAATTGGGCGGAGCTCTGGCGTGTTGGGAGGGTTCTTGTCCTTGGGAACCACCTGCACGTTGTTGGCGGCGTACCACTCCATGGCCTTTTTACCGTAATGGCAAGATGCCAAATCCGGCCAAAACAGTACGGAACAACCGTGTTTCTTCAGGAAAGGCAGCAGACGTTTATTCAAACACTCTTTCACGGAAATTTCTTGGTTGACAGTCCCGGAAGCTATGAAAATGCTGCTTTTCAAGCCACAGGTACATATGGCTTGCCAAACCAGATATTTCTTTGCGAACTTTGACAGTTTTATGTGCTTGAAAATATCTGCTACCTTTCCCCTTCCTTTTGCTGTATAAAACTCCTGTCCCGGAAGCTGCTTGTTGTCGGCTTTGACGTAGGTTTCGTCGTCCATTACCACGCAGTCAAACTTCGTCAGCATCGTCGTGTACAGCCTCCGGGATCGCGCTTTGGCCGTCGTATTTTGTTTATCATCGCGATTTGGAGTCACTACCTTCTTGTAAGTCAATAGTCCGGCTCGTTTTTTGGCTCGATGCACGGTTGTAGACGATACACCCAGCTTATTTGCGGCATCTCGGAGAGAGAGGTTAGGGTTTCGCTTGAAACTACCGGCAAATCTCTTTGTCGTCTCAGCGGCTTCCGGTTTTCGATTTCCCACCGATCCAGACTTCCTGGCTGTCGACAAACGTTTCCCAAACACTTTAGTTACATTTGTAACGGTTGATTTGGCAACTTTTAGCGATTTTGCCAGCTTTGCGTGCGAGTAGCTCAGATTTTCGCGATGCGCGAGCAAAATTTTGATACGCTGCTCTTCTTGCTTGGACGGCATTTTGACAACTGAAGAGTGAATTCCAAAATAAAAATAGGAGCAACATTCTACACACACACACCTTCAAAATGAGGGGTGTTCAGGTTTTTTAAATGCAAAATTGAAAGAAATACGTCAAGTTTATATTGACTAAATTTTGACCGTATCACCCTTTATATGGTACGTAAATCTTGAGTGATTTCAACCAAATTTGGTTTGCATAGTAACAATGTTAATTCTATTCACTGTGCAAAATGCATGTAAATAGGAGTAAAACTTTGGGTTCTGTGGTTATATGAGTATAAATCCGACAAAAGACTTTTGCTTCTGGAGCCATTTTAATATATATCGGGCGAAAGATGAATCGATTTCTTCCAAAATCAATATACGCAAAAAACGTTTAGAAAACGTGTACCGAAAAAGTTTTTCTTTTGTTAGAGTTTTTTGAATTTCTTCGAAAATTTTAAACTTTTATCACCAAAAAAAAAATCGATTGTTAAAAAATTCGTTAAATGTCGTGGGCACCGCAAACTTTACTATATAAATATAACTTATAACTTATAACGATAATTCTCTATTGAAGACAATAACAGCTACGTAGAGCAGTGGATAGTGTGTTGGCGTACAAATTGCATGGTCCGCGGTTCGATTCTCCGTCCAGGCGAAAGGTAAAATTTTAAAAATGTATAAAATCGAATAATTTTTTCTACATTATTTGTATTACAGAAAAAGGTGCTAAGAACTAAAAAAGCTCGCTGAACTGAGAAAGATGTGAGGGAAAATAAAATTAGCCAGAAAAGATTGTTTTTTGAGTTAGTCTTTATGAAAAAGGTTTTTCATGCTGGAAAAGAATAACGTTTATCACAAAAGTATATAATTTTCTTCCAAATAAACTTCCTTACCGCGAAAAGCAAATGAGAAACTATTTTTATTTGTCTAAAATTTCGTTTGGGAGGAAAGACCCAAAGTGTCAGGGCGTGTGGCGCTGGGTATTAGAGCGCATTTCGAAACATTTAACAAACTTAATACAAAACCTCCAATTTTAGGGCATTATTTCATTTGAATTTTGGGGCCATATTTACGGAACGGAATTTCTCATCTGTTTTTGGCTAAAATTCTCACAATTTAAAAAATAATTTTACCGTCTTTTTGGTTTTACGATTATATTAACGTATAGCTTTTATTTTAGCATACAAAATATTAATTATATAATTAGACTTATAATTATAAAACACAAAATGAATTGAATCATTTTTGTATATATTTTATATACCACAAAAATATATACCATAATATGTGTGTATGAGTTTAGTTGTTTCTCTATTTGTATTATTTAATATTTTTCTTAAACAAACAAAAATTGCACGCTTTTCTTCAATAAATACAAGCAATTCGTGTTTTTAAAATAATAAAAAAATAATAATAAAAGCAATTGTTATATTATATTCGCAATTATACATATTTGAAATAATTATTGGAAGGAGTATAAGAAATAGCATTGATTTAAATTACATACATAAAAAAATAATTTTTAATTTTTATTGATTTGTTTTATATATTTATATATAGAATACAATTAGACTCGTTGTTCAGATTGAAAAATAATAACTAAACTAACACATAATTGCAAAGAAACAAAAATGCGGCATTTTTGTGGAAAATTAGTTTTTGTCTACACCTAACTATGTTACAAATTGCTAGACTTTTGTTTCTATACAACAGACAAAGTTTATGCAATCCAAATGGAAAATTTTCGCACAGGCTACAGGTACACCTGCGCTTTTTTGTGCCCCATACCACACGCGCAATTGATGTCACCTAAATAGTGCGTGTCTGTCGTAGGTAGACAGGTGCGTGCCTTTGCGTTTGAGCTTATAGATGACTAAGTGGGACAACCAATTTGAAGTCTGGGCCTTCGTGTTTTTCTCTGCATAATTCTCAAGTGTTTTCTAGATTTCTATTTTTAACAGTTGTGACATTTCACCAATCCTACTTCGTCACAGTTCATACATTTCAATGCCACAAATTCTGCTGTGAAATGGTTTCGATGGACAGATTTCTTGGAACCTTTGCAGGATGGGCATGGCAACAAACGATAACCACCGCATGTCTGGCAGGTGTATGTGGTTGCAATTGACTGTAGAACGAGAACAATAAAAAATAAATTATAATTTGAATAATAGTTATAAACAATATCAAATAGTTTACCTTGTAGGCTTTAAGAAGTTGTCTTAGTTCTCCTGATTCATTGAGTCGTTCAACAGTCTCAGCATCCTGAAATTAAAAAAAAAAAACATTAAGGATTAGAAAGAAGATAGAGATAAACTGAATAAATAAAGAAAGCTTGGCGAGACTGAACTCTATCATACCATAAACCAAGTGTATACCACCTACTAACCATTAGCGTAGCCAGACAATTTTCCTATCAAAAAATTATTACTATTAAAAATTATTATTATAGCTTCAATTAATGTTTATTTTATAAAAATAAATAAAAAATCAGACTTCAACATAACTAGACAATTAATTTATAAAAAAGCAACTAAAAGTAGTTCCAAACTTTTGGGTGTTGTTCTAAAGGCACATCTGTAAAAGCACCTCCAAAAATGTCCTCACAAAGAAGTTAATTATTTTTATTACGCAGTAAATTGTTTTAATTCAATATTTTTAACTCGTTTTTCTTCGTATTTTTAATGGGTATTTTTTTAATAGGTTAAAAAAGATTAAGATTTATAAAATGATAAAAAATTTTCAAATTTAACTGCTAAAATGCTAAATCCTTTCTAGAAAATTTTAATATTTTAATAATTTTTTAAAATATTCGAGGTAAAATTTTTCAGACAAGCGTTATAATACATTAAAAATCATCAAAACTTATAAAAAATTTATTCGGGAGAATATCACAAAATTTTTTAATTCATCTTATAATAAATAAACTAACTTACAATTTAGAAGACAATATTAAGAAATCAAAATGATATATATTGCCATTGGCAACTGCTACCACAATGAAAAATCGTCAATAGGTTTTCAAATTCTGGGGGGGCTAAAATTGTTCTTGGGGGTCTAAGCGCCCCCAAAGGCCTTCCTACGCTTATGCTAATAATCCTACGTATTTAAGACCTTTTATTAAAATGGTTTTGAGAAGACAAATGATGGGAGTGGTCTAGATTTTTTTCAAAACCCCCAAAAATATTTATGAAAATAAGTACAAAATGGGTTTCCCAATTTTGTTAACAAAACCTGAAATGATATACTTCAAAAATTCAATCAACAATAAAATATGTATATCACTTTAAAAAGCAGACAAAACAAAATAATATAAATGTTTTAAATCAAATTATTTAAAAATAATTCGGTTTATAAAGATGAAAAATAAATAAAAATAAAATGCATGAAATTTCTAAATCCTCTGCAGTTGTCGTGTACAAATTGTTGGAAGTAAATAATTTTATCGTTTCACTTGAAGGTGTAAACTTATGACAAAATTTGTATGAAAATAAGTACAAAATGCACAGAAAAAAATATCACCAAAATATTTCCAATTAAAAAGTTAATTGAAGTTGAAAATTTTTTCAATTAATAAATTAATTGATACAATTAACTTGTTAATCATGATAGAAACATTAAGTTAATTAAGTCAATGATTGAAATTTTTAAAATGTTTAATTAAAAAATTAATTGATACAATTAACTTTTTAATCAAATTCGGAAGACTAATTCAGTTAAAAAAAGTGCTGATTTTTTTTTTACTTTTTTACTAAGCCAATCTAACTAAGTAATTAAAAATAGTTACCTTTTTTAATTAATAAATTAATTGCGTTTTGCAATCAACATCAATTAAATTTTTAATTGAATCAATTAAATAATTAATTGAATTTTGCTGAAAAAATCAATTAATTTTTTAATCAAGAATTTTTTCTATGCCCAATTAAAACTGTGATTGATACTATCATTTTCGTGATTGAAGACATTTCAATTAAAAAATTAATTGGATCAATTAATTTGGTGATTGAATCAGAGAAAAAAATTTTTTGTGTGTGGGTTTCCCAATTTTGTTAACAAAACGTGAAGTGATATACTTCAAAAATTCAAACAACAATAAAATATAATAATACAATATGTACAGTGATACCTCTGAAAACCGGGCACCTCCCAAACGTGGACAGTTGTCCGGGGACGTTTCCTAATTAACCTCTCATACCTGGACAACTCCCAAATGTGGACAAAATTTAGGCGACAGTGGGTGTCCATCTTTTAGAGGTTTTGCTGTACATCAATTTAAAAACAAGATAATTCAATGTATAAATGTTTTAAATAAAATTATTTAAACATAATTCGGTTTATAAAGTTGAAAAATAAATATGGTACAAAAAAATGCTTTTATTATTCCACAAAATTCTAAAACTTCTCCAGTTGCAGTGTAGAAATTGTTGGAAGTAAATAACACTAGTTTAACTAGTTTGGGAGCCACCGTGGTGCAATGGTTAGCATGCCCGCCTTGCATACACAAGGTCGTGTGTTCGATTCCTGCTTCGACCAAACACCAAAAGTTTTTCAGCGGTGGATTTTCCTACCTCAGTAATGCTGGTGACATTTCTGAGGGTTACAAAGCTTCTCTAAGTGGTTTCACTGCTATGTGGAACGCCGTTCGGACTCGGCTATAAATAGGAGGTCCCTTGTCATTGAGCTTAACATAGAATCAGGCAGCACTCAGTGATAAGAGAGAAGTTCACCAATGTGGTATCACAATGAACTGTATAGTCTAAGTGAGCCTGATACATCGGGCTGCCACCTAACCTAACCTACACTGAAAATGTACATATGATGAGAGGTGACTTTTATTATGTATTTTGATCTGCCGAATTCAAAAATGAAGGTTAATTTTTTTTATACCCTTCACCACTACTGTGGTACAGGGTATAATAAGTTTGTGCATTTGTATGTAACGCCAAGAAGGAAAAGTCTGAGAGCCATCGTTTAGTATACCGATCGTCTTAGAATTAATTTCTAAGTCGATTTAGCGATGTCCGTCTGTCTGTCTGTCCGTCCGTCCGTCCGTCTGTCTGTCTGTTCATGTATTTTTGTGCGCAAAGTACAGGTCGCAGTTTAAGTCTGATCGTCCTCAAATTTGGCACAGGGTCTTTTTGGGGATCAAAGACGATCGCTATTGATTTTGGAAAAAATCGGTTCAGATTTAGATATAGCTGTCATATATATTTATCCCCGATCTGATTATAATTGGCGTGTTTATCAACCGATGTTCTTCAAATTCCGTACATCCGAATATTTTATGAGTCTCGAAAAACTTGCAAAATATCAGCCAAATCGGTTTAGATTTAGATATAGCTCCCATATATATCTTTCGTCCGATTTAGACTCATATGTCAACAGAGGCTAAAGTTTACTACTGATTTTCGTGAAATTTTGCACAGAGAGTAGAGTTGGCATTCTACCAATGCTTGGTAAATTTGATTGAAATCGGTTCAGATTTAGATATAGCTCCCATATATATCTTTCATCCGATTTGCACTTATATGACCTCAAAAGCCAGAGTTTTGCCCTGACTTGCTTCAAATTTTGCACGAGAGGTATGTTTAGCGGTGGCGTTATGTGTGCCAAATTTGGTTAAAATCGGATCAGATTTAGATATAGCTCCCATATATATCTTTCGTCCGATTTGATCTTAGAGTTTTGCCCTGACTTGCTTCAAATTTTGCACGAGAGGTATGTTTAGCGGTGGCGTTATGTGTGCCAAATTTGGTTCAGATTTAGATATAGCTCCCATATATATCTTTCGTCCGATTTGAGCTTATATGGCCTCAAAAGCCAGAGTTTTGCTCTGACTTGCTTCAAATTTTGCACATGGAGTACGTTTAATATGTTGGTATCGGTAAGTGTGCCAAATTTGGTTGAAATCGGTTCAGGTTTGGATATAGCTCCCATATATATCTTTCGCCCGATTTATACTCATATGACCACGGGGGCCAAAGTTATACTCCCATTTACGTGAAATTTTGCAGAGATTGCAGAATTATTATTCCAACTATGCATGTCAAATTTAGTCAAAATAGGGTCAGATTATATATAGCTCCTACATATACGTACACCAGAGTTGGGGAAATATGGTAGACTTTTTCATATTTTAGACCCATTTTCAATGGGATTTTCCTCCAACTGACTGGATAGTTTCCACAAAGAATATATTTAATATGATATTTAGGTGTGTCAAGTTTGATCTAATTTGGTTCAGATTTAGATAAAGCCTCCATATATTCGTTTTTCCAGTTTATACAAATATGGCCAAAATTCCCTGACTTTATACAGAATTCTGTGATGATTTCCCCATATCTTAGTCATATCCTATACACTGTAATGCCAGAATTTCCACAGAACGGTTGAGTTTTAAATAAGTCGCCCGACTTGACCAAATAATATATCACAACCCACACTTGACCACATATCTTGGCGAGATCTAACCAATATCCTTGTAAAATCGCCACTGATGAGTTGCAAAAATTGTAAATATTAATAAAATTGTCCTATATCTCGAATACATATGTATCGCCTGATAAATCATAATAGCTCTTTTGTACAATTGCATTAAAATTTCTCTCATATATCCCATATTTTTTTTTTTACTGACATTGTGTTTTATCCCAAGGCGTTATCCGACTTAAATTTTAATTCTAGAGACAAAAAATTGTCTCCATTAAAAGTATTTGTATCTGGAAACTCAAACCTTTATACAGCTCCCAGCAAATTTGAAGTAGTTGAGATGGTAACACAAATGTTTGTGTACATAGTGGTGAAGGGTATAATATAGTCGGCCCCGCCCGACTTTAGATTTACTTACTTGTTTTTTTTTTTTTTTTTTTTTTTGTATGGAACAATTTTTGAGATATCGCGTTAGTTTTAGTTTTTCGCCTTTTTTCATTAAACAAATCATATCGAGTTAGAAATGTCCGATTATATCGTTGTTGGTAATTGAATGCAAGGTATTGAGATGACGAACAAACGTGTATAATTGGATCTGTGATATGTTAAATAGTTCAAAATATATTTTTGACCGATATGCACTCATATGACCCCAGAAACCAGAGTTTTCCCTGATTTGCTTCAAATCTGACACAAGGAGTAGAATTAGCAATCTTATTTTACATGCCGAATTTGGTTGAAATCGGTTCAGATTTAGATATATTTCCCGTATATAACTTTCGCCCGTTTTACATTCATACACTGTTAGAAAAATATGTTTTTCATATGTTCCGATATAAACAAAATGTGTTTCGGGCACAATTTTTAAACACAATATATTTAAGTGCAAACATGTAATGTTCCTAAACTAACACTAAATGTTTGGGACACATATGTTAATATGTTAGAATATATTATGTTTGGGGCATGAATGTTTCATAAAAATAATATGTGTGAATGTAAACATATATAAATTTACAAATTTCGAGTAAACATATATATGTTGTGATATTTTATTCAGAGAGCGACAGAGAGAGAGAGAGTATAGAGAAAGAAATAGAGATGGAAACCGGGAGGGTTGACGAGAGATATCAACATAACACAGCGAGAGAATCAAAAGAGAGCAATTTCTGTGAAACTGCTTGTATGTTGTTTCGGAAAGTCTAAATATTATTTAATTTGAATACTCGTGTAAAGAGAATAGACATTCGGAAGCGGGCATTAAGTTCGAGTTTTGCTAAAAAATTGAAAAAGGTTATTTTCTTTAAAATGAATTATTAAAGAAAAGTAAAAGGCAAAACAGGGTCATTTTAAAACGACAATGCCAACTTAATACCGGCCTTAAGGGTAAAAATGAAATTAAGTACAAAACACGATAAGTTTTAAATGCATTTAAAATGGTGTTAAATGCTAGTAAAAAACTGTTCACGGCTAACTAAATTTATGTGTATATTATAAAATTATTTATGTATGTTTATACTCGACTCCACGTTCTTCTTTTGTTAGAGTTTTTGAATTCCTTCCAACATTTTAAGCTTTTATACCAAAAACAGTTTTTTGCTACAAATTTGTTATTTTTGCAATAAAAAGAATTATCCAAAAGCTCAGTCCATTTCGTTTATATAAAGCACTGTTCTTTTCTGACTGTAAATCTTTAATAACACACATTTCGAAGTTTCATTGTAAAAATTTCATTTCATAATATAAAAATATAAATACAAAAATTAAAAAAAAAAATTGGTGTTCGGTCGGAGTAGGGATTGAACCCAGGACCTTTTGCATGCAAGGCGGACATGCCACTGCTCCACTGCTCCACGTGGCCAAATATATGTTTCTGTTGAATAATGTTTTGTTTGCATCGGCTCGTGGGCGCTGCAAACTATGCTTATAACGATATTTGTCTATTGGTAACTATAACAGCTACGTAGCCCAGTGGTAGTGTGTTGGCTTACAAATTGCATGGTTCCCGGTTCGATTCTCAGTCCAGGCGAAAAGTAAAATTATAAAATTGAATAATTTCTTCAACATTATTTGTATTACAGAAAAAGGTGCCAAGAACTAAAAAAATTCGTGGAAGTGAAAATTATGTGAGGGAATGAGCACAATCTTCTTTGGGGAAAATTCTTCCAAGCATATAATATTTTTGGGCTCAAAATGCTTCACAACTTATATGTTCACATAAAACAAACATATTAATGTTTCGGCAGTATCCACTAATATATGTGCTTCCTGCAAAATATGTTTGGAACATATGTTAGAGAAGCCATTTTGAGGGTGTATGACCCCAGTTTTACTTGAAACTTTGCACAGGGAGTAGAGTTAAAGTTCTCGAGATATATGCCAATTTCGGTTGAAATCGGTTCAGATTAAGAACAGCTCCCATATATATGTTTCGTCGATTTTCACTCATATGACCACAGAGGTCAAAGTTTTAATCTGATTTAGGAGAAATTTTGCACAGGGAGTAGAATTAACATAGTAACTAGGCATGTCAAATTTGATTGAAATCGGTACAGATTTAGATATAGCTCCCATATGCATGGGAAATGTCCAAAATATCCACATTTTCCTTGTAAAATCGACACTGCTAAGCCGAAAACTTGTACACCCATAGAAAAAATCATGAACGGCGTGGTCATTTTGAAACGATCCGTTCATGAAAGTGAATCAACACACATGTGTTGTCAAACTGAGAACAGATGGGGACAATCTGACAACGTAAAAATGACACCATAAGTTTTCAAAACAACAACCAGCGTTCATGATCTGAAAACGTAATGGTTACGAATTTATAAACAAAATTAAAAAAAGATTTCCCCTACCGTGACTCGAACCTGTGTTGCCTGCACGATACACGTTAACAGTCGCCTTAGCACATTGCACCAACGACGGAGTTGACATAACAACGTCTAACGATTATTTTAAGACAATTCATGACCAAAGAAAAACGAATGCCGTTCATGAAATCGTGAACGCCCGTGGACGAAATCGTGAACATTCCGTTTTGATTTTTTGTGAACGTTTCCGTTTCATTTTGACAACGTCCGTTCACGATTGTGAAACGCAATTTTTTCTATTAGTGTAGAAACACTCCAATTTTCCTATATGTATCTACCGATAAATTAATACACTTTTGCGAAGTTGCCTACAAATTGCTCCAGATTTATATGTTTCCCATATTCTTTTACTAACTTTGTGTTCCACCCCAGGGCATTGGCCGACTTAAATTTTAAGTCTATAGATTTTTTAGAAGTCTGACAAATTTTGTCCAGATCGAGTCATAGTTTAATATATGTGTACGCCCTCAAAAAAATCGCTTCTGTAACATATACCCCAGACACATTTTGCTTCAAGCATATATATTTTCATTTCCTTAAAAATATATCCACACAAAGAGATGTTCATTAACATTTTTGTCTACCAGTGTATGCCCTAAGGTGAAACATAATATGTTTGAACAATACAAACAATATTTTGTTTGGACCAATCCTGAAAATATATATACTTGAAGCAAAATGTATTTGGGGTATATGTTACAGAAGCGATTTTTTTTTTGAGGGTATGTACAGAACAGAATTGTAATCACATAAATAGTTTTAACAATAAAGAAAATAACATAACTAATTTAATTCAAACTCAAGGCGACTTATTTTCATTAGAACGCTCTTCCTGAGCTCCTCAGATATAATCAAATAAGATTAAGGAAACATTGGATAATAAAGCCAAATTTGTAAAAATCGGCCGAAGTGTATTTCTTGTTTGAGTTTTAGAGGAATCTTAAACCTCTCGTTCTCGCGATCAAAAAAAAAAATCAGTTCAATTCAATATTGATTATCAGCCGCCGTAAAAATTAGAATTAGAAAATTAAACCCCAATTTACAATGTGTTTCGTGGTTTAGATATTCTATATGATAATTCTTATGAAAACTTGACCACTTCCACCCTATAATCCGTATTAGTGTTAACCCATTACTTTTAAAACTCTGGTAATGTAGCGAGTAGTATACATGATAAAGGAATCGCATACGCTTATCCAGTTTTTACCTGGCCCCATATAACATAAAAATATATTGATAATATTTTCATAATTTGAAATCTAACCATTTAATTTTTGCCCATACGATATCACAAAGTGCTGATGGCCTAAGTGAGCCTTAATGAATAGGATGCAACTATGACCTAAAGTCGCTTAACCTTAAACTATCGTACAAGCTTATGATGGCATATTAAACTCACCTGATCTACAGCAGATCGTGATTGTTATATCACAAAATGCTATGATGTTTCAAAGTTTCGAATTACAAAGAATTTGGCGATAGCTTTAAGGCAATCTCAGATAATTGGCTGCAACACCTGCTGATGTCATAAAATCCTATATCGTTCTTAGAAATCCCCCCAAAAGCTTCATTTTAATTTACAATATAACCACATCTGCCTAAGTTTATGACAGCCTTGACATTAAAAACAGAGTTGTTTTTATATATAAAAAAAAAGAAAAATAGAAAAAAACAAAATCACAGCACCTCGTCTCACCTCACCTCATTAGAAAATTTCAAGTGAAACAACAATATCTACATCTGCACAAGGAAAATAAAACGAAGATATTTTTAAAGTATTTTGTTATTGTCTTACATTTTAACCAAATGACAAAATTGGCAAAATCAACCACAAAACCACCATAGTGAGACAAGTCAATAATATACAGCTGTGTACAGATGATGGTCATATATCTATGGTCTCCCCCATGTAAGCCACCGCTGATCATTTGATAGCTGAAGTTTGCTGAACTCCACTTAAACCACTGAAGCAATTAAGCGACAAAAAGTGCCATCATTTAATGTCGCTTCCAGTGAGTTTTTTTTTTTACTTTTTTCTGTTTGTCAAGCCGCTGCCATTGTCAATGAGTGAATATGAAAGTGAAACCTGTATGATTCAGCTAAGTCTGAGTAATGTTTGTTTAATTTTCGTTCATGTATTTAAGTTACTTTCATTCGAACATGAATTGTCATCGACGAAAACAAGTGGCGAAATTAATGTTTCCGCTCATCCTTGAAATTGCTTTGGCTATTTGTAATCTTCGGAAAAAATCTCCACCATTTTGTTTGTATCTTTAGGGAAAATCTTAATTATTTTAATCAATAAGGATTTCCGTACAATAAGCGTATCTTCATAACTTAAACTTCTGGAGGGACGGACAAATAACTGTCGATCGTATGGGCGACTAGAGAATACAGCAAATGACATTTATATGTATATTCAATGTCATGTAACATATATTGCTTTCAGATATAAGAGCGAAACAATTAGATAATAAGGGGAGCTATATCTGCGATTAGTAAAAGACTCGCGCTACAAGGGAAATCATCCAGAAAGTATGCTAGTAAAAAAATGGGAGCAATCAATTGGAGCCTTAAAAATATATACACACAAAGAAATTTTCATTGATTTTTTTTTCTACCAGTGTATGCCTAAGGTGAAACATAATGTGTTTGAACAATACAAACAATATTTTGTTTGGACCAATCCTGAAAATATGCTTGAATCAGAATGTGTTTGGGAGTATATGTTACAGAAGCGATATTTTTTTGAGGGTGTAGTTTTGGTTACGCATTGTGTGTCTTTTTATCAATGTTATAGTGACTAAATTTGACCTTCGCTTTAATTTAATTCGTTTTCACAAACGGATGATACGAGTATTGAAATGAAATTGACAGGAAAATTATATCAGATTTCAAAATTAAGTGACTTTTGAATATGATTGAAAGGCAAAATCTTTTCCTGAATGTGCGTGAATAAATATTTCTGTTTCTGAAATTGACAAGAAAATTATATCAGATTTCAAAATTAAGTGACTTTTAAATATGATTGAAAGGCAAAATCTTTTCCTGAATGTGCGTGAATAAATATTTCTGACAAAATCACATAAAAATTCCAAATCACGAACCAACTAACGCTCTCTGTAAAATTCACGCTCACGACAAAAAATTTAATTTATGGCACGTTCACGATAAAAGTTCATGCTCACGACACAAGTGGTAATCACGATTTCAATCCATGTTACGTATTTAATATGGATCGTTATTTTAGCCAAGATCACGATTCTAAACGAGAATTTCGTTTGTCTAAAATTTCGTTCCGAAAGAAAGAATTTTTGCTGTATTACTGAGAGCAGACAAACCTTCGCTGAAACCCCCAGACTGAATCCATGACACGGTGGAGTAGCTTCTGCCCTGCCAAGGTTAGGTGGCAGCCCGATATTTCAGGCTCACTTAGACTATTCGGTCCATTGTGATACCACATTGGTGAACTTCTCTCTTATCACTGAGTGCTGCCCGATTCCATGTTAAGCTCAATGACAAGGGACCTCCTTTTTATAGCCGAGTCCGAACGGCGTTCCACATTGCAGTGAAACAACTTAGAGAAGCTTTGAAATCCTCAGAAATGTCACCAGCATTACTGAAGTGGGTAATCCACCGCTGAAAAACTTTTTGGTGTTCGGTCGAAGCAGGAATCGAACCCACGACTTTGTGTATGCAAGGCGGGCATGCTAACCATTGCACCACGGTGGCTCTGCCCTGCCAACTTCGCAGAAAAAATTATCACCACAATTTTCCATATTACAGTTTAATATTTTATTAAACCTTCACCGCACTGTGGAACAGGGTATTATAAGTTAGTGCATATGTTTGCAACACCCAGAAGAAGACGAGATAGACACATGGTGTTGTTGGCAAAAATTGTGAGGGTGGTCTCCTCAGTCGATTCATGTCCGTCTGTCTGTGAACACATTTTTGTAATCAAAGTCTAGGTTGCAGTTTGAGTCCAATCGACTTCAAATTTGGCACAAGTATGTGTTTTGGCTCAGAATAGAACCCTATTGATTTTGGAAGAAATCGATTCAGATTTGTATATAGCTCCCATATATTTCTTCCGCCCGATATGGACTTATATGGACCCAAAAGCCAGAGTTTTACCCTAATTTGCTTAAAATTTTGCACAAGAAGAACAATTAGTACTATAGTCAAGTGTGCCAAATTTTATTGAAATCGGTTCAGATTTAGATATAGCTCCCATATATATCGTTCGCCCGATTTTCACTCATATGACCACAGTGGCCAATCTTTTACTTCGATTTACGTGAATGTTTGCACAGGAAGTAGAATTAACATTTAAACTTTCTGTACCAAATTTGGTTGAAATCGGTTCAGATTTAGATATAGCTCCCATATATAGCTGTCATCCGATTTACACTCATATGACCACAGAGGCCAATTTTTTACTCCGATTTAGTTGAAATTTTGCACAGGGAGTAGAGTTAGCATTGTAGCTATGCGTGTCAAATTTGGTTGAAATCGGTTCAGATTTAGATATGTTTTTCTGATTTCGACAAAAATGGTCAAAGTACCAACATTTTCATTATAAAATCGCCACTTCTCAGTCGAAAAGTTGTAAAAAGGACTCTAATTTTCCTAAACTTCTAATTCATATATATCGAGCGATAAATCATAAATAAACTTTTGCGAAGTTTCCTTAAAATTGCTTCAGATTTACATGTTTCCCATAATTTTTTTTTGTGTGTTCCACCCTAGTGCATTAGCCGACTTAAATTTTGAGTCTAAAGATTTTGTAGAAGTCTATCAAATTCTGTCCAGATCGAGTGATATTTAAATGTATGTATTTGGGACAAACCTTTACATATAGCACCCAACACATTTGACGGATGTGATATGGTATCGAAAATTTAGATCTACAAAGTGGTGCAGGGTATAATATAGTCGGCCCCGCCCGACTTTAGACTTTCCTTACTTGTTTTTATTTGAATTCTAAAAAAAATTTCAATTAAAAATTTAATGTATTAATTTTTTAATTAAACGAAATATCAATCACAATATTTAATAGTATTAATTTATTTTGTACGTTACTGATTGATACGGTCATTTCTGTGATTGCAGACATTTCATTTAAAAATTAATTGGATCAATTAACTTCGTGATTAAAGACACAAAAAATACTTTTTCTGTTTTTGTAAATTTCTACACCAATTTGCATTGTAAGTTACCCACACCTACACATACATTTTCACTTTCTTAGTTTAAAACTTTTGTTTCCCAAGTCTAATTAATGCAAAAAATTCGATCTTAAAGTACATGAAAAACATCTAATTAGAGACAATTAAATGTACCATGAGCTTGAATAGTGTATACGCCTCAAAACTAACTCATTTACCAATAGCCTCCGTGCGCATTTTATATAAGACATCCCGTTTGTCTAAATGATAGAGAGCCAACCCAAAGGTTTAGGCCATCATCATTGCATCGTTTGTTAATTATGAATATTCACCGCTATATACGAATGGAAGCACATGTGCATTGTATTTTGCATGTGTGAATTAATGGTAGTATTGTGCCATGATGTCTGATTGATGGACTAGCTTTCGATGTTGAGCTCTCAAAATGATTTGGTTGATTTTGAACTGTTGGGAGTTCACATCATTATTAAATCGGCAACACGTTTGATTTTTTATATCGCCCAGTGGTAAAATCTGTTAGGCTGGAGAACAATCATGCAAAAAATTAATTTATTCTCTTTTTGTTGCTAAAGTTGTTTCTATCGGGCAAAAAAAATTCTTTGGTTAACCAACGAGTACCATAAACAAAGATTAATCTGCCTTTAAAGTAACAAGTTTGCCAAAAAATGTTAAATTTTGGACAAAGGGGGTAAGAAATTTCATGAATTGAGTAATTCAAAAGATAGAAATCTATACTCGCTTATCTACAAATGTTTCAAATGGTACGGAAGCCGTGCCACGACCGTTGTGGGTTTTGGAAGTTCTAATTTTCTGGTGAACCAAATTCAGAAACTCCCAAAATGATCATCTTTATTGAACTGGATTCAAGAACGAGAATTTGTCGCTTTGAATGGGCTATGGAGTTTGCACCTATCCATATTCTCATACACCGGTTCCAAAGATTTTGTCTTTACCCTAATAATTTTGGTATTGATTCCGAGACATAGAAGCGAAGAATTCAATGCTTTTATAACGCAAGTTGGGTTTTGCGCACTTGAATCTAATTTTTTCAAAGTTAAATTTTATTTTTTTTTCAAAGCCCTTTAAAATTCCTCTTCCAGTAGAAATTATGCTATATTTGAAGGAAAAAACATCTTTAAAATAAAGTGTTGAAAAGCATGTTCTATTTTAGAACACTTGGTTTGCTTTGTAGTAAAGTTACAAAGTTACAACAAATTATAGGACAAAAGTCAATTTGACTTTAGTCAAAAAAAAAATCTATCATGTTATTATACCCATTTTGAAGTCGAATCACTTAATTATAAAGACAAAACGACTTCATTGAAAAGTTTTTCGACTTTTGAGAAGGAAAAAAACTTTATACCATAGTAATGCGTTTTATGCTAAGCAAAATTCGCTTTCGAATTTTAAGGACAAGAAATATTTGGCCTAACGACAATATTGTTTCTGTGTACAATCCGTTTTAGTGTCGAATATTTTTATCGGCTTATATCTATATCTGCAAACTGATTTTTTTTTTTGATTCAATCACAAAATAATTGATCCAGTTATTTTTTTAATAACTGGATCAATTATTAGCAGAAGTTAACGTATTTGATGAATTGCAGAAAATAGAACAAAACTTTCACAGTAAAATACTTAATTTAGAAATCAAGGAAACTATTATGACTATAAAATCAACGAAAAATAAACATCAGAAAAATAAAGCCTTGATAAAATCGACTCTCAATGACGAAGAATATGAAAAATTCACTAAAGGACAGGATTTAAGATATAGAAACATTATATCAACAACTAAATCGACACACAACAAGAAGATAAAGACATTAAAAAGAAACAAAATGGAAGAATACAATTTCAAATTTAATTCAGATTGGTTTGTGAATAAAACGGACGTAGAATTTCCCGAAGAGAGCAAATGGCTTCTCTCCCTGGGCTCAAAATTCGCTTTGCCAGTGGACAAAAGCAACTTCTCTGCTATAAAATTGATAGCAGATTTGGAACAGTGGGTACAAACAATTAGTGACGATAAGGAGAAAGACATTGTTCGGTCAAAAATTGCCAATAGAATACTAACTCACAAAAGAACAAATAAAAACAACTTAAAAGAGAAATTTATTCTCAACATATACAAAGATACAAAAAACTTTCTTAAGCGACACGGCAAAAATATAATTATTACAAAATCGGATAAAGGCAACAAAACAGTTGTTATGTATAGAGATGACTACAAAAATGGAATGCGAGAACTTCTAGATGATAAACAGACCTATAAATCTTGTAGAACGGACCCAACACAAAAGCTATTAAGGAAAAATAACAAATTAATAATGGAATTCTACAAACAAAGCTACATCTCAAAATACGAAAAATTCCAGCTTACTTCAAATTCAGCTACGGCTCCTCGTCTGTATGGACTTCCAAAAATTCATAAACCAAATATGCCACTTCGCCCTATCGCGTCATCTTTCGAAGTTCCATGTTACAACTTGTCAAAATACATTGGAACGATTTTGAAGAATATTATATTGGAAAAATATAACATAAAAAACTCACTAGAACTTAAAGTAAAATTAGACAACATCTATCTGGACGAAGACGACATACTTATATCTCTCGACGTGGTATCATTGTTCACCAATATACCGATTCATTTAGCAATTAAAAACATAATGACAAAATGGGAATCTCTCCAGAATCACACAAAAATACCAAAATCGCAATTTCTAAAAGCTCTCCAATTTTGTCTCAATGACAACAATTATTTCATATTTGAGGACAACATCTACAATCAAACTTATGGAATGCCAATGGGAAACCCGTTATCTCCAACTATAGCCGATATTATTCTGGACACTTTATTGGAATCGTGTTTGACAGAATTGGATCAACAAAATATACACATAAAAATGATCACATAATATGTAGATGATCTATTTGCCATAATAAAGAAGAAGGATGAGCATAAAATACTAGAAACATTCAACAACTATCACAAAAAAATACAATTCACACTTGAAAAAGAAGAAAATCAATGCATTCCATATTTGGATATAAAAGTTTATAGAGAGAAAAACAAAATAATAACGGATTGGTACGCAAAACCCATTGCATCTGGTCGTTTAATAAATTTTCATTCAACCCAGCCTATAAGGCAGAAAATTAACACAGCAAATCAACTAATATCCAAAGTTATCACTCTGAGTGATAAAAAATTTCTACACAAAAATGTTAAAATAATTAAGAATATATTAACTAATAATGGTTTCCCTATAAACATTACAAATAATCTAATTGACCGCACACTTAATATAAATCCAACAAAACAAACCGAAAAGAACCAATCTGGCAACATCAAATATTTTGGAATTCCCTACATACCCAAACTTACAGAACAAAAACATTTACAAGATATCATAAACAACAACGAAATAAGCTTAGCACACAAGCCAAACAAAACAATAGCCTCTCTATTCACACAAACAAAAACCAAAATAGAAATAACTGAGCAAAGCAATGTGGTGTATGAAATAACATGTACTGGAAACTCTACAGAGAAATGCGGTAAATGCTATATCGGCACAACAAAGATAAAAAAAGAAAAGATGACAACAGCATTGGCTCAACACTGCATAGAGAACAACCATAATGCAGATCTACGAAACGTAAAAATATTGGACAAAGAGAGAAGAGAAAATAAGAGATATACATTAGAGAGTTTACGTATACAACAAAAAACAAGAAGTGCAATAAACAGAAAAGAAGACAAAGACAATGCTAACGCCAACTACAGCATTGTATTGTTATAGTTTAGTCGGTTACCATCTGTGATAGCAACATAAGTTTTACTGTGATATTAGTTTAAGTTAATTATTTTTGCAATTACAAAGTATGTGTTTTATGTCGAATTCTAGTAATATCGTAATAATTGGCGTATTTGTTTGCAAATGTAATTGACGATAGATTGAATGTAAGTGAAACTTGTACGAAAATCAATAGAATGTATGTTAAGATCTGATATATTTCACTATTATATTGTTACCAGATCCAATAAAAAAAAAAAATCATCCCTGATGAAGCTGGAAAAAATCCCAGCGAAACGTTGGATGAAAATAATGGAATAATTCAATATTTGTCTTATTCGCATTCAAAAATGACCTTGAAAGCCCAGAGGAAAAAATATATACAGTGAAAATAATAGTATCAATCACAGTTTTAATTGGGCACAAAAAAAAACTTCAATTAAATTTTTAATTGATCCAATTTAAAATGTAATTGATATTGATTGTAAAACTCAATTATTTGTTTAATTAAAAAGGTAACTTGACTTAGTGTTTTTAGTTTGATTAACAATCGATTGTGTGAAATAAATTTTTAATTAAAAATTAAAAAAATGTCCACCATTTTTATACCCACCACCATAGAATGGTGACGGGGGTATAATAAGTTTGTCATTCCGTTTGTAACACATCGAAATATCGATTTCCGACTATATAAAGTATATATATTCTTGATCAGGGAGAAATTCTAAGACGATATAACGATGTCCGTCTGTCCGTCTGTCTGTCTGTTGTAATCACGCTACAGTCTTCAATAATGGAGCAATCGTACTGAAATTTTGCACAAACTCGTCATTTGTCTGCAGGCAGGTTAAGTTCGAAGATGGGCTATATCGGTTCAGTTTTTGATATAGTCCCCATATAAACCGACCTCCCGATTTGGGGTCTTGGGCTTATAGAAATCGTAGTTTTTATCCAGTTTACCTGAAATTTGAAATCTGGAAGTATTTTATGACCATAAAAAGGTGTGCCAAAAATGGTGAGTATCGGTCCATGTTTTGGTATAGCCCCCATATAGACCGATCTCCCGATTTTACTTCTTGGGTTTATAGAAACCGGAGTTATTATTCAATTTACCTGAAATTGGAAATCTAGAGGTAGTGTGCCAAAGACGTGTGCCAAAAATTGTGAGTATCGGTCCATATTTTGGTATAGCCCCCATATAGACCGATCTCCCGATTTTACTTCTTGGGCTTATGGAAACCGCAGTTTTTATTCAATTTACCTAAAATTAGAAATCTAGAGGTATTGTAGGACCACAAATACGTGTGCCAAAAATTGTGAGTATCGGTCCATGTTTTGGTATGGTCCCCATATAAAACGACCTCCCGATTTGTGGTCTTGGGCTTATAGAAACCGTAGTTTTTATCCAATTTCTCTGAAATTGGAAATCTAGAGGTATTTTAGGACCATAAAGAGGGGTGCCGAAAATGGTGAGTATATGTCCATATTTTAGTATAGCCCCCATATAGACCGATTTCCCGATTTTACTTCTTGGGCTTCTAGAATCCGAAGTTTTTATCCTATTTGCCTGAAATTGGAAATCTAGAGGTATTTTCGGGTCATAAAGAGGTGTGCCGAAAACGGTGAGTATCGGTCCATATTTTAGTATAGCCCCCATAAGAACGATCTCCCGATTTAACTCCTTGGGTTTCTAGAAACCGTAGTTTTTATCTGATTTGCCTAACACATTCACCATACCATTATGAATTTCTTGTTTTCAACTAACTTAGTCTTCCCAGTTTAATTGATACATTTAAATTATTAATTAAAAATATTCAATCATTGACTTAATTTGCTTTGTTTTTGTCTTGATTAAAAACTTAATTATATCAATTAATTTATTATTGAAAAAATGTTCAACATCACTCAACTTTTTAATTGGAAATATTTGGTGAAATTTTGTCTGTGTGGATATTCGTCCGTTTACGGAAGACTCCACCTTGGAATCCATAATTTGGTACTTTTTTCAGTTACCTTTTTCAGTTTCTGTCTTCAAGTCCTATCAAAGTCTTTTAAAAATGTATTAACATAAAATTAAATTAGAACTTATGCTATGTTTCAATTAAAAAACGTCTTTAAAATAAAGTAGCAATGTCGTCAAGATACAAACAGACAATTTCATTATTTTGCAGAATTTTTCAAAATTATTACAGCCAAGTCCAACAAAAGTTTCTTTCATGTAAAAATACTTATTTTTAAATCGAATCACTTAATTATAAGGCTTAAGCGTATTTTGAAAAATGACCATTGCTACCATACTTTACTGCTTACATAATAATTTTATACCATGTAGCCCATGCGTTTGTTTTTTATTTCTTGCAAACTGCATTCTTTGCGTTAACGTTTACAATTTAGATCTTGGTAATACTATAGGGAAGTAGTATTACCGTATACTTTTGCTAATCTAATACAATTTCCAATTTAAAGGAATTGCGTATCAATTTCGAACTATGCTAATTCCAAGAGTTGAGATTTTTTGGTCGGACGTAGCACAAATACTATAGATCTGATATAGAAACATCAAAATAATGTTTCGATAATTTTTAAAATCCACCATTCGCTAAGCTAATATATTTGAAACTATTCTAATTACAAATAAGTATCCCTTTTCTTTTATGAGCTTAGCCGCTGCAAATGTACAATAAATTTTAGTCTTCTTGTGAAGATGACTCTAGTTTGGCATCTTGTTGGTTGATTTGGTAGATAAATAAAGATAGTAAATATCAACATTTTCCCAAATTATACACTTTACCAAAACAAAAATAACGATGGGAAAAATCTACTGCAATCCAATAAAAGAAACACTTCAAAATGCACCATCATGATGAAGATACAGAGGTAACTGTCAATCAAATCTATGGGATTCTCTGCAGCAAATGGTGTGTGAGTATTTAATATGTATGTATAGTGAAGCTGTGAGAGAGCCTGCTAAAATTGCTGCATAATAACACTTATCAAGTCACAAATAAAAAATAAAAAAAAAACCATTGCAAATTCGAAAACGTTCGTATGTGGTAAAATTGTTTATAACTTACTAAATTGCCAGCATCAACAATAGCAACAAATTTATACAAACAACGATGTGAATGAACAGCTTAAAAAGTAGAGGAAACCTGACAGCATATAAATCACAACAAAAAAACACTTGCGATGAGTTTTGTTACTTAGCAAAATCGAAATAACCATGAATTGGATGAATCTAGGAAACTGGGAATGGAATAGCATTCATTTATAGCTATAGTCGAATTTTAGTTATACCCTACTGCTACTACAAAGAAATCGTAAAAACTGTCATAGCGGCAAACAAAAGATTTAAGACACAAACTTGTTTCAAGGAAGAAATTTATGAAGTATTGTATTCCAAAATGCAAAATGTAATTATGTGAGTGTAGGGACCAGAAAATATGTTCTCGTATTACAGTTGTGGACTGTGGCGGACTCATGAGTGTTTCCCACTTTTAAGTTGGGCTCAATAAAATCTTAAAGCAGAGCGAAATTCCATTTTACGATCCTGGTTTTGTCTTCTGGTAAGATATCGAGCATATGCGATATTTTTCCTACTTACTTCTAAGTTGGGCTCAGAAGCGTTTTTATACCCACCACCATAGAATGGTGACGGGGGTATAATAAGTTTGTCATTCCGTTGGTAACACATCGAAATATCGATTTCCGACTATATAAAGTATATATATTCTTGATCAGGGAGAAATTCTAAGGCGATATAACGATGTCCGTCTGTCTGTCTGGCTATCTGTCTGTCTGTTGTAATCACGCTACAGTTTTCAATAATGAAGCAATCGTGCTGAAATTTTGCACAAACTCGTCTTTTGTCTGCAGGCACGTCAAGTTCGAAGATGGGCTATATCGGTCCAGGTTTTGATATAGTCCCCATATAAACCGACCTCCCGATTTGGGGTCTTGGGCTTATAGAAATCGTAGTTTTTATCCAATTTGCCTGAAATTTGAAATCTAGAGGTATTTTATGACCATAAAGAGGAGTGCCAAAAATGGTGAGTATCGGTCCATGTTTTGGTATAGCCCCCATATAGACCGATCTCCCGATTTTACTTCTTGGACTTATAGAAACCGCAGTTTTTATTCAATTTGCCTGAAATTGGAAATCTAGAGGTATTGTAGGACCACAAATACGTGTGCCAAAAATTGTGAGTATCGGTCCATATTTTGGTATAGACCGATCTCCCGATTTTACTTCTTGGGCTTATAGAAACCGCAGTTTTTATCCAATTTACCTGAAATTGGAAATCGAGAGGTACTTTAGAACCGTAAAGAGGTGTGCCAAAAATGGTGAGCATCGGTCCATGTTTTGGTATGGTCCCCATATAAACCGACCTCCCGATTTGGGGTCTTGGGCTTATAGAATCCGTAGTTTTTATCCAATTTGCCTGAAATTTAAAATCTAGAGATACTTGAGGACCATCAAAAGGTGTGCCGAAAATGGTCCGTATCGTTCCATGTTTTGGTATAGCCCCCATGTAGACCGATCTCCCGATTTTACATCTTGGGTTTATAGAATCCGTAGTTTATATACAATTTGCCTGAAATTGGAAATTGATAGGTATTTTAGGTCCATAAAGAGGTGTGCCACAAATGGTGAGTATCCGTCCATGTTTTGGTATAGCCCCCATATAGACCTATATCCCTGATTTTACTTCTTAGGCTTCTATAATCCGAAGTTTTTATCCAATTTGCCTGAAATTGGAAATCTAGAGGTATTTTCGGGCCATAAAGAGGTGAGCTGAAAACGGTGAGTATCGGTCCATATTTTAGTATAGCCCCCATAAGAACGATCTCCCGATTTAACTCCTTGGGTTTCTAGTTTTTATCCGATTTGCCTGAAATAAAATAAATAAATATGCTCGTATTTTAGGCTCACAAAAACGTGTATTAAGTTTTTATCGGTCCATTTGGTAATGCCTCCATATAGACCGACTTCACTTCTTGAGGGCGCACTGATCATGAAAAGTGCGTAAGATATCAGAAACCGAAGATACATATTTAAAAAAATCTGATGGGTTAAATTCTGCGCTAACTCTTAGGCTTGAGGTAACTGTCGGCGCGATGGTGACCGCAGTTACACGCTAAGGAAAACAACTGCCACATTTGAGAAGCAATCCGAAAGAGCTTCATCATGATATCGTGGCAATAGACGAAATATTGATCTATTGGTACACACTATAGACCTCCTTGGTCTATAGTCAAACCTACAGGCTATTATTTTTGGACGGTGAACATGTAACACCCAGCTAATGGACTCCAAAGGATGTTAAAACAGTCTCATCGACCGCAGACAATCGTTTTATGGGTTCACAAGGTTCGCATCTAAAGGAACGAAATTTAGACAAACGAAATTCATTTTTCTACAAATTATTTCCCTTGAAGAGCAAGTAAAACCGAATTTATGACATGATTTCAGAGTACCTGGTGCAGGGTATGGCGATCACAGATCTGTTCTACGCTTCATGGTTGGAAAGATTTGCGAGCGGATTGAATCGTCACTTGGCGAGAAAAAATGTGTTATTTCTCTATGATAAAGCACTGGATTACACTTCCTGCCACGCAACTTCATTATGTTTCCAAACATAAAAAGGTCATTCGCTGATCAATATCTTGTTTTTATGTGGTATCAAAGTTTTTTAAAAACATGTTAACGACAACTTAAATTCCCAAATCCAGACTCGATTTCAAGTATAAATCTAGGCTTTTCAGCCTCTCCTATTTGTGAACGCTTTTTTGCATTGTAGTCAAGATAAATCAACAAATTAAAGAATTGTTAAAGCCAAGGTCAACATAGTCAAACAAAATTTTCTTTCATGTAAAGATACTCATATTTCATTGCAAAATGTATCGACTTTGGACACGGAAAAAAACTTTATGTCAGAGATATGCGTCTTCTATGCTAAGCAAAATTCGCATTCTGAAATCTTTGACAATCTCTTGAAAAATATTTCAAATCGGGTATATATTGGGATTTTTATGTTTTGGTTAACGCATTTATAAGTGACTTTTATACCAGAAATATATCATAATAAAAAAACCTAAAAACCCTTTACGCAAAACCTAAATTAAAAACTGTATTATAATTGCTTCTTTGGTTAGAAATCAATACCAAAGTCATTAAAACAAAAACAATATCTTTGGATCTTAGGCTTTTAAGTGTAGTTCTATGTTCTACGTTATGCAGAAGACTCTCTCAAAGATATCTAATATTGGGAGATTGGTTTATGGGAAGCTACAAAGATAGTAGTACTAATCAACTTTCGAGCGATGTGGAGGACAATATAGTTTCCTTAACTAATAATGGGTCTTCATCGCGGAAAATAGCCAAGGAACTAAATATAAGTTAATCTCCCAAAGTGGAAACCAGAGGCCGCCGAAAATTGTTGACCGAAGCGGACGCTCGCATTATGATGGCAGAAATGAGGCAGAACAAATCCGTAACGCCGAAAAATATCACTGTTGCCAAAAATAAGCAAGTTTGTGAATGGACAGCAAGACGAGCGCTCCACAACATTGGTTATGTTTCTGCAGTAAAAAAATAAACCTGCATTGTCCGAAAAGAATCAAAAGGCGCGAATGAAATTTGCAAGAGAGCATAAAAATTGGACGACAGATGACTGGAAACGTGTTATCTGGTCAGATGAATTAACATTTAACCGTTTCCAATCGGAGAGTAAACAATATTGCTGGCGTCATCCTGGTGATACCATTGAACGCCACCATGTTAAGCAAAGTGTGAAGCATGGTGGTGGAAGCATCATGGTTTGGGTCTGCTTCACTTGGTGGCACATTGGCCCATTGCAGAAAATTGATGGTATAATGAAGAAGCAAGACTACCTCGCCATTTTGCAGATTCATATTCCCGAGTTTGTTGACAAGAGTGCCTATCCTGAAGATGAAGTCGTATTTCAACAGGATGGTGATCCGAAGCATAGTGCAAAAATAGTGAAAAAATGGCTTAGTGAGCAAAAATTTCAAGTGATGAATTGGCCAGCGCAAAGCAGTGCTGCCGCTAGTGAAAAATTGAGTGAAGTAGATTTTGGAAAAAAGTGGAGTAGATTGAATAAAATTGAAGTAGCATACATTTTTGAAAACAAAACAATAGAATTCATTTTATTATACCCTCCACCATAGGATGGGGGTATATTAACTTTGTCATTCCGTTTGCAACACATCGAAATATTGCTCTAAGACCCCATAAAGTACATATATTCTGGGTCGTGGTGAAATTCTGAGTCGATCTGAGCATGTCCGTCCGTCCGTCCGTCTGTTGAAATCACGCTAACTTCCGAACGACAGAAGCTATCGACTTGAATCTTGGCACAAGTAGTTGTTATTGATGTAGGTCGGATGGTATTGCAAATTGGCCATATTGGTCCAATTTTACGTATAGCCCCCATATAAACGGACCCCAAATTTGGCTTGCGGGGATTCTAAGAGAAGCAAATTTCGTCTGATCCAGCTGAAATTTGGTACATGGTTTCAGCATATGATCTCTTACAACCATGCAAAAATTGGTCCACAAATTGGTCCATAATTATATATAGCCCCCATATAAACTGATTCCCCGATTTGGCTTGCGGAGCTTCTAAGAGAACCAAATTACATCCGATCCGGCTGAAATTTGGTACATGGTGTAAGTATATGGTCTCTAACAACTATGCAAAAATTGGTCCACATCGGTTAATAATTCAATGATTATAACCGCTATGTTCATCGTAATTAAAGGAATTGGAAAAACAATTAGGTAATATGGGGAAAAATTTAAAAATTTGAAGCAGAACAAAAAGTGAAGCAGATTTTTGGAAGAAGGAGTGACGAAGTAAATTTTGTGAAAATGAAGCAAAATACTTCGATTGAAGTAGTAGCGGAAGCACTGGCGCAAAGCCCCGACATCAATCCGATTGAGATTTTATGGTCAATCGTGGGAAGACGGCTGGGATTGTACAAATCAGCTCCATCAAAATTAGAAGACCTGTGGGAACGAGTACAGCTTGAATGGCAGAATATACCAGATGAAATTATATAGGAATTGGTTGAAAGTATGCCAAAACGTATAAATATGGTATTAAAAAAAGGGTTATGGACCAAGTACACGCAAAAAAATAATTCTTTCCTCCCAAACGAAATTTTAGACAAACAAAGCTCGTTTCTCATTTGCTTTTCGCTGTAAAGAAGTGTATTTGGAAGAAAAGTATATACTTTTTATGATAAACGTTTATTCTTTTCCAGGATGTAAAAACAATTTCATAAAGACAAACTCAAAAAAACAAAACATTGTTTTCTTCCTAATTGCATTTTCCCTCACATCTTTCTCACATCCACGAGGTTTTTTAGTTCTTAACACCTTTTCCTGTAATACCAAGTTATATTTAAGTTATATTTATATAGCATAGCTTGCGGCGCCCACGAACCGAATAAACAAAGTTTATTTAACAGAAACAAACATTTAGTTTGGCACCGTGGAGCAGTGGTTGCTACGTCCGACTTGCATGCCAAGGTTCCTGGGTTCGATCCCTGCTTCGACCAAAGTTTTTTTGTTTTTATTTAACATATATTCCAGATATGTTCGGAAGATTCCGAAAAAATGTTCAACATTACATTGTAGTATATTAAATTTTGAACTGTAAAATATGTCTTATTAAAGACCTAAAGTCAGAAAAGAACAGTGTTTGATATAAACGAAATGGACTGTGTTGTTGTTTCAAAAATAACTTTTTTTATTGAAAAAAAATAAAAATTTTGTAACAAACGAATTTTTTTGGTGGTAAAAGTTTAAAATTTTCGAATCAATTCAAAAAACTCTAACAAAAGAAAAACGTTTTCGGTACACGTTTTCCAAACGTTTTTTTTTTTTCTTTGCGTGTACTAGAAAATGTTCCAAATGACACAGATATAGAAAAGTGCAAAATTGACTACATGCAATTTTTTTATGTTTATTTATCTATCTGAATTCTTTACTTTTTGTTTTGAGTTTTTTGTTATTTTATTTAGAATTGAAGAAGAAATAAAGGAAAAATAAAATTATTTAGAGGTTCTTTATTACTGCTTATTTTATTCGTTTAGAATTTAAATATTACTAATAACAAAAATAAGAGACTAGAACTTGTAAAACTCCCGAATATGGCTATGTTTTGTTCTGAAATTCGCTACAGTTCGCTAACCTGAACATTTTCGCTAACGTGAACTCTCTTGTTTTTAATTAGTTCACATTACCGCGAGTGCACTGTATTTAGATGTATTACACACAAAGAAAATTTCATTAAAATTGAGCCAATGAAAATTTTTCATTGATATAACGAATCATTTTCATTAATACAATGAAAATATTCGTTAATATTACTAAACGTTACGTTGATTAACAGAAAATTCGTTATAATAACGAAAAATTTCGTTGTATTAATGAATTTGTTTCATTGGCTCACTTTTAATGACACATTTCTTTAATATAACGAAACTTTTTCTACCGGTGTACAAACAACACAATCAACGTTTAATATGTCCCTCTGTTGGTGGGGCCATAAAAGCTTTTCATGGGCTATCACAAAAATCTCACATACATTTTATAGTAACATCATTGAAAATAATTCAACACGACTACAGGTCTCCCTTACACTAAAGAAAAAAAAACATTCTCTGATTTTTTCAACATTACCGGCAAGCCACACCAAAGTCTAACACAAGAAACCAATGCTTCTGGCCCTATTTCAATTTTCCTGAATTTAGATAAAGCAAACGCTACACACTTAAGTTACAATTTAAGCAACTGCTGTGGAAAAATACTATTCTTCCTCTTATGGCAAATGTCATATTTGTCTCACTGAGACAGGGTGTTGTTTGTCCCAAGATTTTCGTTTTTATTTTATTTTTTTTTTTTATAAAATTTCAACAGTTATATATGGTATTTTCGCTTTTGTACTTACACCAATGTGTTGGCCTTCGACAAATAATTGAGGTACTTGTATGATTTCTGAATGCATGCGCTCTTTAATTTCCTGCTGGTACTCCACACTCATGAAGACATCACGTTCTTCGAATTTGACCAGTAGAGTTCTTAGGATTTGTTTGACATTTGAACATTTGGCATAAGTGTCACGTATGATGCCCATACTTGTGGTATACAAAACCACTTTGCCTGAGTCTTTCTCTTTGAAATTCTGGAATGAAAAAAAAAATTTAAGGTGGTATTTATTATAGTTTTGACTATTTTTGTATATTTTAATAGTTTTGTAAATTTAGTTTTGATTTTTTAAATTTTAATATTAAATGAATGTTAATTAAGGAATAAAACTATATCTATAGATTAATATTTTCATCCCAAAAAAAATTGCCCTTGGTATTAATTCCGAGCCAAAGAAACGGAGATGACACAAAATGTTTTCCTTGACCGTTTTGTACTTATAGTTAGGTGATGCGACTTAAAAATGGGTATCTCTACATGAAAGAAAATTTTGTTTGACTAAGGTCAACTTGACTTTAATAATTCTGAAAAATTCTTCATAATTAATGAAATCGTCTTTAAATATATTGACTTTTTGTATCTTGTTATCACTGTTTTTTAATTTAGTTAAATATGAATGCGGTTTTTAACATCGGATAAAAAAATCGATTTCGATTAAGTTAGCGTGTATTTCTTCTAGCGATATTGAATTAGGTATGTTACACCCTCAAAAAAATCGCTTCTCTAACATATGTTCCAAACATATTTTGCAGGAAGCACATATAATATTGGATACTGCCGAAACATTAATATGTTTATTTTATGTGAACATATTATATGTTTGGAAGCATTTTGAGCCCAAAAATATTATATGCTTGGAAGAATTTTCCCATAAGAAGATTGTACTCATTCCCTCACATAATTTCCACTTCCACGAATTTTTTTAGTTCTTGGCACCTTTTTCTGTAATACAAATAATGTCTAAGAAATTATTCAATTTTATAAATTTTTTTAAATTTTACCTTTCGCCTGGGCTACGTACTCGTAGCTGTTATAGTCAATTTATAAGTTACATTTATATAGCATAGTACGCCCACGAGCCCATGCAAACATAACATTATTTAACAGAAACATACATTTGTTGGCCACGTGGAGCATGTCTGCCTTGCATGCAAAGGGTCGTGGACTGAGCTTTTGGTAAAATATTATTTTTTTATTACAAAAATAACAATTTTATAACAAAAAACTGTTTTTGGTATAAAAGTTTGAAATTTTGGAAGGAATTCAAAAACTCTAACAAAAGAAGAACGTGGAGTCGAGTATAAACATACATAAATAATTTTATAATATACACATAAATTTATTTAGGCGTGAACAGTTTTTTACTAGCATTTAACACCATTTTAAATGCATTTAAAACTTATCGTGTTTTGTACTTAATTTCATTTTTAACTTTAAGGCCGGTATTATGTTGGCATTATCGCTCTAAAATGACCCCGTTTTGCCATATACTTTTCTTGAATAATTCATTTTAAAGAAAATAAATTTTTTCAATTGTTTTAGCTGCAAAACTCGATCTTAATGCCCGCTTTTATATTTGAAGGTGTCCGTCAACTCCTCTTGGACTACTTATTAATAAAGAGGAACTAAACTTTGTTTTTATACATTTTACTGTTTAATTTTTCACTATTTACTAATTTTTTCATTTTATTGTCCCAACTCTAAAAAGAGTATAGTGCCCTTTCGTTATTTTTATGAAGATCCCTTTGTAACTTTTGTTATTTTCCACGGTTTTTTTTTTTAATTTCCTTTGCCTGAATATCTTGACTTACTCCTCGTACGTTGCGATTTCTTTTAACAAACCAAGAAAAAAAATTGTGCCCATAATGCCAAATGATAAAGAAAACACATGTCCACACATACATAAAATGAAAAAAAAACATGCCCGGTTCCAAAGATTTTGTCTTTACTTTAAAAATTTTGGAATTGATTCCGAGCCAAAGAAGCGGAGAATACAAGTAAGGATACTTTTAAGACACAATTCTATTTAAAATTTGGGATTTGTGTACTTGCTTATAGGAAGCAAATTTAATTTTTTCCCTTTTTCAGCTTTTTTTCTTCATATACTATCAAAGTCCTTTAAAAACGAGTTAACGACAACTTTATTTTCCAAATTCAGACTAGACTTCCAGTAGAAATGTTGCTACGTTTCAAGTAAAAAAATAAAGTGTTGAAAAACATGTCCTATATTTGAACGATTTTTTGCTTTGTAGTCAAGATGCAAAAAGACAACAAATTTAAAGACAATTTCAATAAATTTAAAGAATTTTTCTGAATTATTAAAGTCAAGTTGACCTTAGCCCAAACATTTTTTCTTTTATGTTATGATACCCATTTTTAAGTGAAATCACTTAATTATGAGGACAATACTTTTGGACAAGGAAAAAGTGTAAGTAGGCATTTGCGAGTAGTAATCAATTCCTTATTATCAGTTAATTTTTTTGTTGCTTTTTTATATACATATGTCAAATTGTTTTTGTAACGTAGTCTACATATTGTAGTTCCCAACGCTGTTTAACCTAAGATATATACCTAGTATTAAGGTGCAATTATATGTCAAGTTTATGCAGTCCTAGTTAGTTTTTAACAAAAATTAGAAATCAAATATAAAATAACTCAAATATATAAGTTCGAGGATTAAAAATTGTTAACATAAAAATATATATTATTTAAATATTAAATTTTTAGTTGCAAATAATTAAACTTATTGGTTAATAACCTGCGTTAGTAGGCATTTGAGAGTAGTAATCAATTCCTAAATTTTTATATTTATATATCAAATGGTTTTTGTAACGTAGTCTACATATAGTAGTAAGATAATAGTAATAAGGTGTAATAATGTCAAGTTTTTGCAGTCCTTGATTGTAGTCCTAATTATTTTTATAATTTTTTTAAAGTAAATTTAATGTAATTCTTTATTTTGAGTATCCCTGTAACCGTATATAGCCATTTCGGCTTGGTTGTAAAATGAGTTAAATAAATAAAAAAAAACTTTATATTAGAGAAATGCGTCTTCTATGCTTAGCAAATTTTGCATTCGTATTTTAAAGACATGAAATCTTTGACCTCACGACAATATTTTTTTCAGTGCAAGGCGAGAACACTTGCTGTTTTTTTTTTTCAAATGTCTATTCTCTTGGTTCCGAATGTCTATTCTCTTTACTCCGAATACTCTTTCTAATATTCAAATTAAATAATATTTAGACTTAAGCATATCAAATTTTTGGCCTTATCATAAAACAGTTTTCCGAAACAACATACAAACGGTTTCACAGAAATTGCTCTCTTTTGATTCTCTCGCTGTGTTATGTTGATATCTTTCGTCAACCCTCCCGGTTTCCATTATTTTAATTTTACCTTTTGCCGGAAGGGGATTCGAACAGCGGACCACACAGTTTGTAAGGATCAAAGAAGTAGCTGATCAATTGCCCAAGGAAAAATAAAATGTTAATTTTGTAATAACAAGCAACAACCACCAACTTAATTCAATATCGCTCCCTGTTAAATAGCGCTCCAAGCTACTAAACACATATATGTTTATAGGCTATTTCTAAATTAATATATGTTTGCATCCAAGTATATTATATTTACAAACATTTTATGTCCCAAACATAATATGTTCTAACATATTAACATATATGTCCCAAACATGTTATGCTAGTTTATGAACATTATATGCTTGCACTCAAAAATATTGTGTTTAAAAATTTGTGTTCCAAACATATAATGTTTATAGCCAAACATATGAAAAACAGTCTTTTTCATCCGTGTAGGATATACTATTGAACGATTTAATTAGAAAAAATTAAATCACACATTCTTCAATTTATTTCATAAGAATTGCATCAACCAAAAATGAATGACTTATATAGGAGGCTCTAAGTCAACTATTTTCCAAAAGCTAACATGAAAATTCACCACTTTTACTATATACATTCGTACGTTTTCCACATAACATTGAATCATTGAACCTTGAAATTAGCAACAGATGTAAGTACCCATCCATAAATCTGAAGACAATACCACTTTCGCTTAACGGATATCTGACATGCAATCTGGAAGAGAAAAAAACTACGTGAATTCCTTATAACCCAATATGATGCGTCCAATGTCAATTCCCATACATGTGACAGCAAAAACAAAAACTACCAATTTAAATTTAAGTTAAAATTTTCTTTTACCAAAACCAAAAATCCATTTGAGAAAACAGGGCCTAAATATGAGCACACTAATTAATAGTAAAGCCCAACAGCAATATCTACAGCCTGCTCATTTGCGGAAAGAAAATTGCGTGTAAGAATTCAATTAACTGTGTTTTTTGTACCCCTAGTCGATGTCTTTATTCGAATATGAAGTACATACCATTTTGGGGGGTTTATGAGGAAAATGAATGCCCAATATAAGTGTGTTTGATTATGTATGTTTTAATTAATTGAGAGTGTGCAAACAGATTCAATGACTAATTAAAGCAAGAGTTTGCTTTTTATCTCCACCACCCTGGGTATTACTCAGAAGGGGCATCTCCAATTGCATTTTGTCGGATGTCAGTACTCTAACTGGGAGGTTGGTGCACCATATAATCATCATCATAAGATCTGTTTCTGTTTTAAAAATATTACCATGGTTGTTTTTCTATTTTTGTATTAATTAATTAATATAGTCTTTTTGCAGCAACCTGGTGCGCAGCTACAACAAGAGCAAATCGATGTGTAAAACATGTAGGTAGGGATGCCATTTAAGGATTTCCGAACTCCTTCAATTCAATATTGAAAGTAAAATTGGTTTCTCTTATTTATATATTTATAAACATTGATGATTTGGCCTAGGCTGGGGCGAGTAATACATCGTGTCGACCGCATGTATGTTGTAATCAGGCTGTAGCCTTCAATAATGTCTGATATAGCCCCCAAATAAACCGATCTCCCGATTGGACTTCACAGAAATCTAGAGGTAATCAACGTCCTCAAATAGATGTGCTAAATATGGTGTGTATCGGTTCATATTTTGGTATAGCATCCATATAGACCGATCTCCCGATATGACTTCTTGGGCCCACAATTTTTATCCGATGTGCCAAAGTTTCAAAATCTAGAGGTATTTTATGTCCACAGTAGGTATGCCGAATAAGGAATGTATCCAAATGGATCCAAAGATGCTGTTTCTTTAAAATAAAGACATTTCTAAGGAACCTACTATATCTACACCCAGAGAAATGGTTGGTTGGATTTCGAGCAGGATAACAGAAAGATAGTTTAGATAAATTATTTTTAGTTATGTGGATCATATATCAGTTATTTCCTTCGATTGGTCCTTGACATAACCAATAAAATGTCTATGGAATCAAATGCTAGTACTAATGACCAAATATTGGTTGTTATATATCAATTCATTAAAAACAAATTTCATTCTGTTCCGTTGTGTTGACTGATTTATTTTTCCAAAGTGTCGACAAAACCAACAGAAAGTGTGGACAGCAGTTAATTCGGTTGTGTTAACAGATTTGAAAGCTGATCTAATGTAGACTATGTTCCATTTGTACGCATCAGAGGTCAAGGAACAGTCGGATGAATGGATTTAATTCCTCAAAATGTTGACAATGAAGTTTACATATCGTTTTGGCGATGAATGGATTAGCAGTACTCAGATTTTATTCGTATATATATATATATATATATATATATATATATATATATATATATATATATATATATATATATATATATATATATATATATATATATATATATATATATATATATATATATATATATATATATATATATATATATATATATATATATATATATATATATATATATATATATATATATATATATATATATATATATATATACGAATAAAATCTGAGTACTGCTAATCCATTCATCGCCAAAACGATATGTAAACTTCATTGTCAACATTTTGAGGAATTAAATCCATTCATCCGACTGTTCCTTGACCTCTGATGCGTACAAATGGAACATAGTCTACATTAGATCAATCAATTGTTTCAGGTATCTCATGCGCTATCAAACCAGTCCGTCAATCCTAGCTAATGTATTTATCTCATTTTTTCCGCAGTGGTTGACGTTTTTGGGAGGCCCGGACGATGCTCAGCAAAAACCATCGGGGTCTACGAGGAAACAAAGCTATTGGAAACTTCAAAAAAGTTTATTTATGATTTATCGCTCGATATATATGTATTAGAAGTTTAGGAAAATTAGAGTCATTTTTACAACCTTTCGACTAAGCAGTGACGATTTTACAAGGAAAATGTTGGTATTTTGACCATTTTTGTCGAAATCAGAAAAACATATATATGGGAAATCGGGCGAAAGCTATATATGGGAGCTATATCTAAATCTGAACCGATTTTGCTGATATTTTTCAAGTTTTTCGAGACTCATAAAATATTCGGATGTACGGAATTTGAGGAAGATCGGTTGATATACACGCCAGATCGGTGATAAATATATATGGCAGCTATATCTAAATCTGAACCGATTTTTTCCAAAATCAATAGGGATCGTCTTTGAGCCGAAACAGGACCCTGTACCAAATTTTAGGACAATCGGACTAAAACTGCGAGCTGTACTTTGCACACAAAAATACATCAACAGACAGACAGACAGACGGACAGACAGACGGACAGACAGACGGACAGACAGACGGACAGACAGACGGACAGACAGACAGACGGACATCGCTAAATCGACTCAGAATTTAATTCTAAGCCGATCCGTATACTAAAAGGTTGGTCTATGATTACTCCTTCTTGGCGTTACATACAAATGCACAAACTTATTATACCCTGTACCACAGTAGTGGTGAAGGGTATAAAAACAGGAAATCGCTCAATTAGTTGTGGGTAATAAATCCAAATTGGTAAAAATCGGTCAATATTATTTTGTAAGAGCTACATGTAAGTCCAAATACGATCGACTAGTACAACAAAATTTGAAATTTGATTGACATTGGTTAATAAATCAGAGTATTATGGCCAAATAAATCTGAACCAATTTGTATAATATTTTGCAGGTATGATTGATACCACAGACGGTTATCTTGTCCAAAATTTGAGTACGATCAGTTAATAAATGATGTCTCTATGATCAAAAGTAAGATTATTAGGGCGACATTTGGCAAAATCGGGCGATACATATACATGGGAGCTATAGCTAAATCTGAATATATATATATATATATATATATATATATATATATATATATATATATATATATATATATATATATATATATATATATATATATATATATATATATATATATATATATATATATATATATATATATATATATATATATATATATATATATATATATATATATATATATATATACGAATAAAATCTGAGTACTGCTAATCCATTCATCGCCAAAACGATATGTAAACTTCATTGTCAACATTTTGAGGAATTAAATCCATTCATCCGACTGTTCCTTGACCTCTGATGCGTACAAATGGAACATAGTCTACATTAGATCATTCAATTGTTTCAGGTATCTCATGCGCTATCAAACCAGTCCGTCAATCCTAGCTAATGTATTTATCTCATTTTTTCCGCAGTGGTTGACGTTTTTGGGAGGCCCGGACGATGCTCAGCAAAAACCATCGGGGTCTACGAGGAAACAAAGCTATTGGTGGAAGTAGAAACCACGGGAAGAAAGGAACCACCGTATACATTATTTGTCGACGAGAGATTTATTTTCCTATAAAAGAAATCCAATCGACCAGTACTTCTCTTTACGCTGGCTCATAAAGGAGGACAATAAGTAACGTTTAACCATAAGCCATATATCGGTTAGTTTCCGATAGTAGATGGAACCAAATAAATTGGTTGCCACAACAAATTTGTTTTCTTTGTGTAGCTTTAAATCTAGGATCAATAATTAAAATTTTGATATATTAATAAAGCTAATCAAGTACGTTAACGTTTTTTAATTCAAAAAAAAATCATTAAATTGAAGATGCAAAATCTTCAAAATAAGTCTGGGCCTATATTTGAAGCTTTTTATACTAAACCACATAGGTTAGAAATATTGATTTTAGACCCCATAAAATATATACCGATCGACTCAGAATCACCTCTTGAGTCGATCTAGCGCTTGGTGTCCGTCCGTCCGTCTGTCCATGTATTTCTTGTTCGCAGGATTCCGGTCGCAATTATTAACCGATTTTGATGATATTTGGTACAGAGTGTTTTTTGGGCACAAGGACGAACGCTATTGAATTTGGAAGAAGTCGGATCAAATTTAGATATAGCTCCCATATATATGTATTGCCCGATTTCGACAAATAGGGTCACGTTGCGCTTTATTACTCACCGATCGTCGTCAAATTTGGCACAAAGTAATATTTTGCAGCACCCTTTAAGTATGCAAAATTTTATCGAAATCGGTTCAGATTTAGATATAGCTCTCATATATATGTATCGCCCGATTTTGCCAAATATGGTCATAGAACCCTTATTTATTAACCGATCTTATTCAAACTTGGTTCAGTCTAATATTTTATAGTGCTAACAATATTTGTAAAAAATCATCGAAATCGGTTCAGATTTAGCTATAGCCTCCATATATATGTAGCGGCTGATTTTGACAAATTTGGCCGTAAAACTCTTATCAACCGATTGTACTCAAATTTGGCTAAATGTAATCTCCTATAGCACTAACTGTATGTGCAAAATTTCTTTTATAGTGCTAACAATATTTGTAAAAAATCATCGAAATCGGTTCAGATTTAGCTATAGCTCCCATGTATATGTATCGCCCGATTTTGCCAAATGTCGCCCTAATAATCTTACTTTTGATCATAGAGACATCATTTATTAACTGATCGTACTCAAATTTTGGACAAGATAACCGTCTGTGGTATCAATCATACCTGCAAAATATTATACAAATTGGTTCAGATTTATTTGGCCATAATACTCTGATTTATTAACCAATGTCAATCAAATTTCAAATTTTGTTGTACTAGTCGATCGTATTTGGACTTACATGTAGCTCTTACAAAATAATATTGACCGATTTTTACCAATTTGGATTTATTACCCACAACTAATTGAGCGATTTCCTGTTTTTATACCCTTCACCACTACTGTGGTACAGGGTATAATAAGTTTGTGCATTTGTATGTAACGCCAAGAAGGAGTAATCATAGACCAACCTTTTAGTATACGGATCGGCTTAGAATTAAATTCTGAGTCGATTTAGCGATGTCCGTCTGTCTGTCTGTCCGTCTGTCTGTCCGTCTGTCTGTCCGTCTGTCTGTCTGTCTGTTGATGTATTTTTGTGTGCAAAGTACAGCTCGCAGTTTTAGTCCGATTGTCCTAAAATTTGGTACAGGGTCCTGTTTCGGCTCAAAGACGATCCCTATTGATTTTGGAAAAAATCGGTTCAGATTTAGATATAGCTGCCATATATATTTATCACCGATCTGGCGTGTATATCAACCGATCTTCCTCAAATTCCGTACATCCGAATATTTTATGAGTCTCGAAAAACTTGAAAAATATCAGCAAAATCGGTTCAGATTTAGATATAGCTCCCATATATAGCTTTCGCCCGATTTCCCATATATATGTTTTTCTGATTTCGACAAAAATGGTCAAAATACCAACATTTTCCTTGTAAAATCGTCACTGCTTAGTCGAAAGGTTGTAAAAATGACTCTAATTTTCCTAAACTTCTAATACATATATATCGAGCGATAAATCATAAATAAACTTTTTTGAAGTTTCCTTAAAATTGCTTCAGATCACAGGGAGTAGAATTAGCATTGTTACTATGCGTGCCAAATTTGGTTGAAATCGGTTCAGATTTGGATATATCTCCCATATATAGCTTTCGCCCGATTTACACTCATATGACGACAGAGGCCAATTTTTAACTCCGATTTAGTTGAAATTTTGCACAGGGAGTAGAATTAGCATTGTAGCTATGCGTGCCAAATTTGGTTGAAATCGGTTCAGATTTAGATATAGCTCCCATATATAGCTTTCGCCCGATTTACACTCATATGTCCACAGAGGCCAATTTGTAACTCCGATTTAGTTGAAATTTTGTACAGGGAGTAGAATTAGCATTGTTGCTTGCTATGCTTACCAAATTTGGTTGAAATCGGTTCAGATTTAGATATATCTCCCATATATAGCTTTCGCCCGATTTACACTCATATGTCCACAGAGGCCAATTTTTAACTCCGATTTAGTTGAAATTTTGCACAGGGAGTAGAATAAGCATTGTTGCTATGCGTGCCAAATTTGGTTGAAATCGGTTCAGATTTAGATATAGCTCCCATATATATGTTTTTCTGATTTCGACAAAAATGGTCAAAATACCAACATTTTCCTTGTAAAATCGCCACTGCTTAGTCGAAAGGTTGTAAAAATGACTCTAATTTTCCTAAACTTCTAATACATATATATCGAGCGATAAATCATAAATAAACTTTTTTGAAGTTTCCTTAAAATTGCTTCAGATTTAAACGTTTCCCATATTTTTTGGTACTAACATAGTGTTCCACCCTAGTGCATTAGCCGACTTAAATTTTGAGTCTATAGATTTTGTAGAATTCTATCAAATTCTTCCAGATCGAGTGATATTTAAATTTATGTATTTGGGACAAACCTTTATATATAGCCCCCAACACATTTGACGGATGGGATATGGTATCGAAAATTTAGATCTACAAAGTGGTGCAGGGTATAATATAGTCGGCCCCGCCCGACTTTAGCCTTTCCTTACTGGTTTAATAATGGACTCAATATTAGTTGCATACTACATACAGGTTGTGGCAAGACTCCCATAAACATGTACCCCTTTTTGTTCTTAAATGTGAAAATGCTGTTTATCACCCAAACCTATACCATTGTTACCCCACAAACAATGTCTACGAATCCAGTAGGAATGGTTTAGGGTATGATATAGTCGGCCCCTCCCGACTTTCTACTTTACTCACTTGTTTATCTTAAATCTAATCTAACAATGATTTCATAAAAACAAAAATGTTTTTCTTTACTTTAAGGCAAGTTTACCTTCTTTCAAAGACGTACGACTTTAACGGAGGGACAAAAATGTTCAAGATTTGTTTCCTAAATTTAATGAAAATAATTTTTAAATAATTTCATTTAATTAAAATTTAATTATTTCAAAGAAATTCGTCGTTAGTATTACGTAAATACATACAATTTAGTTTGCATAATCTTTCATATTAAATCAATATTTTTCAAGTGCAGGTTCAAAAACGAAAGGAAAAGAGTTAATAAGATCCTCATATATACTGGTCTCCTGATTTAATATCTTGAAAGTATAGAAGGCGCATTTCTCATCCAAATTGCATGACACTAGAAGTAACATTTTTCGATTTTACTTCTAGAGCTCATTGGAGGAAGGTGGGAAAAAACTACAGAATTTGGATTTCAAATCATATGAAATGCGTCATTTCATCGGATTTTCTTGCACACTTAGACGCTATTTTTAAAACTCCTCTTAACCTCAAACAAAACGGGTTGTTCTAAATTAATGTAGAGTGTCTATCATCATATCCTCCTGGTATTCTATATATTTGCAAGTAACCCGCTACGACGAAGAGTTGTCAAGGCCGTCTATACTTGTTTTAATAAGCTTTAAGTTGATTTAAATTTTGCTCATTAGGAAATAAAACTATTTTTCCGTGTACTATCTTTAGAAGATATGTTTTATATGGAACTCATAGTGAATGATACATCAGCGTGTGCTGATGTGTAGAATACACAAGTTTTAAAACTTGTGCATTCTACACAGGTACTTCTAAACTGAAATTCCTTCGATATTTTAACCTAAATAAAAATCACATATCCCATCGATATCCCTAAACACTTGCCTCACAATGTATAAAACGTATAATTTGTATCTATGTATATTATTATTTCTTGCATTTATTCAATATTTATGCATAGCTACATTTTATTTATATTACAACAAGTTGCTTGTTTGAGATTGTTAATGGTACTTTATGTATACTCCCCATCTGTGACTTCGCTCATATTTGTTTACCTTGAATATTTCATTACTTGAACGCCTTCTCACAACCACTCAATTGGCTGGCTGGAAATGAACACCATTGCCGTTGTCCATTTCTATGATAAATAGCTTCAATATTTTTGTATGGTAGTGCTAGAGTTGGTTCATTAAGTTTCATAAAATCAGGCTCTCAGGCTTGAAGGCAAGCAGGCGGTTTAACACCGACAATTTGCTAAACAGGCACTCATAACCAGCACCAATCAAGCACATTGAACCGGCCTTTTAAGTCACGAATCAAGATCATGGTTAACATTAAACTCTTGTGGGGGTATGCGCATGCTGTGAACAAAAACATTTTTACTCCTTTGAAATTCAAAACTTTTTGTGTACGGTAAGGGGGATGGATATAAATAATAGAGAGTATGAAATTATTATGATTATTATTATGAACCGGGTGGTATTCACAACATAGATGGTCTGTCGAAAACTTCGATGTATTTGACATACATTTATGACGCATTTTACAACACTGAAATAATAGTTGACCTAATGTGAACGATTACTCAACCTATTATAGCCCAGCGAAAAAGTTGGAATTTGTTCTAAAGCACGACTTTAAAAATACAGCAATCCTATTGAATTAGTAATCATTAGTAATCATTTTGGTAGATAAGAACATTAAAGGTACATGCATATGGGAGATTTATGTCAATCCACAAAGAAATGCCTGATATTAGGAGTTATACTTTATTTTTCACCTAAAGGGTTAGTTGCCTCTAATATTGAGTCAATTTTTAAAATGGTAGAAATCGCTCAATTTGTGGGGGTAATGTATTCAAATTTGTGAAAATCGGTCAATAATTTTATGTAAGATGTAAATAAGATCGGCATATATATGAAAATTTGAAATTTGAGTAACATTGGTTAATAAATACAATAATAAAGTAATCTAAATCGGGCGATACATATATAAGGGAGCTAAATTTGATCCGATTTTTTCAAATTCAATAGTGTTCGTCCTTGTCTCAAAAAACATTGTATACAAAATTTAATCAAAATCGGTTAATAAAGCCTGTTTTCAAACTTCTCTCCATTGTGAGGCACCTGGAAACGTTTTTCAGCTGTGGATTATTGCCTCCCCGCATGCTGGTGATATTTCTGAGTATTTCAAAGCTTCTCTAAGTGGTTCCACCGCATTATGAAACGCCCTTGTCATAGAGCGAAGTTCAATCCAAATGGTTCACAATGGACTGAATAGTCTAAGTGAGCCTAAATTGATACGAATATTTAGGGTAGATAACCTAAACATTCATCGAGTCGGTATTTCGGAATACAAACGAAAGACTTAAGAAACAAACCTCTTCAAAGTAGTAAAAAACAAACCTCTTCAAAGTAGCAAAAATGGAGAAACTTTTGACAATATTTTTAAAATTCTGCTACAACCTTCTTAGTAGTTAGCAAAAGTAGTTCCTACTTTAGAAAAGTAGTAGTACAGTTAGGCGAATAAGTTCAATCACACAAATGCCGGTTTTGGCTATGCAAATGAGAGGAAATAATTATCAGTTAATGCATTGACAGACTTGGAAAGGATATAGACAGAGGCCTAGCTACAGTTTTACGTGTGCTAATGAATTCGTTCCTGCGCTGAAAAAAAGCATGCCCGTTTCCAAAGATTTTGTCTTTACTTTAAAAATGTTGGTATTGGTTCGGAGCCAAAGAAGCGGAGAATACAAGTAAGGATACTTTTAAGACACAATTCTCTCTTAAATTTGGGTTTTGTGTACTTGCTTCTAGAAAGCAAATTTTAATTTTTCGCTTTTTGATAGCATATGAATGCTATCAAAGTCCTTTAAAAACGAGTTAACGAAAACTTTATTTTCCAAATTAAGACTCGATTTCCAGTAGAAATTATGTTTCAAGTAAAAAACGTCTTTAAAATAAAGTGTTGAAAAACATGTCCTATATTTGAACGATTTTTTGTTGTGTAGTCAAGATGCAAAAAGACAACAAATTTAAAGACAAGTTCATTAAATTTAAAGAATTTTTCTGAATTATTGAAGTCAAGTTGACCGTAGCCCAAACATTTTTTCTTTCATGTTATGATACCCATTTTTAAGTGAAATCACTTAATTATAAGGACAATACGACTTCATTGAAAAGTTTAACGACTTTTGGACAAGGGAAAAAACTTTATACTAGAGAAATTCGTCTTCTATGTTAAGCAAAATTTGCATTCGTATTTTAAAGACATGAAATCTTTGACCTCGAGTCAATATTTTTATCAGTGTGGGCTCGTAATACACCGCCAGTAACAACACCACTAACAAAATGCGTGAGGTCAAAGATTTCTTGTCCTTAAAATACGAAAGCGAATTTTGCTTAGCATTGAAGGTGCATTTCTCTAAAATAAAGTTTGTTTTCATTGTCCAAATATGGAGCTTAGCATAGAAGTCGTTTTTACTTTATAGTTAACTGATTCGACTTAAAAATGGATATCTTTACATCAAGCAATAGTTTTCTTTCAACACTTCATTTTTAATACGTTTTAACTTGAAACATTGCATATTTTCTACTCGAATTCCAGTCTCAATTTGAAAATTTAGGGTTCCATTAACACGTTTTAAAGGACTCTGATAACACAAGCAGCTGAAAGAAAAATGAATGAATTCAAATTTGTTTCCTAGTACACAGACGAAAAAGGCTGTTTTTTATATGTAAAAAAATTATATGTTTGGAACTCAAATTTTTTAACACATTCTTTTTAACTGCAAGCATATAATGTTCATAAACTAGCATAACATGTTTGCGACATATATGTTAATATGTTAGAACATATTAAGTTTAGGACAATTTTGTATATATAATATATTTGGATGCAAACATATATTAATTTAGAAACAGCCTATAAACATATATGTGTTTAGAAATAGAGACCGAGACAGTATGCATCAAGTAAAAGAATGGAAGTAACCCATTGGTAAGTAAAGTCTAAAGTCGGGCGGGGCCGACTATATTATACCCTTCACCCCTATGTAGGTCAAAATTTGTTTTACCATCTCAACTAAAGGGTGATTTGTTAAGAGCTTGATAACTTTTTTTTTTTTAAAAACGCATAAAATTTGCAAAATCTCATCGGTTCTTTATTTGAAACGTTAGATTGGTCCATGACATTTACTTTTTGAAGATAATTTCATTTAAATGTTGACCGCGGCTGCGTCTTAGGTGGTCCATTCGGAAAGTCCAATTTTGGGCAACTTTTTCGAGCATTTCGGCCGAAATAGCCCGAATTTCTTCGGAAATGTTGTCTTCCAAAGCTGGAATAGTTGCTGGCTTATTTCTGTAGACTTTAGACTTGACGTAGCCCCACAAAAAATAGTCTAAAGGCGTCAAATCGCATGATCTTGGTGGCCAACTTACCGGTCCATTTCTTGAGATGAATTGTTCTCCGAAGTTTTCCCTCAAAATGGCCATAGAATCGCGAGCTGTGTGGCATGTAGCGCCATCTTGTTGAAACCACCAAGTCAACCAAGTTCAGTTCTTCCATTTTTGGCAACAAAAAGTTTGTTAGCATCGAACGATAGCGATCGCCATTCACCGTAACGTTGCGTCCAACAGCATCTTTGAAAAAATACGGTCCAATGATTCCACCAGCGTACAAACCACACCAAACAGTGCATTTTTCGGGATGCATGGGCAGTTCTTGAACGGCTTCTGGTTGCTCTTCACTCCAAATGCGGCAATTTTGCTTATTTACGTAGCCATTCAACCAGAAATGAGCCTCATCGCTGAACAAAATTTGTCGATAAAAAAGCGGATTTGCTGCCACTGATTTTGGTAATAAAATTCAATGATTTGCAAGCGTTGCTCGTTAGTAAGTCTATTCATGATGAAATGTCAAAGCATACTGAGCATCTTTCTCTTTGACACCATGTCTGAAATCCCACGTGATCTGTCAAATACTAATGCATGAAAATCCTAACCTCAAAAGAATCACCCTTTACTTCACATTTGCAGGAAGCTATATAAAGGAGACAATTTTTTTACTTCTGCAAATCGGACGGAAGATATATATGGGAGCCACATCTAAATCTGAACCGATTTCAACCAAATTTGGCACAATCACCGATACTACCAAAACGTACTCCTTGTGCGAAATTTGAAGCAAATCACGGCAAAACCCTGGATTTTGAGCAAGTTCAAATCGGACGAAAGATATATATGGGAGCTATATCTAAATCTGAATCGATTTTGACCATATTTGGCACATACAAAATATCGTTAAAAGTACCGCTTGTGCAAAATTTGAAGTAAGTCAGGGCAAAACTATGGCTTTTGAGACCATATAAGTCCAAATCGGGCGAAAGATATATATGTGAGCTATATCTAAATCTGAACCGATTTTAACAAAATTTGACACACTTAACGATACTATTAAACGTACCCCTTGTGCAAAATTTGAAGCAAATCACTGCAAAACTCTAGCTTTTGTGGCCATATAAGTTCAAATCGGACGAAAGATATATATGGGAGCTATATCTAAATTTGAACCGATTTCAATCAAATTTACAAAGCATTGGTAGAATGTCAATTCTACCCTCTGTGCAAAATTTCACGAAGATCGGTAGTAAACTTTGGTCTCTGTGGTCATATGAGTCTAAATCGGACGAAAGATATATATGGGAGCTATATCTAAATCTGAACCGATTTGGCTGATATTTTGCAAGATTTTCGAGATTCATAAAATATTTGGATGTACGGTATTTCAAGAAAATCGGTTGATAAACACGCTAACTATGAGCACATCGGGGATAAATATATATGGCAGCTATATCTAAATCTGAACCGATTTTTTCCAAAACCAATAGCGATTGTCTCTGTCCCAAGAAACGGCCCTATGCCAAATTAGAGGACGATCGGACTTAAATTGCGAGCTGTACTTTGTGCACAAAATTACATATACAGACAGACGGACGGACGGACAGACAGACAGACAGACAGACAGACAGACAGACGGACATCGCTAAATCGACTCAGAATTTAATTCTAAGCCGATCGGTATACTAAAAGATGGGTCTATGACCACTATTTCTTGGCGTTACATACAAATGCACAAACTTATTATACCCTGTACCACAGTAGTGGTGAAGGGTATAAATATTATGTTTGGACAATACAAACAATATTTTGTTTGGACCAATTCTGAAAATATTTATGCTTGAAGCAAAAGCTATTTTTGAGGGTGTATCAAGTACGTAAAAATCGTTGGTACCCGCCATGCTTTTTTTCAGTGAACCATTTAGACAACTGAGCCTGAAGTTCCCGCACTGAGACTGTCTGGCCTAAATATCCCTCACTGAGAACCTCCACTGAAAAAATATCAACCTCATATGAAAGATTATGCAACCTACATTTTAGGGCACGTAATTTACACAATATTAACGAAAATTTTCCGAACCGAATTTTACTTAAATTTTAATTAAAAGAAAGTATATAATCTTTGCATCAATACTTGTTTTCAATAAATTTAGGAGACGAATCTTGGAAATTTGCGTCCCTCCTCCAAAGTCGAACTAAGGAAAATGTTTCTTAAAGTAAAGAAAAAATATATAATATATTGGATCTTTAGATTTAAGATAAAAACGCTTCAAATATAGACTAAGACTTATTTTGAGAACATTGCATCTTTGGTTTAATGCGTTTTCCGGAATAAAAAACACATTTTTTATTTTCAAGTATATATTATAATTTGGATTTTTGAATTGACATTTGTGGCCCAAATATCCCTCACTGAGAACTTATAAGTCTCATGTATATTAAATACCAAAATAGTTTGCATGAGTAGTCGTCAGATTCATCTCTTGTTTTATAGTTTTGCTATTATTTAAAAACAAAACTACGAGATTTCGTTTTAACTAAGTAATTTCCTCATAACGCTTAACTAACTACACTGCATAAGATCACATTATGAAATATGGCCTCACATCCGTTTTTGATAATTAGGTCAAAACTGTCAAAATGTTTGTGCATATCTCATTTGTAATTCATTTGATATTCAAACTCAAAAGTCCTTTCGTAAAGACGAGAATTTTCACCTAAGCATTCGTTGGCATTAAAGTCCTTATAACTGTTCTAGAACATATGAATTTTCAACTGTATTATGACCAAGATCTGTAAGAAAGCATTTCGAAGTCAAGCCAACTTTAATGTGTTTAAGAAAGAACTTGTTTATACAGTTTTTTTTTTTTGTTCATCTAATAATAATTTGTATCTGGTTTTCTGCAATCATGTTTACCCACTCTTTACATTCTACATTATTTAGAAACTTGTCGAAATTTAGCGAAAGACTGCAACGAAAAAGAAATCATGACATTAACTATGTGGATGCCTGTTATTGATATTGTTTTTTCTCCTGAAGAATTTTTATGCAACTGGTAAGAAGAAGAAGGAGAACTTGTTGAATATCATCACCCCAACAGGTTTTCAATAAATTTCTTAACATTTAGAACAAAATGTAGACATAGAGATGAGAGTGCACCCCAGTACCATTTACTAGATAGGCAAGTTTATGAGATTAGATTTTTGGCTTAACATAAGAGTCTTACACAGAATTTGACCTAAAAACCCCCAAAGAGAAATATTACAAGTTTGGCAGACGTCTGCCAAAAATGTCACATGTAACAAATTTGCTAGTCATAGTGTTGTTCCAGTTTTATTTTTATTCATTAAAAAATCCCAAAAATGTATGTTTTATTGCCCAAAGGCCTACCACAGACGACAACTCCTACAACATAACAGATACGAATGACAACAATGACAGTGATAATAATAGTGTCTGTCTTTTTTGGAAAATAAGAAGAAAAAACAAATAAAAAATTAGTGAAATCAGTAAGAAACAATTTAATAAGGTGCATTTCAGTCATGGCCTCAAATTAAAATCTACAACATCGGCGGCAAGTATACACAGTGATGCGAATTAATTAATTTATCCAACCAGAGGATAATGCATACCTGTGGTAGATTAAAATAGTTACATACAAATAGTTTTTTGGGTGCCAAGAATTTTGACCTACACCTAAGGCTTCCTTAATATATAGATACATATTTTGAGGAAGCAACCTAGGTTAAAATCCACTTTCAAGTCAGCAGTATGGAACATTGCGTTATTTAATAGAAAATACAAACAATTTCGTTATATTTATGAAGTTGTTTTATTTATGAACTTATTCCGTTGACTAAATTTTAATGATACATTTCGTTAATATTACGAAGCTTTTTCATAAACAACGTATATTCTGGGTACAATGCACAGTGGTCGATCCCTTTGGCCAAAAATAAAAAATCAAAGTTAGAAATTTGTCAAAAAGTGTGGCATCGCTGTTTCCTATGTAAACAAGGTTTTACAATGTGTATTTGTTTTGTTTTATTCCATCTGTACTCTTTGAGATCGGCTTCAAAAGAGAGAGTAAGTAAGCAGTTGGTTTTTGAAGTGTGAAAAAGTATAAAATTAAGTGCACTTTTAAATAAGTAAATCAAAAGAAAAAAAACATGATATCGAAATAAATCTAAATGATTATTAAATTAAATGGTATTAACTATATTTTAAAATAAAAAAACTGTATAAAAATTGTTTTAAATTTGTTATAAAATCAATTTTTGTCAGTCTCATTGTTTCGTGTTCGTTCGTTCTTATATGTAAATTTCATGTAGAGTTTTAGTTGTATTCCCCCCTGAAGTCTCCAATGGGATTTTTTGTAGTTTATTAGTTATTATTTCAAGATTCTAAATTAATAAAAATCAGCTGCTTTCTTTTGCCCCCCTTTGTGTTATCTCCCTAATACCGAAGTGGTCTTGTTTTTTTATATCCAAATATGAATTTTTGTGTGGTGTTTGTCAACATTAGTTTACACTGAAAATGTACATTTGATGAATTTTCTTATGTATTTTGATCTGCTCAATTCGAAAGTGAAGGTTAAAAATATTTTTATGAAACCGTTTTTGAGATATCCCGTTATTTTTAGGTTTTCTGACTTTTTTCACTAAACAAATTATAACTCGAGCTAGAAATGTCCGAAGTATTTTTGGCCGCTAACTTCATATAGCACCGACCACTGTGCAATGATGCTTTTGCTTGACCAAAAGTCAATACACTTTTTAGCACATAACTTGCAACTCAAAGTTGGTACGGTTATTATGATATTGCGTAATTTGAATCCACCGCGACTTTGCAACGGAACTCGGAACTTTCGGTAAAAAGACTTTTGCCAAATTTGATTGAGGCAACCATTATTAAGGGAAAGTACGCAGGTGAAAATGTATGTATTCCTCGAATACCAATGATTCCGACCGATCTTCGAAATAAACTCATTACTGCTTTGAAATGAAATAAAATTTTTCTTTTTCAAATATAAAATAAAATTAAACACTTTACTTCATCTTTTAATCGAACAGTGTTCGCCAATTTTGCTAGTCTATCAATATATATATATATATATATAGAAAATAAAAACTATGTTTGCTTGTTTGTATGTTCCGCATATGGTGGGAAACGGCTGAACCGATACTCTTGAAATTTTCAGAGAACGTAGAGGGTGATCATATGTTGAAAATACGCTACCTCATTTTCTGATATATGGTTAGGGAGGAAGACCTCCCCTTGCCTGACTTTTAGAAATTTGGAGCAAAATTCCCCGATTTGTTTGAAATTTCCATGGAAGGTTAGGTGTCGATTTTAGACAAATATCCGCTACTTTGTCCGACTTTTGAAATTTTCAGAGAACGTAGAGGGTGATCATGTGGTGAAAATATGCTACCTCATTTTTTATACCCACCACCATAGAATGGTGACGGGGGTATAATAAGTTTGTCATTCCGTTTGTAACACATCGAAATATCAATTTCCGACTATATAAAGTATATATATTCTTGATCAGGGAGAAATTCTAAGACGATATAACGATGTCCGTCTGTCTGACTGTCTGTTTGTCTGTTGTAATCACGCTACAGTCTTCAATAATGAAGCAATCGTGCTGAAATTTTGCACAAACTCGTCTTTTGTCTGCAGGCAGGTCAAGTTCAAAGAGGTCCAGGTTTTGATATAGTCCTCTCCCGATTTGGGTCTTGAGAAATCGTAGCTTTTATCCAATTTGCCTGAAATTTGAAATCTAGAGGTATCTTATGACCATAAAGAGGTGTACCAACAATGGAGAGTATCGGTCAATGTTTTAGTATAGCCCCCATATAGACCGATCTCCCGATTTTACTTCTTGGACTTATAGAAACCGTAGTTTTTATCCAATTTGCCTGAAATTGGATATCTAGACGTACGTTCGGACCATAAAGAGGTGTGCCAAAAATGTTAAGTATCGGCCCATGTTTTGGTATAGCCCCCATATAGACCGATCTCCAGATTTTACTTCTTGGGCTTCTAGAATCCACAGTTTTTATTCAATTTACCTGAAATTGGAAATCGAGAGGTACTTTAGAACCATAAAAAGGTGCGCCGAAAATGGTGAGTATCGGTCCATGTTTTGGTATGATCCCCATATAAACCGACTTCCCGATTTGGGGTCTTGGGCTTATAGAAACCGTAATTTGCCAGAAATTTTAAATCTAGATGTATTTTAGGACCATAAAGAGGTGTGCCGAAAATGGTGAGTATCGGTCCATATTTTGGTACAGCCCCATATAGACCGATTTCGCGATTTTACTTCTTGGGCTTCTAGAACCCGAAGTTTTTATCCTATTTGCCTGAAATTAGAAATCTAGAGGTATTTTCGGGCTATGGTATGGTCCCCATATAAACCGTCCTCCCGATTTGGGGTCTTGGGCTTATAGAAACCGTAGTTTTTTATCTAATTTGCCTGAAATTTGAAATCTAGATGTATTTTAGGACCATAAAGAGGTGTGCCGAAAATGGTGAGTATCGGTCCATATTTTGGTATAGCCCCCATATAGACCGATTTCCCGATTTTACTTCTTGGGCTTCTAGAATCCGAAGTTTTTATCCTATTTGCCTGAAATTGGAAATCTAGAGGTATTTTCTTATAAATCCAGAATCTGATATAGTCTTCATAAGTAAAATCTTTAAATTTTTCTTCGGGAAGTGTACTGGTTGAACTGCTCTGCTTGATCTGTCCTCAAACCTCCTAAAATTTCAAAGGAAACCCTAATATTTGATTCATGGTGGTGGGTATTTAAGATTCGGCCCGGCCGAACTTACTGCTGTATATACTTGTTGATATGTGGTTAGTTAGGAGGAAGATTCGTCCCGGCCGAATTTACTGCTGTATATACTTGTTAATATTTGACTTTTAGAAATTTGGACTAAAGTTCTCCGATTTGCTTGAAATCTTCATCGAAGTTTAGGTGTTGATTCTAGACAAATATCCGTTACTTTGCCCGACTTTTTTTAAGTATAGTGAGAAAACTAAATTTCTTCGATTTACTTGAAATTTACAGAGGACGTGGGGGAGGCTATAAAGATAATATGGGGTACCTGATTTTTTGATACTTTGAAGGGCAGGGGTAACTCCACCTTACCCAAGTTCTTTGATTTGCTTGAATTTTTCAAGGAATGTTAGGATGGTCTCTAGACAAAGATCTGCTTCATTATTGTTCGGAATTTGGTCGGGGAGGGGAACCTCCCCAGTGACCGACTTTTTTTAAAATATAGTGATATAAGTAAATTTCTTCGATTTTCTTGAAATTTATACAGGACTTGGGAGACGTTATGTAATTAATATGAGGTATCTGATATTTTTGATCCTGGAATGGGAAGGGAACCCCCCAATTGGCCAATATATTCAAACTTGGACCAAAGTTCTCAGATTTGCTTGACATTTTGAAACTTGGCGAAAACTTCTACGATTTTATTGAAATTTCAAGGAAGTTTAGTGTTGTATCTGGATAAGAAAAAAACATTATTTTCAAGGTTAATGCGGTTTCTAGACAAAGATCCGCTACTTTATTTTTCGATATTTCATCGGGGAGTAGCATCCCTGCGCCCGACATTTTGAAACTTGGCGAAAACTTCTACGATTTTATTGAAATTTCAGGGAAGTTTAGTGTTGTATCTGGATAAAAAAACACCTTATTTGTTTTTCGATATTTGTTCTGGGAAGGAGACGTCCCTTTTTTGAATAATAGAACAAAATCCAAACATCTTCGATTTACTTGAAATTTGCAGGAAACGCGGGAGACGTTTAGTAAATGAACAAAAGGTTTATGCTTTTTTGAAAATATAAAGTTTTCTGATTTTCTTGAAACTTCTCTGATTAACTTGCAACTTACTGGAAATAATAGATAAAAAAGTTTGTAGAATGAAAATTTAAAGTTTTCTGATTTTCTTGTCCCTTATGGAAAAGCTCCTTCTTGTCAGACTTTTTTAAGTAAAAACTTAAATTTATATGTTAGTTTGGTTGAAATGGGATACACCCAATGGATTCTACACAGGAGGAATAAAAAGGCCTACTTTTTAAAAGAGATTATTTTTGATGTGATAACTTCACAAACGCTCCATGTTAATATTTTTGCATATCTTTTAGTTAGAGTCAAGAAATTTGACATTTTCATTGAAGGTGATCCAGCGAGGAGAACTAGTTTACGCATTTTCGGAATAATATTACTTCGAATTTCTGAATTCACATTTTATCAGTTTTTATTAAAAGTTTTAATAAACCGATACCTCCGATAGATTGAAATCCGTATTCATGCGAATTTCGAAAATAACTTCAAATCCTTTGGATTTTTTTCAGTAGAATTATTTTAATATCATATCCATCGAAATATTCTGTATGGTTTGCGCAAACTGTTCCTTAAAAATTTATTTCGAAGTAAATGTGATACTTCTTTTGTTAACAACGACTCTTATTAAAAAAAAATCAAGAAGGAGCAGAGAAGCGGGTCGTGTTCGGCTACACTGAAAAAAATATTATTGAGGTCAAAGATTTCATGTCTTTCAAATACGAATGCAAATTTTGCTTAGCATAGAAAACGCATTTCTCTAATATAAAGTTTTTTTCCTTGTCCAAAAGTCGATAAACTTTTAAATGAAGTCGTATTATCCTTATAATTAATTGATTTCACTTCAAAATGATTTCACATAACATGAAAGAAAAAATGTTTGAGCTAAGGTGAACTTGACTTTAATAATTCAGAAAAATTCTTTAAATTTAATGAAATTGTCTTTAAATTTTTTGTCTTTTTGCATCTTGACTACAAAGCAAAAAATCGTTCAAATATAGGACATGTTTTTCAACACTTTATTTTAAAGATGTTTTTTACCTGAAGCATAGCATAATTTCTACTGGAAGTCGAGTCTTAATTTGGAAAATAAAGTTTTCGTTAACTCGTTTTGAAAGGACTTTGATAGCATATGAAGAAAAAAAAACTGAAAAAGCGAAAAAATTAAATTTTGCTTCCTGGAAGCAATTCTCTGCTTCTTTGGCTCGGAATCAATACCAACATTTTTAAAGTAAAGACAAAATCTTTGGAACCGGGCATGCTGTTTTTCCAGTGTAGTATCATATAAATTATAGCACTAAAACAATAGAGATCGTTAGCTCGAAATCAAAAACCAATACCAGTAAAGATATTTTTGGAAGTCAAAGACCCAATGTCCTCAAAATACCTGTAAATAATATTGCATAAATCTTGTTATCTAAATTCTAACTGTAAATGTAAAATGGTCAAATATTCTGTGGTTGCAAGCCACTATAATACGATGCATTAGTCGCCTTTTCCACCAACACTAAATCGCAAGCTATTGAACAGTGTTTTCCCCCGCTGTGGTTTTCCTTCATATTTGCAATCGCCGTTTATTGGTCTAGCTTTCAGCCTCGAACCGATCATGCTGTCGAAAACTTGTGGTTCCATAATTACATGGTGCAAAATGTTTTTCATTTGCAAATTCAACAACATAATTCTTTTCTCGCTTTACCACAGTGATTTGCACAAAAGCAATTATCATTTATTTTGCAGGCAGCGAAACGCTTTGGTCCAGATATGCCATTATATTATTTTTTTTAGAGACATAGTAGTATGTGGGTCTTAACTGGAACTGTTGTTTTTTATGGGCGGAAGTACGAATGAGTCTTTAGGATTAGTAAGTGAGTGGGTCATGAAATCTAAGAACAATGGCAACATAAGTTCGGGAGGTATAAAAGGTTAGGTTAGATAATGTAACTATCAAATCGTTTACTATTTCGCAAGGGGAGATATTGTCTCTAATGTGTAAGGTATGACCTATTCCGATGCTAAATGATAAGGCGCTTACTTTATTTAGGGCGAGACCGGGTGGTCCAATAAGACCTAAAAAAAAAACACTCCTGCAAAATTTCAACTAAATAGTATTACAAACGCTGACATCACGCCGCCACACTGTGGAACAGGGTATTATAAGTTAATGCATATGTTTGCAACACCCAGAAGGAGACGAGATAGACACATGGTGTCTTTGGCAAAAATGCTCAGGGTGGGCTCTTGAGTCGATATAGCCATATCCGTCTGTCCGTAAACACATTTTTGTAATCAAAGTCTAGGTCGCAGTTTTACTCCAATCGACTTCAAATTTGGCACAAGTATGTGTTTTGGGTCAGAATAGAACTCTATTGATTTTGGAAGAAATCGGTTCAGATTTAGATATAGCTCCTATATATATATATTTCGCGCGATATGGACTTATATGGCCCCAGAAGCCAGAGTTTTACCTTAATTTGCTTAAAATTTTGCACAAGAAGAACAATTTGTAGTGTAGTCAAGTGTGGCAAATTTTATTGAAATCGGTTCAGATTTAGATATAGCTCCCATATATATCTTTCTCCGGATATGGACTAATACGGTCCCAGAAGCCAGAGTTTTACCCCAATTTGGTTGAAATTTTGCACTAGGAGTACAAATAGTAGTGTAGTCAAGTGTGCCAAATTTTATTGAAATCGGTTCAGATTTAGATATAGCTCCCATATATATCGTTCGCCCGATTTACACTCATATGACCACAGTGGCCAATCATTTACTCCGATTTAATTGAAATTTTGCACAGGGAGTAGAATTAGCATTGTAGCTATGCCTGCCAAATTTGGTTGAAATCGGTTCAGATTTAGATATAGCTCCCATATATAGCTTTCGCCCGATTTACACTCATATGACCACAGAGGCCAATTTTTTGCTCCGATTTAGTTGAAATTTTGCACAGGGAGTAGAATTAGCATTGTAGCTATGCGTGCCAAATTTGGTTTAAATCGGTTCAGATTTAGATATAGCTCCCATATATATGTTTTTCTGATTTCGACAAAAATTTTCAAAATACCAACTTTTTCTTTGTGAAATCGCCACTGCTTAGTCGAAAAGTTGTAAAAATGATTCTAAAATAAATAAATCATAAATAAACTTTTGCGAAGTTTCCTTAAAATTGCTTCAGATTTAAATGTTTCCCATATTTTTTACTAACATTGTGTTCCACCCTAGTGCATTCGCCGATTTATATTTTGAGTCTATAGATTTTGTAGAAGTCTATCAAATACTGTCCAGATCGAGTGATATTTAAATGTATGTATATGGGACATACCTTTATATATGTAGCCCCCGACACATTTGAAGGATGTGATATGGTATCGAACATTTAGATCTACAAAGTGGTGCAGGGTATAATATAGTCGGTCCCGCCCGACTTTAGACTTTCCTTACTTGTTTTTCACTTGCTAAAGAAAATTTTGTAGTTTGAAAAAAAAAATGGAGTTCAAAATTGCAAAAATGTCTTTAGTGTCATACGAAGTTCCTGATGAACGCATTAGAGTAAAGGAAACTTTCTCCAAACATAATAATTCTATGAACTAAAATAAAGTTAAATTGGCTTTAGTGAAATAAAGGATTCACTTTTTTGAGTGTAACGTAGACTCCATTTGGACTTACAATTTAGAAGATAATGTGAAGAAATAAAGCTCTACCTTGTCATCGACATTTGTTAACCAAAGTAATTCGAGTATGGATGACAGTCTTTAGTAGAATTTTGTACGTAATCCATGATAGAGGGTACATAAGATTAGGCCTGAACGAACTTTCGTCCGTACACCCAGAGAAGGAATATGATCACCTCAAACATGTTTTAAGAGCAAAATGTTATTTTTGGGTGGTGACCATGTAACATGGTTTTCGCAACCATGTTATTTTCTCGGAAATCATGTATCTGATTTCGGCCAGCAGGTTATATTTGACGAGAAAATAACATTTTAGTGACAAACATGTTACATGGTCACCATATAAAAATAATATTTTGCTCTTGAAACATGTTTGAGGTGATCATATTCCTTCTCTGTGTGTATATACGTGTTTTTCTTTAAGAACGTTTTTTATTCTAAAGAAAACAATTACGAGAATTGGAAATGTAATTTGATTAAATGTCTTAAGAGCTACACAAAATTCAACATTTTATTGCCTCATTTGTGAAAATTATGAAAATTAGTTAACATCAAATCTAGCCAATTATGTACTTCATTTGGGTAAAACTTTCGGTCCTATTTTGAGTTCATGACGTCAGAGAAAACAAAATTAGAATCAAGAGAAATGTCTTGCATTGGGGAAAATATAATTAAAATTAAGTATAATTTTAAGCCTAAGGGTAGGGTACAATATAGTACTATATATTCCACTTCTTCTCATCTAATAAAGCTAACCTAATGAATTCAGCCTTCTTAGAAGACCAAAATTTGGCCTATAGTAAAATAAAACTAGCCATATATAACAAAAGCGTAAATCTGTCTTTACCATAACCAATAACCTTTTGCCTTAGACTATTGTAAGCATTTCAATTTTGATTTACTTGTTTGTTACACTTGAGGTATAAATATGACCATGTTAAAATCTTGGTCAATATTTATCCTATAAATTAAATCTTTTTATAGTAACATCTACTTGTATTCTGTAAAAATGACCTTGAACAAGGTTGAAGTAATAAAAACCAAGCGTAAAACAAACATTAGATAAATAAATTAATAATATCAAATAACAGGCCCTTACCTATATTTTTGCCAAATCATTTTCTAAAACTACCAGCCAATTCAACAAAAAACCAAAGTAAATCCCTTATAGATATCAGCAAGTAGGTTAAAAACATACTTCGTGAACACCAACAACAACCACGTAGTCACCTCGCAAGTATTTGTTAATTAACAAAAAAACATTTACTTTTAATTGAGAAAAAATACACCGTATTAGGTTAATACAAATTTGATGTGTGACTATGGAAGGTGCATGAAACGGAAACCACACAAAAACGTACCGTTTATCGTTTTAATTGAAACGACAAAGCACATAGTACAAACAGGTACATGGTAGCTTAAGAATAACCATGCTCATATACACAGTCTCACATAAGTTTACATACCCTTGAGGTTTTTACCTTATAACTAAACATGTTTCTTGTTGTTGTTTATAATCCAGACTAAAAACATCTTCTTGAAAATGGACAAATACTTTGTTTTTCAAATTAATTTACAAAATCTAAAGCATATATATGCATATTTTATTATATTTTAATAATTAAAGAAAATACAATTTCTTAAACCGTATGTAAACTTGTGTAAGACTGTGTATATATATATAAAAATTTTGTTTATGGTCACAAGTGAATGTGTACTGAGGTCTCTTAGCTTTATTTCTTTGGGTCACACCAACCGTACAATGGGCTTCCTTTTCATCTATCCAAACCGAATATAGAATCATAAAGAAATTTCACGCCAGAAATGAAAAAATCTATTTGGTCATCTCTGACCATATTAGTTCAAGTGCTTCCACAAATGTCCATGGTGAGTTGTGCGGTAGTGACTGCCCAATTACTCTGCTGGTTGGCATATAACAATGATTTCTCATGTCTTGTGTTCTTTTACGATTGCTAAGCTGATGGACATGTGCCATGTATGATATTGCGAAAGTGTTGATTCATTCCAAGCTCTGCATGTGGTGGGTAAAGGGTTTTGATGTTGGTATGATACATATTTTGTTACAAGATAATACAGAGAATAAAAAAAAAAAAATAATAATAATAATGTATAGGATACTGATATTAAGTAAAATGTTGCCAGGAAATAAATGGCTTTCGAAAACCAGATGCTAGTTCGGTACTCAAAGGAAAACTTCAACATTTGAAATAAATGGTCAGATGTTTATTTCATAATAAAGGATAAGTAATGCCATTAACAACGAAAAGTATCAGTCAAATGATCTCCATGAACACTGTTACAGGGCCATATTCTTCCTATGACATTTTGATTAACCAAATCTCAAGGTGGCTGTCCTTTATCCTCGATAAACTTCCGGAACCAATCTTTGGAATCTTCTATCGAACTTTTGTTATTGGCTTCACTGAAAAGTATAAAGTATTGTGTTCAGGCTAAAGATTTTTTTCTTAAAATAGGAATTCAAGTTTTAATTAGCATAGAAGACGAATTTCCGGAATATTATTTTTTCCTGTCCAAAGTCAATAAACTTTTTAACCAAGTCCTTTTGCCCTTATAGTTAAGCGATTCGAGGTAAAAATGGGTATCTTTACATAAAAAATTGACTACGGTCAACTTTGCTTTAGTAACTCTTGAGGCTCTCTCTGAAGAGCCTTCAAAAATAGGCGATGTCTTTCAACACTTTATTTTAAATACGTTTTTTTAAACATAGCATAACTTCTTCTTGAAGTCACTTGAAGAGCTGTCGTTAACACGTTTTTAAAGGACTTTGATGAAGAAACAAGTATATACGGCCGTAAGTTCGGCCAGGCCGAATCTTATGTACACTCCACCATGAATTGCGTAGAAACTTCTACGAAAGACTGTCATCCACAATCGAATTAATTGGGTTGTGGTATCTTAAAACTTCTTAACATCGTTTTCTAAATTGTGAGTTAGTCCATACGTGGTACATATTAGACAAAAAAGGTATGTATAGGTAAGTCTACAAATAATAACGAATCGATATGGACTTTTGCACGGTACCTAGAGAGCCAGAATTGAAATATGAGGGTCGCTTATATGTGGGCTATATACAATTATGAACTTGATATGGATCAATTTTTGTGTGATTGGGGATCTATTTATCTGAGGGCTATATATAACTATAGACCGATATGGACTAACTAGGTCCATGGTTGTTAACGGCCATATACTAGCACAATGTACCAAATTTCAACTGACTCGGATGAAATTTTCTCCTCCAAGTGGCTCCAAAACCAAATCTCGGGATCGGTTTATATGGGGGCTTATATATGATTATGGACTGATATGGGCCACTTTTAACATGGTTGTTAAATATCATATACTAACGTCACGTACCAAATTTCAACCGAATCGGATGAATTTTGCTCTTGCAAGGGGCTCCGGACGTCAAACCTGGGGATCGGTTTATATGGGGGCTATAGATAATTATGGACCGATTTCGACCAATTTTTGCATGGTTATTAGAGACCATATACTAAAACCATGTACCAAACTTCAGCCGGATCGGATGAAATTTGCTTCTCTTAGAGGCTCCGCAAGCCAAATCTGGGGATCGGGTTATATGGTGGCTATATATAATTAAGGACCGATGTGAACCAATTTTTGCATGGTTGTTAGAGACCATATACTAACACCATGTACAAAATTTCAGCCGGATCGGATGAAATTTGCTTCTCTTAGAGGATCGGCAAGCCCCATATAAACGGAACAAGCAAGCAATTTGGGGTTCCGTTTATATGGGGGCTATACGTAAAAGTAGGCCGATATGGCCCATTTGCAATACCATCTGACCTACATCAATAACAACTACTTGCGCCAAGTTTCAAGTCGATAGCTTGTTTCGTTCGCAAGTTAGCGTGATTTCAACAGACGGACGGACATGCTCAGATCGACTCAGAATTTCACCACGACCCAGAATATATATACTTTATGGGGTCTTAGAGCAATATTTCGATGTGTTACAAACGGAATCACAAAGTTAATATACCGCCCATCCTATGGTGGAGGGTAGGTTAGGTTAGGTTAGGTTAGGTGGCAGCCCGATGTATCAGGCTCACTTAGACTATTCAGTCCATTGTGATACCACATTGGTGAACTTCTCTCTTATCACTGAGTGCTGCCCGATTCCATGTTAAGCTCAATGACAAGGGACCTCCTTTTTATAGCCGAGTCCGAACGGCGTTCCACATTGCAGCGAAACCATTTATAGAAGTTTTGAAACCCTCAGAAATGTCACCAGCATTACTAAGGTGGGATAATCCACCGCTGAAAAACTTTTTGGTGTTCGGTCGAAGCACGAATCGAACCCACGACCTTGTGTATGCAAGGCGAGCATGCTAACCATTGCACCACGGTGGCTGGAGAGTATAAAAAGCGCAAAAAAAATTTAAATTTAAAGGAGAATTGAGTCTTAGTTGATTGAGTAGATTTGGTAGTGTCAGTATTAAAATCGGTAATTTCTTGCAAAATAAATGTAGCGATGAAATCTATTTCAATTTATGGTTAACACGTATATGAATTTATTAGGGTTTGTGTTCTAGTATGAATTTAATTTAAAAAACTTCGTGTTAAATGTATACTTCGTGCAATTTTCCGCTTCTTTAGCTCGGAATCAGTATCAATATCCTTAGTGTAAAGATAAAATCTTCCAAACCGGGCAAGCTGATTTTCTGTGTAGGCGACAAACCAAAGTAAATACTGATGTAGGCCACCTTCGTTCTTAGAAGCAGATAAAATACGAAACAGATAAAGTACAAAAGAGTTTTAGCCAGCTTCACTGCACCATTTCAGGCTATAGAATATTACGGCAAAACTCATAGATAGACACCACTTAGAATGTCTTAGAATTTCATATGACACACGGTGTTGTAAACTGCGTCCTTTGAATAGTAGTAAAACAAAGTGGCCAGCTTACTCAACCTACACTTACGTATGCTATCAATACAAAACAAAAGACTTAAGCAACAAACACAAATTTTGTGTTTGGAGAGAGTATTTTATACGACCACCATTAACAACAGTAATCACTCTTTTATATTGTACACTTTACTGTTTTCTTTTGCCATATCCCTCACAAGCAATTGTTTATTTTCAATTTGTATAATCTTCTTTAGAATCAACAAAACAATCAAGTAAATTAAACCATACCATAATCAGATAGAAAAAAGTAAAAATCACATATACTCGTTTATGTATATGGAGAAATTATTTTGAGTATAATGATAAAGATCTAATTTCATTTATGCATTTGGCAATATGCTTTATAGAATATTTTCTATTTTCCCACAATTGCAATATCAATGAAAAAGCAATTTTCTAATGATAGTTTAAAAATTAAAATAAATCCAAAATGTAATTATCTACAGTATTTGACACAATTCTTAACAATTGGAAAGTGTGAAATGGAAACAAGATTTTGACTGAATGTCAGAGAGAATTTATAAATCAAATATTCGCCACTAGTATGGTTTCTAATTGAAAAAGGAAAACTTTATAGCAATAAGCTATGGTAATGCGTTTACATTTAACAATTGTACTTGAAAACTCATAAAAAGCAGATTATGTAGAATTACAAAGATACTAATACTTCTCATTCATTTTATTAGAATATCTCGTAAGTTGTAAGTTGGTTAGCATTTAAGAAGCTTTGTCTAATATTTGAAGTCAAACCGAGAAAATTTTTTGTAGAAATTAGGACAATGGAAATTTTATGATGCATATAAGTTTTATTTTTCTTCAACTTCTTAAACGATACTGGATTTCGGACTTATGGAGAAGTCAAAAGACAGGCAGTCAAGAGATACAAAGATAGATTTTTGTAATAGAAAATCGAAGTAATCTTCATGTCTGAGTCAAAGAATTGAGCTAATCTTTAAGATTGACAAGTCGTCTTTTGAATTCTTTGAAAATCCAGTTAAATAGATTACTAGAGATTTGATGTTGGTTAAATTCAATCAACATCAAATCTCTAGTAAAATCGATTAACCGAACTTTAATGCGTAATGAAGTAAGTGAAAACTCTCATTTGGGTTGAACGAAGGATGTGATGTAGCTCTTTTTATGACGAAAATTTGACAAAAAGTCAAAAGTAGCGATGTCTAAAATCGGCTTTTAAAATTCGAAATTCATTGTTTTCAAATTTGTAAAGAATTCAAAAGTTGACAAATTAACTTTTCTTAACTGGAAAAAAGTCTAAAACTCATTTTTCCAATAGTCGAAAGCAGGGCTGTGGAGTCGAGCCAATTTTGCTCGACTCCGACTCCAGCATTTTTCATCAGCTCGACTCCGACTCCGGAGTCTAAATCTCATTTTAATACCACTAATTTGTAAAGGGTGATTCTTTTGAGGTTAGGATTTTCATGCATTAGTATTTGACAGATCACGTGGGATTTCAGACATGGTGTCAAAGAGAAAGATGCTCAGTATGCTTTGACATTTCATCATGAATAGACTTACTAACGAGCAACGCTTGCAAATCATTGAATTTTATTACCAAAATCAGTGGCAGCAAATCCGCTTTTTTATCGACAAATTTTGTTCAGCGATGAGGCTCATTTCTGGTTGAATGGCTACGTAAATAAGCAAAATTGCCGCATTTGGAGTGAAGAGCAACCAGAAGCCGTTCAAGAACTGCCCATGCATCCCGAAAAATGCACTGTTTGGTGTGGTTTGTACGCTGGTGGAATCATTGGACCGTATTTTTTCAAAGATGCTGTTGGACGCAACGTTACGGTGAATGGCGATCGCTATCGTTCGATGCTAACAAACTTTTTGTTGCCAAAAATGGAAGAACTGAACTTGGTTGACTTGGTGGTTTCAACAAGATGGCGCTACATGCCACACAGCTCGCGATTCTATGGCCATTTTGAGGGAAAACTTCGGAGAACAATTCATCTCAAGAAATGGACCGGTAAGTTGGCCACCAAGATCATGCGATTTGACGCCTTTAGACTATTTTTTGTGGGGCTACGTCAAGTCTAAAGTCTACAGAAATAAGCCAGCAACTATTCCAGCTTTGGAAGACAACATTTCCGAAGAAATTCGGGCTATTCCGGCCGAAATGCTCGAAAAAGTTGCCCAAAATTGGACTTTCCGAATGGACCACCTAAGACGCAGCCGCGGTCAACATTTAAATGAAATTATCTTCAAAAAGTAAATGTCATGGACCAATCTAACGTTTCAAATAAAGAACCGATGAGATTTTGCAAATTTTATGCGTTTTTTTAAAAAAAAAAAGTTATCAAGCTCTTAACAAATCACCCTTTAGTTCTATTTGGGGGGGGGGTACCGTAAGTGGATCGATATAAAGTATTTATTTATGTGTGCAAACAAAGGTCTTAATTTCGCATTAGATGCCAATTGAACTCTATATTTCAAATTTAGGGCAAATAATGATATAAATACCCATCATAATACGAGAAGATACCAACAGTATATGTATTTGTGGACCAAAATTATTGATACAATAACAAATCCTTTAAATTTCTATATGCATGAATTTCAATCTGAATCGATTTAGACAAAATTGTATATACTTCTACAAAATCTAACGTTATGGGACGTAACACAATTTTAACAAAAAAATAAAAATGCAAGGAAAGTCTAAAGTCGGATGGGCCGAATTTAATATACTCTGCACAACTTTGTATTTAGATCTACATTTTGATAAAATCTCAAATCAGTCTTCTACAAAATCTCGGGCAATATTTGGGAAATATTTATAATTGTTTAGACAATCTCGCAAAAATGCATTTATGATTCATTCATTGAAAAGTTTTAAAATTTGAGTAATTTCTACAAGTTTTCGATTTAGCAGTGAGTATCAGTGAGCATACAATTTTGGAAAATTTTTTTACAGAAACATAATTTTGACTGAATTTTCTATAGAAATAAAATTTTGGCAAAATTGTCTATAGAAATCAAATTTTGGCCAAATATATAGAAATAAAATGTTGAATAAAATTTTGCAAAATTTTTTATAGAAATAAAAGTTTGAAAAAAATTATCAATAGAAATATAATTAAAAACAAGTATATACAGCACTAAGTTCGGCCGGGCCGAATCTTAAATACCCACCACCATGAGGACTTGAGGACACTTCCCGAAGATAAATTTAAAGATTTCACCTATGAGGACTATATCAGATTCTGGATTTATAAGAACCATTTTTGTTTGAGTTTTAGAGGAATCATTAACATCTCTTGTAAGTGTGCAAGAAAATTATAAAATAACGTCTTGCTTTGAAATCTTAAATCTGTAGATTTTCAACCGAGAAGTATCTGAAATCTGAAAATTTTACATTGAGTTTCAAGCAATTTTCATGATCAGTGCGCCTTCTATACCCTCAAGAAATGAAGTCGGTCTATATGGAGGCATTACCAAAAGGACCGATAAAAACTTAATCCGATACACGTTTTTGGGAGCCTAAAATAATATTTACAATTTCAGGCAAATCGCATAAAAACTACGGATTCTAGAAACCCAAGAAGTAAAATCGGGATATCGGTCTATATGGGGGCTATACCAAAATATGGACCGATACTCACCATTTTTGGCACACCCCTTTATGGTCCTCAAATACCTATAAATTTCCAATTTCAGACAAATTGTATTTAAACTACGGATTCTATAAGCCCAAGACCCCAAATCGGGAGGTCGTTTTATATGGGGACCACACCAAAACATGGACCGATACTCACAATTTTTGGCACACGTATTTGTGGTCCTAAAGGTAAATTGAATAAAAACTGCGGTTTCTATAAGCCCAAGAAGTAAAATCGGGAGATCGGTCTATATCGGGGCTATACCAAAATATGGACCGATACTCACCATTTTCGGCACACCTCTTTATGGTCCTAAAATACCACTAGATTTCCAATTTCAGGCAAATAGGATAAAAACTTCGGATTCTAGAAGCCCAAGAATTAAAATCGGGAAATCGGTCTATATGGGGGCTATACCAAATATGGACCGATACTTACCATTTTCGGCACACCTCTTTATGATCCTAAAATACCACTAGATTTCCAATTTCAGACAAATTGGATAAAAACTACGGTTTCTATAAGCCCAAAACCCCAAATCGGGAGGTCCTTTTATATGGGGACCATACCAAAACATGGACCGATACTCACAATTTTTGGCATACGTATTTGTGGTCCTACAATACTTCTAGATTTCCAATTTCAGGTAAATTGAATAAAAACTGCGGTTTCTATAAGCCCAAGAAGTAAAATCGGGAGATCGGTCTATATGGGGGCTATACCAAAATATTGTCCGATACTCACAATTTTTGGCACACGTATTTGTGGTCTTACAATTCCTCTAGATTTCCAATTTCAGGTAAATTGAATAAAAACTGCGGTTTCTATAAGCCCAAGAAGTAAAATCGGGAGATCGGTCTATATGGGGGCTATACCAAACCATGGACCGATACTCACCATTTTTGGCATACCCCTTTATGGTCATAAAATACCTCTACATTTCTAATTTCAGGCAAATTGGATAAAAACTACGATTTCTATAAGCCCAAGACCCCAAATCGGGAGGTCGGTTTATATGGGGACTACATCAAAACCTGGACCGATATAGCCCATCTTCGAACTTGACCTGCCTGCAGACAAAAGACGAGATTGTGCAAAATTTCAGCGCGATTGCTTCATTATTGAAGACTGTAGCGTGATTACAACAGACAGACAGACAGACAGACAGACAGACAGACAGACGGACAGACGGACATCGTTATATCGTCTTAGAATTTCTCCCTGATCAAGAATATATATACTTTATATAGTCGGAAATCGATATTTCGATGCGTTACAAACGGAATGACAAACTTATTATACCCCCGTCACCATTCTATGGTGGTGGGTATAAAAAATTTGTAGCAAACAAAATTTTGTAAAATTTTCTATAGAAATAAAATTTTGCAAAATATTCTACAGAAACAAAATTTTGACTAAATTTTATATAGAAAAAACTATTTCTATAGTAATAAAATTTTGAATACATTTTTTATAGCAGTGAGTATCTGTGAGCATCAGTAAGAACAAAAAGAAAATCAGAAAATTTGCTATAGAAATAAAATTTGACAATAAAAATACAATTTTAGAAAATTTTTTGTATAGTAAATAAAATTCTGCAAAATATTCTACAGAAACAAAATTTTTACTAAATTTTCTATAGAAATAAAATTTTGACTTATATAAAAATAAAATTATGAATAGAAATAAAATTTTGAAAATTTTTTTTGTGTAACAAACAAAATTTTGCAAAAATAAAATTTTGCAAATTATTCTATAGAAACAAAATTTTGACTAAATTTTCTATAGAAATAAAATTTTGACTAAATTTTCTATAGAAAAAAATATTTCTATAATAATAAAAGTTTGAATAAATGTTTTATAGAAATAAAATTTTGACAAAATTTGCTATAGAAATAAAATTTTGACAAAATTTTTGATAGAAATAACAAAATTTTCTATAAAAAAAACAACTTTGAAACCATTTTCTGTCAATATTCCACATCTGTATATGGCCTTACAATAAAATTAAAAAAAGTACTTTCGATTGTTCGAAATATTTCATATAAATTGATATGGGCATTAAAATGGATCGATCCAGCCCATCTGCTAGTCTAACACTCTAGGAAACATAAAAAGATAGCCGTGATTGGAAGTTGATTTTGATTTACAATCATGCTGTACATTGATCGAATGAATAACGCAATGGAAACTAATTTGCGTAAAAACTTGCTTAGTTACAAAAATGTGAAGTGTTTTAAAAAATTTGGTTTAGCCGGAGTCGGAGTCGAGCAAAATTTTTACGACTCCGACTCCAGCAAAATCTTCAGACTCCGACTCCAAGACTCCGACTCCAAGACTCCGACTCCGAGACTCCGACTCCGGCTCCCTCCGGCCCTGGTCGAAAGCCACTTTCACACAAAAAATATTTCGGGTTGATATGTTTATTCTTTCAAAAATTTTAGAAAAATTTCAATAAAAACGTCCAAAAATTAAATTTTTATTATTGGAAAAGTCCAAAAATCATTTTCACATTGAAAAAGTGAGTGGAATAGTGGAAAGTAGAATTTAATTGGATCAATAAATTCAATGATTGAATCAGAAAAAAATGTATGTGTAGTTCAGGCTTAATTTTTGTGTATCATATTAAAAATAACTTTTAAGAAAGTAACTTAGAAGCAAGTACGCCAGCACGAAAACTAAAGTGCAATTTTACAAAAAAGCAAGCGATTTGCAAGAGTGTTGAAAGATAAATCAAACATTTATAATATCAGACTCAATAAACACTGACATATGTAATACGGAGTATTTGCAGAAACGATTGTGGTCATTTATTAATCACTATAAAAAGTATACAAATTTAATTTAATAGTATCATGTCACTGTGGTAAATATCGAAAAGACAACAATGACAAATATTTTGAACCGCAACGAAACTGCGATCAACTTGAGTTTCTACCAACAAACAGACAATCCATAAATCGAGCTTCATCTTATGTATTTCTGCCAAAGAACGGGCCTTTCGGTTTTTAAAAATCTACCCTAAACAGTACCTTTTTTCCACAGTAGTGATATAGCAATGGCCCATAGAAAATTGAACAAAGAATAAAAGATAAACAGTAGATGAAAAAAATAGTTTCCGGAATTATATCTGTCATCATCCCACCCACTCTCTAAGTAGTTTCCTTTGTTTTATTTTTATCAAGTGGTAATATCGGACATTTGTCTTCCATAAGAAGTTGCCTATTGATTGCTAATGTCTTAATTTATTTTCTGTTTCTTTCTTTGATTTGTAATAAACATTTCGACTTCCGTTTCTTTGATTGACCATTCATCAAAGGTGAGTGATATGGTTTTCGTTTCCTTGCCAACCAGAAGAACATGTTTCATTGTCTGTCATGACAAAAATTATAGTAAATATTGTTTTCGTTTTTCTTTTGCTAGTATAAAATTAATTGCTAAATATTTTACTACAAAAACTGAAAAGTATTACAATGTAGTTTTTGTTTGGATTTGTTACTGACCAATGAAATGGACAAATACAACTCCAATGACGAGCTATAAGAAAGTGACTGTCTTCCGCTACTATACAACTTTTCCATAAGAGGAAGTGTTCTCTTCATTGTATGGCTTAATTTATTAGTGAGTTTTTTAGGTATTGCTTTTAGTGTTTACACCGAAAAAAATGTAAACTGTTTTATAGGAAGAATGAACTACCTCGCATGAAAATTGAACTAAATTTTAATCCACATTTTGAGATTTCCACAAAACTTTGTTAAAACCAGGGCTGTGGAGACGGAGCAGGAGTCGGAGTCTGAAGATTTTGCTGGAGTCGGAGTGGTAAAAATTTTGCTCGACTCCGACTCCGGCGAAACAAAATTTGAAAAACACTTCATATCTTTGTAACTAAAGAAATATTCGAAAAATTAGATTTCATTAGGGTTTTTAATCGAACAACGTAAAACAAAGTACTGGATTTCAGGTCATTCAAAGTGTATTTATATGGGTAAAAGTGCACGATGATATAAATAGTAGGTGTTACTAGAATATGGGCTGAATTGATCAATTGTATTGTCCGTCTTTAACATATTATTGTCCTTTTTTAACACATATTAAACTACAGATTTATGACCCTATATATACTCTTGATAAAGGTACAATTTTAAGGCAATATAGCAGTAGAACCTAACGTTCTTTTTTTTGGCAGGCATGTCGAGTTCGAAGATGGGTCATACCGGACAATTTTGTGATACAGCACTTACATATAAACCCATCTTCCGATTTGGTTTACGAAATTTTTGCCAGTCTAAAATTTTCATAAGATTTGTCAGAAATTTTGAATTTAGAGTTGATTTGAGATCCATAAACAAATGCGAAAAATTCCCGTCGGCCCATATTTTGTATATGAAGATAATTACTTGAGAAATCTCCATATACATCCGATGTCCTTGGCAGCTATAATTTTAAATTAAACCTCTGCCAAACTGCCATCTGAGCCGGTCGTTTGGGAGAAAGTTTGTTTCATCAAAGCCACTCGAAATTCTTTACATTAAATTGATGGCCTCTAATTTCCATGATAGACCATTTATAAATCGATGTTTCACCATTTTACTTCTATAGAAACAATATTCATAACTGTCATCTGTTGTATGGCAGTTTATGTTTGTTTTATATATCTGACACATTATATTTTTTAACATCTAAACTTTCTGTCTGATTAGCCCCACATTTTGATGTTTGTTTATTTTTCTTTTTATATAGATTTATTTTTTATAAAATGCCTAAATAGACCAATACCAGGATTTTACTTCTTAAACTTCTGGAACCTTAATTATTTTTTGAAATTTTGTGTTTTTATAACTTCATATTATGGAGATTGTTGTTAACTACCCATAATTTAATGTGGTCTCTACACTGAAAAAAGCATGGGCGGTTCCAAAGATTTTGTCTTTACTTTAACAATTTTGGTATTGATTCCGAGCCAAAGAAGCGGAGAATACAAATAAGGATACTTTTAAGACCATATTCTCTTTAAATATGGGTTTTGTGTACTTGCTTCTAGGAAGCAAATTTTGATTTTTCGTTTTTTCAGATTTTTTTCTTCATATGCTATCAAAGTCCTTTAAAAATGAGTTAACGACAACTTTATTTTCCAAATTCAGGCTCGACTTCCAGTAGAAATTATGTTAAGTTTCAAGTAAAAACATCTTTAAAATAAAGTGTTGAAAAACACGTCCTATTATTGAACTATTTTCTGCTTTTAAAGATTTACCCCAAACAATTTTTCTTTCATATTATGACCCATTTTTAAGCAAAATCACTTAATTATAAGGACAATACGACTTCATTGAAAAGTTTATCGACTTTTGGACAAAGAAAAAAACTTTATATTAGAGAAATGCGTCTTCTTGCTAAGCAAAATTTGCATTCGTATTTTAAGGACATGAAATCTTCGGCCTCACGACAATATTTTTTCAGTGTGTATAGCCTTGTGTCGTATTTTAATTTATTGGCCCGATGTAGTGTTCTTTACACCCCTAAAATGCTGAGACTTGTCGTTGAGTCGTATCAAAAATTAGAGTTCTTTTTGACATATGTATAAACACATATGGCAAAATAGAATATTTAAATCGGTTTATTTTTGGAACACTACACCTTAAAATTACAATGGAATACTGTTAAATTGAGATTTAAGTACACCACCTGGAGTCGACTCCGGAGTCGGAGTCGAGACTAATAAGAATTGCTGGAGTCGGAGCCGGAGTCGAGCAAAATTGACTCGACTCCACAGCTCTGGTTAAAACCAGGAAAATTTAATGCCCTGTTGTACTTTTTAACTACAGTTCACGAAATTACACCCTCTACAAGAAGAAAATATTAACTAAATGTTAAGAAGAAAATCATTGGCGCCAATTCATGACCATTTTAACCATACAGTAGTTCATTCGTACTATTTTTGGGAATCGTACGAAAATTTTCATTTACTTTAGTTCATATTGAAATTATATGTACGGCCATCGAACTTTATACTCACGTTTAGTTCATAAAATATTTGAGACATACTTAAAAAAACGAAAATTTCATTGGGCTGTGGAAAATTTCGCAAAACGTAATAAAATTTAACTACTAACAAATATTTTTTTTTACAATAAAAATAAGTTAAATTTAGCGTTAGTTTAACTACGGACATTTTTTTCTGTGTAGCAGTAGGTTTTTAGACAAATAAGTACCTACTGATTAATTGGCAAATAATTCATCATTTTGGGAGCCACCGTAGTGCAATGGCTAGCATGCCCGCCTTGCATACTCAGGGTCGTGGGTTCGAACCTAGTTTCGACCAAACACCAAAAAGTTTTTCAGCGGTGGATTATCCCAACTCAGTAAAGCTGGTGACATTTCTGAGTGTTTCAAAGCTTCTCTAAGTGGAGAAGTGGTGTTTCAAAGCTTCTCTAAAAAGGAGGTCCCTTGTCAATGATGTAAATATTCAATCGGGCAGCACTCATTGATAAGAAGAACTTCTTCCTCATCACCCGTGGACTGAATAATATACGTGAGCCTAAAATACTAAAAATATTTGAGGTCAAATGCTTCAGGCAAGCGCCATGATATGATTAAAAAACATAAATAATTATACAAATGAATTATTTCGCAAAATATCACAACATTTTTTAATTCACATCCAAAACACTGAATTCAGATTACACCATAAGAAGTGATTCAAATTCTGTGCAATGACTTTCGGTCACATCCGTACTATGACAAGCCCATGCTAAATTCATTGCTTCTGAGTCAATTTTACACTACTTCCGAATACGCAAAGAACATTGTCACTACTTTTTTAACCTAATTTATGGAAGGAAATAAGGAAGATGACGAACCACATATGGATCTGAGAGGAAATGGTGGGAGTAACAACGCATTCAGCAACAACGTAGATCGTATATCTGTGGAGACGATGACCTCCTCAGAACAAATATTATAGAGATAAATGAATGGAACGATTATGGATTAACTTTCCCCAGGAACGAGGGCAAATAAATCCGAATTTATGAGAAGCTTTGTAACAATTGTCTCTGATATTTTTTATGTGCTTTAATAGAAAAATATTTAGCGTCAAAAGAAAACTTTGTTTGTCTAAAATTTCGTTATTCACAAAAGAAAACTCTTCGTTCAGTGTATGATCAAAATTTAGTAGGATTCACATCATATTAGATTTCTGTAATTGTATAAGTTCCTGTAGCCATAAACCCATATTGGTTGAATATTGAATTACGCATTACTAAAAATACATCAGGTTTGAAATTATTCAAACTTAACCAATAAAAACTGAACCCTTAAGTTACTCATGCCATGTTTGTGGGAAATATGTGACATATGTGAAAAAATAATGAGACATAATTTGTTGAGTTTTGCAATAATTTTCGCTCCATTTATCAACACAATTAATAATTTATTTGTAACTTTTTTGTTACTTTGTCTATTTTGAGACAAGGAAAATATCGGAATAACCACCGAAGCCAATTATCTATGGTAAACTAGATAAAAAAAAGATTACAAACCATATAAAACAAGATCTTCATGGATCCATTGAAAGCATATGAAGTGGTCAGTGAACATCCATGAAGTCTATCACCATTAGAAAGGCAGACGAAGGACAGACAAACATGAAGCTGGAAGGATGCTTACTTCAATGATGATGACGATGTTGTATCGGATTTATTTTCCATCAAATGATGTTTATCAACTTTTTTCACATTGCAGAGTTCAAAGCCAAGTTGCCAGTTAGCTAAAGCCAGACAGGGGTATAATCATTTCAATTGTCACATTCAAAAATCCCTCCTCTAACCAAAATAGCTTAAAAAAATACAACCAGTTTTTATCACCTCATTGGTTTGACTGGAATAAACAATTTTTCAATTCATCCAAGAAAACCAGATTTTTTGCATTTACTGCCACATCCAATGGCAGTACACTGCAAATATCTTACAATAGAAATACATGTCATTACGTTATACACTGAAGGAATAATTTTCTTTATATTTTTTTATTACATTCAATTAAAATTTTACAAAATTTTTCCAAGAGCAATCTTAAAACTAAAAAACACTCCTCTTTGGCCACGTGACGGTGACTGATACGAAGAAGATGCGCTAGGCATTTTCACGATTTACATTTGTAAGATTCGGAAATAGGTGTAAAATCTAGACGTAATTTAGGTCCACAAATTGGTGTAATGAATACAGTGTATATCGGTCCATGTTTGACATAGTCCCAATTTGGACCCATCTCCCGATTTGATTTCTTGGGTTTCTAGTTACCGCAAGTTTTATCCGATTTGCCTCAAATTTGAAGACGTGTTTTACGTCCACAAAAAGGTTTGCCGATTATGGTATTTATCCTTCCATGTTTCGGCATATCCTCAAATAGGACTCATCTCTCGATTTGACTCATTGGGCTTCTACACTACGAGCCAGTGGCACGTCACATTTTACCTCAATTGAAGTTACAGATGTCATCAAGAGCGCCTAAACATACATGGTGGTGGACCCCGATGGAATTTCTAAGTTGATGCTGAAACTAGGGTTTTCTTTTCCCGGACGTTTTGCATTCCCGGGAAAGCGGAATTTTTTCGAATTTCCCGAAATCCCGGTCAAAGGGAAACCTCGTAATAAATGCACATGTTCAGTCAATATTCCCAAAAGGGAAACACTACCATGTAATACGACATTCACATTGCACTTCCAAAATCCACTTTAACTGCATTTCAGTTGTCCTATGTCCTATAAATAAGGGCTTTAAACCCCAATTTTAATAGATTTCAAGCCTAATGTGTATAAGGTATAACTTTGAAATTAAAGTAACTATTTTAAAAAAGGTTGGAATTTTCCTATTTCATAAAAACATCCTTCCAATAATTATGAAATTTTGAAATTATGCAATTGCCAACGTGGGTTACATAAGGTAAAATGTCCCGTTGTTTTTAAAGGTTTACTCAGTCTACCAATCTATCGGAATGTCGGTTTACAGAAATATGACAATCATAAATTAGGAAGTGCAAACTTCTTTTCAACAATTGGGAGCCCGTTGGATTCTGGATTAGAACCCACGACTATGTATCCTCAAGGCAACTACTACGACTTGTTACCATAGTTATTCACAGTACACTTCCAAAATCCACTTTAGATTTCAACTGTAATTTGCCATATAAACCCTCTATTATACATAAAAAATTGTAAAGAAAATTTCCCGGGAATTCCCGCACTTCATTCCCGGGAAAGCGGGAGCGAAAAAATAGCAATTTCCCTGGATTCCGTTCCAGGGAAAAAACCCCTAGCTGAAACATTTGGTCATTGGAAACATTGAGAATTGAATACCTGTCTAAAATCTTAAATTTTTCTCTGGTGCTACAAAGACTCGAACAAGAGTGAACCTTACAAGCCGATTTGCCTTGTCCCACCAGTAGCTAGGACACTTGAGGCAAACCTCCTTCGCCTTGTTAACTGGGTATTCCAAAAAAGGACTCAACTAATCTATGCCAATATCAGCGATCGGTTATATGTCTATCTTAAAGATTTTTCCTATTAGTCCGCTGCGATAAATTTTAGGATATCTTCAACCAAATCCTCACTCAAACTTTTCATTATATGGACGACAAAATTCCACAGGAAGACTAACTACCCATTCTGGCTACTAACTATCCCATACTCCTCGAGGTCACATTCGACTGCCATTCGAAATCAACTCCCATGCCACTACCATTTGTGATAAGCTCTGAGGTAGAAACAAGGTCCTCAAGTCACTTGATAGCACCACTTGGGGTGTTAGGTTAAAGTGGCAGCCCGATTTATTTTCAGGCCCACTTATGCTATGGTCACACTGGGCAAATATTTGACAGAAATCAGAAAAGAATCCGTCACCACAGCCAAACCAACAGACATTTTTTGCTCATATTGGATATCTAACATCATTGCAGGAATATTTTCCAAAAACCGTATTTTTGGAAAATGGTTCTGGAAAATGTTTGACAATCACTTTGGGCAGTGTGACCAAATCCTGAGACTATTCAGCCCATTGTGATAGAGACAAAGAAATTTTGTTAACTACAAAGAAATTTGGTCGATCATGAAATTGGTCGATCATCGGTGAACTATACTCCTCCAGTGTGGACTCCTCAGAAAAGGAATAATAAAACTTTACCATCAGAACTGGATCATATTCATGTGTGAAAATCGAGGCCCTTCCCGTAAGTACATGTTGTCCATGTCGGGCCCATATCCAGCGCTACAAAAAAGTGTATAGATCAGACAGGTCTGATAAGATGAGGCAGGCGGAGCCGTCTTAACTCCTATTTATCAGGAATTAATAGCTGGGATCAGTAGGATTATCACTTATCCCGCTCACCACCAGATCCTCCGGATACATCCCATTTCAGTCGCAATGTTCCTCCGTCTAGATACCATTAAACGAAGTCAATCGCCAACATCTAAATAGACGCCAAACAAAACACGCTGTTGCAATAACCACAATAAAAATCGTTATATCTGAGATATGTGTCCTTGATGTCTCTAAAAATTTCATCCATAATTCAAGATCAAAAAATCCACGTATCTATAATATATTTATTTGTTGTATTTTTCAAGTGGAAATCTTCAAGTATAAATTTGTCCATATTTACACTATGTATAGGAAAATCCATGACGGAGAGTGAAATAAACCAGCATTTTGATATTTTTAGTTTATTAAAGCCGGTAAAACATAATAACCAAATAAAAATATGGTTTGAAATTTACAAGTTTTCAAAATAGTTTGGTCATTACCACCCGGCTTTGGAGTGGGGTACTCTTTTAATTTAATTGCAGCACTTTTATGGTCAATTAATCTATGGGTATTACAATTAGATAATTGAAACCAACAAAATTCATTAAATATATAAAAGTACAAAATGTCTTTTATTCAAACCACACTGAACAAAATATTGACTTAATATATAAGACTACACATAATATATAAGACAAAGTAAGTAGACAAAAATATTTTATCCCACTTTGACTTGCACACCTAAAATGCAAGTCATACAAGGATCCCTTTAACTATGTACATTGAAAAATATCTTTTCGTGAGGTCAAAGATTTGATAGCCTTGAAATACTAATACGAATTTTGCTTAGTATAGAAGATGAATTTCTCTAATATAAAGTTTTTTTTTTTCTTGTCAAAAACTCGATACACTTTTCAATGAAACCAGTTTGTTCTTACAATTAAGTAAATCGACTTAAAACTGGGTATCTTTACATGAAAGAATTTTTTTTACTAAGGTCAACTTGGCTTTAATGATTCAAAAAAATCAAAATCTACAAAGACGTTTATTACTTGAAACATAATATAAAGTCGATTTAAGATTTCCCATGTCATAAACAAATTAACCATACTTTTGGTATGGTTAATTAGTTGAGTTTTTTTGTGGCGACCATGTACCATTTTCACAATAAATATCGCAGTACTGTGAATCATGGTGTAAAATAAGTCAAATTCAATATCCAATTGATATCAGAGATCGATCGATTCACATAAATATAATTTGATATTACTTACTCATATTTAATTAATTTTAAAATTATAATGTATGGATTTTTTACCTGAAATAAATAATAAAGAAAAACATAAGTATATGAAATTTGATAAGGAAAATTATTAGTTTTTGGTTATAAACTCGATTAATATGATAAAAACTATATATGCTTTTAAAAAAGAGATATGTTAGTTTATTATCTATTAAAACATAGCCAACCATTTTGTGCAGCGTGCACTTTAAAAGATAAATTATTTGTATATACATTATGTCAGTGTCAATGCCCGTTGAATATGTAAATATCTCCAATGAAATTTGAAAAATTGACTAACGAATCTTGTGTTTTGACAACAATGTTAATGGAATCATTTTAATTAGACATTTCCATTTCGCTTTTAATATACACCTATTACAATATTGTAGTCGTGATAATTATATGTACGTTAGTTTGTTGCTATATTACGTCTATATGCGTCCTTACTTCTTTGTGTGAGTATTTTCGTTATTTTTCTGTACTCCAACCTGTTGAATATGATGCATTTTATGTGCAATGCATATATTTTATTTTTTAAAACAACAGGATTGTAAATGAAATGTACTGTCTGATGGTACATACAAAAGCTACACCATTCATTGGTGTATGTTAAGGTTACAAAATCCGTAATACCATTACTATATTTACATTAAACGAAAGACTTAAGACACAAACTCTATACGTATTACAATATGTGAAGGCGGCCTATGGCATAAATTTTCCATAAATATTTCCAAGTAATTAACACACGTGAATTAGTCCCAAATCTAACTAATGGCAATGTATTTTCCAACCAACACACAAACCTTGTGCATGCTTCTTCGAATTGTGGTAAATTGGAAATTTTTAAAAAATAAAAGCATAAGGTACTTTGAATGACTTCTCTTAGTCAATGAAAATTTTTATAAGCTATTAACTTTTCATGAAAATTAGTTGATTTTGTTATTTTTTTATTGTTATTTTTTTAATAAAATTGAGTTCATAAATTTCTAAAATTAGTCAACTTTACTAAAACTGTGATTAAATTGTCGTATATCGCTAACGACTTTTTAAATTTTTTTACTCCAATTTTTTCCTTCAAAATATGACATTTTCTAATAGACAAAAAATTTATTATCATTAATAAATGTTCTTCAATTCGTCAAAAAGTATTATCATGTTGTATTTAGTAAAGTATTTTAGTTAAAATTTGGGTTCTCAATTTGGAAGTAAAACTGGGCCTATTTAAGACATCAGCACCGTATTTGATATTTTTGGTATAAAAGAACAGCTAGTGTTGTAAATTTTGATTACTTTTGGCTACTCGTTACTTTTGAATTACTTAATAGAAATTAAAAAAAGACATTTTGGGCAATTTTTAAAAAAAAATTTTCATCTTTTTAAAGTGTTATAAAATATGCTGTTTTAGATATACAGGCCTCGTTAGAAACAGATATCCACCAATTTTATTTTTACGATGAGATCCAATGTAGAAATCTTTCAAGGGTATTTGAATAAGCTCGACACCTTCTATGAAAAACTAGTTTTGATGAAAACGACATTATTATTCATACTATTCGCATGAGACATTGTTTACAATAAACAGTGGAAACAATGCAAATTTTATCACTATTACAATCGTTCTTAACAAGTGGCAAATGCAATCCTTTACAAGAAATATGTTAAATTTTTCACTTTCTGTAATACCTTTTTTGAGGTGAAGCCAACGTTTGCTTTTTCGGGTCATTTTAACTGGGAGAACCTATTTTCCAAAATTTTAATTATTAATTTCCCAAAACTCAAAATTTTTTGCTTCCAATCTGCCAATTTGCTTACCGTCAGAAGAAGAAATAAAACGATATTGAAGATATTGAGTACTCATTTAATAGTAACGAGTACTCAAAAAATTTGTCAGTAACGAGTACTTGTAATCAAATACTCGTTACTTTCCCAACACTAAGGACAGCATATTGCAAATCATATCTATCTTATATACATTTCACGCTAGAAATAACAGCTACATGATATTTAATCGACAGTGGCAGCTAATTATATTGTTTACAAGCCACCAAAGACATTTGCGTTTATATAAAGGGAATATAAATAGTACTGGATATCAAACATAATAGTGTGACTTTGTTCGATTTGGCTGGAAATTGGCTATTGTTGGCGAGCTCAAACAACTTCACTTTACAAAAATGTTTGCTTATCGTACCATAAAACACACTAATCGGGTTTCCACTGATTTCAAGATGTGTCGCACTTATGCGGTGTTCTGGTCAGGACTTTACAGCGTCACAGACCTGTAAAATGTACATGAAAAATTTTTCTGCGTGGGCCAAGTGTAGGTGCACACTTGGCCAATTCGTTAACAGACGTTAACAGATTTTTAATACACAGAAAAAAAAATTCACGAAAATTTTTCCAATTACAATTTTAATTGAGTTTTAAAAAATATTCAACTAAAAATTCAACTAAATTAATTCAACAAATTTTTTAATTGAAACAAAAATTAATAGTATCAATTAATTTTTTAATTGGATCAATTAATTTTTAATTGACCTTCAATTAATTTTAATTTATGTGATTGAAGACATTTCAATTAAAAAATTATTGGACCAATTAACTTCGTGATTGAATCAAAAAATTTTTTTGATTCAATCACTTTTTCATTTTCGAACTGAAATTACGCCTTGTAGGTCCAAGGGTAGTACACCCAACCCCCATATATGTATTCCAAGGAAATTTTATCTAAAATCGGTGAAAAACAGTTTCAAAATTGTCTGAACAATTTTTTAGTTTCTAGTTATTTGAATGTGTGTACTCACATTCCAAGAAATCGTTAGTAAATGTACTACCTATTCGCTTTTTTATTGTTTGAACACATCTCGGAGACAGAACCACATATAGACATCAATCAAAAACTTAATTGCGACGACGATGGTGAAGACGAAGAAACTGATGCTCAACAACCGATATGAACCAGTTTCCAAATGGTAATTAGAGAGCCAAATTTCAACAGAATCAGATAAAATTGGAAGCTTCAAAAGTCAAATCTTAGGCGGTCGGCTTATATGGGGGCTATAAATAATTATGGTCCGATGTGGACCAAGTTTTGCATTGTTGTTAGAGAGCAATACTAATTGGAAAATTTCTCTTCTAAGAGGCTCCGGAGGTCCAATCTGGGAATCGGTTTATAAATGGCTTATATAATAACAGACAGATATAGACCAATGTTGGGGAGCCACCGTGCCGCATACCCACCTTGCATACATAGCATGCCCGCCTTGCATATATAGAGTCGTGGGTTCAACCCCAGTCTCGACCGAACACCAAAAAGTTTTTCAGCGATGGATTATCCCTTCTCAGTAATGCTGGTGACATTTCAACTATAAAACGAAGGCCCTTGTCATTGAGCTAAACATAGAATCGGACAGCACACAGTGATAAGAGAGAAGTTCACCAATGTGGTATCATAACCCAGTATAAAAAGGGCTTCAAAAAAAACTGAAAATATTCTTTTGGATCCGGAAGTGGTGCAAAATTGGCGCAAAAGCGAAGAAATTAATATGTTTTGGATGTGAATTAAAAAATCTAGTGATATTTGGCCAAATAAATAATTTTTATAATTTCTTTGTAATTTTTAATGCATTCTATCGCCTGTCTGAAAAGTTTGACTTCAAATATTTTCACGAATCTGTAATTTCTCCAGATTGGATTTAGCATTTTTTCAACACAATTTTAATAATTTTTACCATGTTATTAGTTCCTTACTCATTAAAAATATGAAAACACGAGTTATAAACACGTATATACGGCCGTAAGTTTGGCCAGGCCGAATCTTATGTACTCTCAACCATGGATTGCGTAGAAACTTCTACAAAAGACTGTCATCCACAATCGAATTACTTGACTTGTGGTAATACTTGCCGATGACAAGGTATTTTTCAACTCCTTAACATCGTCTTCTAAATTATAAGTTAATCCATACGGGGTACACAGAAAAACAAATCAGGAAAATTTTTCCAATTTAAGTCTTAATTGAGTTTTAAAAAATATTCAATTAAAAATTTAATTGATTCAATAAACTCTTTAATTGAAACAAAAATCAATCACAAAAATTAATAGTATCAATTATTTTTTTAATTGGATCAATTACGTTTTTAAATGTCTTTCAATAAATTTTTTAATCGATACTTCCATTTCTGTGATTGAAGGCATTTCAATAAAGAAATTAATTGGAACAATTAATTTCGTGATTGAATCAGGAAAAAATGTGTGTCTATATATTAGGCATAAAAGGCAGATTTAAAACCTATACAATTCAGTTCTTGACCGGTAGGAATTTTTGCGCGGTAAAAGAGAGACAGCAGCGAAATATGGGGGTCGGTTTAAATGGTGGCTAAATACCGGCTATAACCTATATGGTCCAATTTTAGTACCAAATCTTAGCAAGATCAAATGAAATTTTCTTATCGATATTTATCTAGGGGGCTATATATAACTATGGACCGATAGGAACCACTTTTGGCATGGCAAGAGGACCCGCAAACAAAATCTGAGGATCGGTTTATAAGGGGGTTATATATAATTATGGACCGATATGGATAAATTTTTGCATGGTTGTTAGTGACCACACGCTCACAAAAAATCGCTTCTGTAACATATACTCCCAAACATATTTTGCTTCAAGCATATACATTTTTGGCTATTGCCCAAACATTTATATGTTTGATCTCTTCCAATATATAATATGTTTGAAAGCTTATTGGTCTAAACAATATATGTTTGGGTAGTCTAAGTTCCAAACATTTTGTATTTTTGCATCCAAATTCAATAATGTTGTCTTCCAAAAAACAATATGTTATTATGTGAACATATAATATGTTTGGAAGCATTTTGCACCCAAAAATATTATATGCTTAAAAAAATTCTCCCAAACAATATTGTGCTCAAAATTTTATTTATTTATTTATATATTTACAATCATAATGAATTATGAAAATAAACAGGTAATATAGGTGCTAACAACATAGGTTTTCGACCTGAATACTCAAAATTTTGTTTCTGCCCAATTGTATATTCCCCCACATCTTTCTCACTTCCACGAGATTTTTTAGTTCTTAGCACCTTTTTCTGTAATACAAACATTGTAGAAGAAATTATTCAATTGTATGATTTTTTTTTTTATTTTAATTTTACCTTTTGCCGGACGGGGATTCGAACAGCGGACCACACAGTTTGTAAGGATCAAATAAGTAGCTGATCAATTGCCCAAGGAAAAATAAAATGTTAATTTTGTAATAACAAGCAACAACCACCAACTTAATTCAATATCGCTCCCTGTTAAATAGCGCTCCAAGCTACTAAACACATATATGTTTATAGGCTATTTCTAAATTAATATATGTTTGCATCCAAGCATATTATATTTAAAAACATTTTATGTCCCAAACATAATATGTTCTAACATATTAACATATATGTCCCAAACAAGTTATGCTAGTTTATGAACATTATATGCTTGCACTCAAAAATATTGTGTTTAAAAATTTGTTTTCCAAACATATAATGTTTATAGCCAAACATATGAAAAACAGTCTTTTTCATCCGTGCATATACTTACACAACATGAAAAATTTCAACCGAAACGGATGAAATTTGCTCCTCCAAGAGGCTCCGAAACCAAATCTGGGGATCGGTTTATATGAGGCCTATACATAATTAAAGACCGCTATGGACCAATTTTTGCATGGTTGTTAGAGACCATATACTTATATAACGTACAGAATGTTAGAGACTATATACTAACGCCACGTACCCAATTTCTACCAGATCTGATGAAATTTTCTCCTCCTAGAGGATCCGCAAGCCAAATCTAGGGGTCGGTTTATATGGGGGCTATACGTAAACGTGGTCCAATATAACCCATTTGCAATACCATCTGACCTACATCAATACACTGAAAAAAAAAGCATGCCCTGTCCCAAATATTTTTTCTTTACTCGTTTTGTTTGTTATTGTTGGCTTCTCTTCAATCGTTATTGTTGTTTTTGATCTCAGCTTAAAGCCATGCATTGACTAAACTACAAGTGTAGCTTAACCAACAGAGGAAAAGTATGCTTGTCAAATTTATTTGGGCAAAGCCCTATAGACTGCAAGATAATTTGACAAGCATACTTTTCCTCTGTTGGTTAAGCTACACTTGTAGTTTAGTCAATGCATGGCTTTAAGCTGAGATCAAAAACAACAATAACGATTTTTTCTTTACTTTAACAAGTCTGGTATTGATTCCGAGCCAAAGAAGCGGAGAATACAAGTAATGATACTTTTAAGACACAATTCTCTTTTAAATTTGGGATTTGTGTACTTGCATCTAGGAAGCTAATTTTAATTTTTCGTTTTTTTCAGCTTTTTTTCTTCATATGCTATCAAAGTCCTCTGTAAACCAACTTTATTTTTCAAATACGGACTCGACATTCAGTAGAAATTATGCTATGTTTCAAGTAAAAAACGGCTTTAAAATAAAGTATTGGAAAACATGTCCTATTTTTGAACGATTTTTTGCTTTGTAGTCAAGTTGCAAAAAATTTAAAACAATTTCATTCATTTTAAAGAATTTTTATGAATTATTAAAGTCAAGTTGACTTTAGCCCAAAAGTTTTTTCTTTCATGTTATGATACCCATTTTTAAGTCAAATCATTTAATTATGAGGGCCACCATTCTATGGCGAAGGTTGCAATATAGCATCTTTGGGAGGCTGTTGTGCTTTTGGAACAACTTGCAATTTTTTTTGCTGGGAATGGACTGAATACTCTAAGTGAGCCTGTAATATCGGGCTGCCACTACACCTAACCTGACCTAACTTAGACCAATTGTGTATGGTTGTTAGAGGATATGTACTAACACGAAATTTCAATCGGATCCAAGAGGCTACGGAGTCTGAGCTGGGGATTGGTTTATATGGGGCCAATATACTTATAATTATGGACGATATGAATCAATTTTGCCCAGGTTTTACAGCATATTTAGGCACATACTAACGTGTATCAAATTTCAAGCGGATGAAATTTACCCTGAGGACCTTGTACTTCATATAAGGGCAACAGATGACTCAACCGACGAAGGCTTGATGTGCTTTTCTTTTAAGGGTTTGCAAATTTTACTAAGTCCAATGGCTTATGTCTGATACATTACAGTCTTTTTAACCAAATAACAATTTAAAAAATTTTCTTATGGCTGGTCTATACGAAACTACAATGTTGCCATAATTAATACAAACATTTTTAAGTCATTAATTAAATGGAAATTTATTCTTAAACAGAGATTATAATTTTTCTTTAATAAATTGTTCTTTCTTTTTTATATACATACACATAAATGATAAAAGCAATCATCGACATCATTAAAAATATTAATTGATCAAAATAAAAAAGAATTATTAGAATCAATTAATATTTCAATTTATTTTTGTACAAATTCGATTAAAATTTTAATCAAAAAATTATCAATGTTTTTTCCGTGTATAGATCCCATATTTATGCACAGCGGAAATCGCATTAATCACAAATAAAATTTAAACATTCTGCCTTTTCAAGTGCCAGCATACGTTTTGACCGTTTTAGCGTCCTATCTTATTTCACTTAAATGTATGAAATATTATGGATCCCATTAATTCTTCTATACCTCTAGTAGAGTACTTAAATCTTTTCCCACAACATATGATCCGATAGTACTTCTAATATTCCAATAATTTGTTTCACATCTACGAACTTTCTATAAAACACCACACTAGTTGCACATTCTTTTGAGTAAATTTGCTACGCAGTATCCCAATTCAAATTCCCCGATAAATCTTGAAAATTAGCAAATCATTATAAACACGTTTTATTTATCTATGAGTGTTTCTTTGTTTTGAAAAATTAACAATAATTTACGATAACAAATCATTTGTTAAAGTCAATAAACAATTGAATAAAACAAACCAACAAGAACAATGATGCTCAATTGTTATTCGAACAACAGCTAGAACCAACATTTGGGAACACCTTTTGATTTTATTTGTTGTATTTTCTTTTTTACATTAACAAGCATAAACAACCATGATATTTATTATTTTCAATTTGCTAGAAGAAGACGAGAATTTCAGTAAAAGGTCAAACTCCTCTTGGTAAAGAATGCCAATGATTGATTCATGAGAATAATAAACAAAATTCCAAATAATGGAGTTTTTGTGTATTGGGCCATCATCAATGGTTTTGTGTGGTAACTCGGGTAGCCGAAGTGAGCTAAAGTTTTGGGCTAAACATATTCAAAATTTTAAAAACAATATCCAATATATACTGCTTCAAATTACGCCTGGCTAAAACTAAGGTACGATATATGCATACGTAAAAGCGGCAACAAGTATAATGTAAAGAGGCACTAGCCCTGGGTGATATGAATAGGATTGGACGTTCATTTAATACGATGGTACCGTTTCGAAAAAGATGTGGAGCTGACTATAGACTTATTTATACGGCACTATAGAAAACATTCGAATCATTTAAGGCCAAAGAAGATGTTAACATTCGTTCACTCATTTCCTCGTTACATTTAAATATTCGCTAAGATATTGTTTTGTGAATATTGCATTTTTGGTAATTTTTATTCCCTCCACCATAGGATGCGGCATTTCTCATCAACTCGACTCCGACTCCGGAGTCGACACCGGGTAATATAACTAAATCTCATTTTAATACCACTAATTTGTAGTTCTATTGTGGGAGTACCGTAAGTGGATCGATATAAAGTATCGTATATATTTATGTGTGCAAAAAAAGGTCTTAATTTCACATTAGATACCAATTGAACTCTATATTTCAAATCTAGGGCAATGTTTAATAAATAAAATAATGATATAAATACCCATCATAATATGAGAAGATACCAACAGTATATGTATTTGTGGACCAAAATTATTGTTACTATCTCAAATCCTTTAAATTTTTGCGAGCTATATAAAGGTTTATATTCCCATATGCATGAATTTGAATCTGAATCGTATTAGACAAAATTGTATATACTTCTACAAAAGCCATGTACTTAAAATTTAAATTTAACGTTATTGGACGTAACACAATTTTAACAAAAAATAAAAATGCAAGGACAGTCTAAAGTCGGGCGGGCCGATTATTATATACTCTGCACAACTTTGTATTTAGATCTACATTTTGATAAAATCTCAAATCAGACTTCTACAAAATCTCGGGCAATATTTGGGAAATATTTATAATTGTTTAGACAATTTCGAAAAAATGCATTTATGATTCATTCATTGAAAAATTTGAAAATTTGAGTCATTTCTACAAGTTTTCGACTTAGCAGTGAGTATCTGTGAGCATACAATTTTGGAAAATTTTTTGTCTAGTAAATAAAATTTTTTATAGAAATAAAAGTTTGAAAAAATTATCAATAGAAATACAATTAAAAAAAATGTGTAGCAAACAAAATTTTGCAAAATTTACTATAGAAATAAAATTTTGCAAAATATTCTATAGAAACAAATTTTTGACTAAATGTTCTATAGAAATAAAATGTTGACTAAATTATCAATAAAAATACAATTTTAGAAAAATTTTTGTGTAGTAAATAAAATTCTGCAAAATATTCTACAGAAACAAAATTTTGACTAAATTTTCTATAGAAATAAAATTTTGACAAAATTTTCTATAGAATTAAAATTTTGACCAAATTTTCTAATAAAAAATTCAATTACTATAAAATTTTGGCAAAATTTTCTATAGAAATAAGAGTTTGACTTTAATTTTTATAGAAATAAAATTATCAATAGAAATAAAATTTTGAAAAAAATTTTGTGTAACAAACAAAATTTTGCAAAATTTTCTATAGAAATAAAATTTTGCAAAATATTCTATAGAAACAAAATTTTGACTCAGTTTTCTACAGAAATAAAATTTTGACTAAATTTTCTGTAGAATAAATATTTCTATAGTAATAAAATTTTGAATAAATTTTTATAGAAATAAAAATTTGACAAAATTTGCTATAGAAATAAAATTTTGACAAAACTTTTTATAGAAATAACATTTTGACAAAATTTTCTATAAAAAACAACTTTGAAAAAATTTTCTGTCAATACTCCACATATCTATATGGCCTGAAAATAAAATAAAAAAAATAATTTCGATTGTTCGAAATATTTCAAATAAATTGATATGGGCATTAAAATGGATCGATTCAGCCCATCTGCTAGTCTAACATTCTAGGAAACATAAAAAGATAGACGTAATTGGAAGTCGATTTTCATTTACAATCATGCTGTACATTGATCGAATGAATAACGCAATGGAAACTAATTTGCGTAAAAATTTGCTTAGTTACAAAAATGTGAAGTGTTTTAAAAAATTTGGTTTAGCCGGAGTCGGAGTCGAGCAAAATTTTTACGACTTCGACTCCGACTCCACAGCCCTGGTGGAGGGTACATAAGATTCGGCCTGGCTGAACTTACGGCCGTATATACTTGTTTTTTATTATATACCCCTATGAACTAACTTACAATTAAGAAGACGGTGTTAAGAAGTTTTAAGATACCTTGTCATCTGTAAGTGTTACCGCAACCCAAGTAATTCGATTGTGGATGACAGTCTTTAGTAGAATTTTTTACGCAATCCATGGCGGAGGGTACATAAGATTCGGCCTGGCCAAACTTACGGCCGTATATACAACAAGTATATACGGCCGTAAGAAACATTTATTACTTTGAGTATCTGTTGTATTATATATTAGAGGTGCCGAATTGGCTGAGAAGTAATGTTCCAACAAATGTTCGCATTAATATATGTTACTCAGACAGTCAACCTGCAATAAAATCCTTGGACTCAGTGTTCCTTAACTCGACAACGGCCATAAACTGCCTCAAATCTCTCAACGAGATGGCTGAGCAGTACAATATTCTACAAATGGATGCCTGGCATAGGAACATACCGGTCAACTGTGAAGCGGATCAGTTCGATTGTAGACAATATGAATTTCTTCATTTGTATTTATTACGAAAATACTGAAATACTTGTGGGAAATAGCAACAAAATTCAAAAGGAGACCTTTGGAACTATCAAAGCAGCCTTGTTTTTAAGATAAGTCGATATACGACTTTGGTAATTCTAGTTTCGCCATCAGATAGTCGGATTTTTTCATTACTTTTTCAGTACAAAAGCTTAACAATTCAAATCCATACTGAAGAATAAATATCTTAAGCCCGGCTTATCTTAAATCCATTTTTATTTGTTTTCAATTATACTCCTTAGCAATGGGTCGGTTAATTTTTTGATACACGCTTATATATTTTCTTTAAAAAAGGTCTCCTCTTCATTTATACAAATAAAAAAGTCATCGTCGACCCCATTTTACTAATTAAAATTTTTGGAAATTACAGTATTGAACAAATTAATTGGCACTTTAGTGTTCTTAATGAAATACGTAAATCTTGGGTAGTGGTGTGAGATATCCATGTATTTGATTACATCAAGGTGGTAGTTTCTTTGCGATAACAATATAGGATTGTTGGCAAATATTCGCCTCCTCATAATTACCACCACAGATAATGTTGACTCATGACAAACCATATGGCCACGGTCAAAGAGAAAAACATCCCACACTCATTTGTCAAAAATCATTGTTAAAAACATTTTTGATCATTAAGGGAGGAAAGTTCGTCCAAAAAGAAGAAAATAAAAAACACAAACAAATGAATAAGCAATCAATAATTACTTTGGACATTGCTACAATGTATGCTTTTTTCATGAATACCCTGCAGAATAAAGATAGTTGGGCGGTTGGTCAATCTACATAGCGGACAATCACCAATAGTGGCAATCCAACAAAAAATAAATTCATGGAGAGCAAAAAAGCACCAATATTTGGGACGATGAAAAAATAGCTCTCTTCAATAACTGAGGCAGATATGTTTCTTTCAGTTTGTGATTTTGATGATTTGATGGAGAATCTACTAAAGATATTTACTGGCTGTTTGGTATGGCCTGAAGTTGTCATACAAGTGACCTGCTTTCTCTTTTATGTATTCAGCATTTCAGAGAAGTTTTTGCGCTGGATCTGCTGTCAGTGCCACTACTGATAGCTGTTTGTAACTGTTAATGCCACCATCACCACCACCAATAAGCAGCAGCACCAGAAACAGCTCAGCTCCATTACCAATGAACCAACAATCCATACGATCCATTTGCAGAGTTAAAGCCCCAATATATGTCGTATTTTTTCCAGCAACTTCTTTACCCGTTTTAGTTTAATTCCCCTCTTCTGCGGAGTACAGTAAACGCCATTGCCATTCCGTGTCTGCGTCATCCTATTCATTGGATCAATTTTGTATTGCAATGAGGTAAAGTGGCGTTCAGCGATCACATTACTTACTGGAAATAAAAATTAAGCAACCTGCTGACGCTGCTGCTGATATCGACTAGCTCTCTTCACCTCATGGATATCTAGCTCTGTGCATGCCAGCGGTGGCGAGGAGGTCTTCAAACCATCCATAAGTCATATAGTACGATATGTATGCATGGAATGTAATCATTCTGATGTTGAATGTCGTCGTCGATGCAAATGTTGATGGCGATGGTGAGTTAGATAAAAAGCTGCAGACTCGTTGGCTGGCTAGTTGGTTGGTATTTGTGGTCCCTTGTTACAAGTTCCATCAAGTTATGGTTATTGGAAACCTAGAGTTCAAGCTTCATTGAATTTGTGTAATGAATGAATGTGTGATCGAATGAATGACTTGACTGGCATCTTATTACACATGGGAATAATATGGCAAAAGGTGCAACAACAACTCTAAACGGAAAGGCAGCAACGACACCTTTTGTTTAGTTAATGATGTCATCATAGAATGCAATTACATAAGGTTTGTGTCTTAAGTCTTTTGTTTGTGTCCTAAGTCTTTTGTTTGTGTATATGATTAGTTTAACATTCCTAATGTCTAACTAGATTATTGTAAATGACTTAGAATTTTTTGCGATTTAAGCAGGTAAACAAACCAATTTACACGCAGAGAAAAAAGTAAAACTAGGAGCAAAGCTCAATAACATAGATTTGGATCATGAAGCTCTGATGTTGGTGGGGTTTTACGATATCACGATCGCAATGTCAATTAAATTAAATGAAAAATCGGCTCTGAAGTAATGAATTTTACATAGTTTTGAGCGTTAAATCTTCAAATTTGAATTTACTTCAATATTTCCGATTTCATTTGTCAAAAAAAAAGAAAACTAAAATTAAACATTTTCTTTACTTTTTCTACGTAAAAACTTTTCGAACAATACTGAAATATATTTAGCGGAAATTTTACTTCGGAAAAATTTCAAATACTTTATTTATTTACAAGATTAGAATTATATTATAAAATATCGTTGGCTACAGAGGCTAATTCCATAATTCCATCTAATTCCATTACTTTATTCGCACTTAATGCACTCAAAAAAGAGTGATCAAACCAGGAAGCAAAACTCATCTAACCCAGCAATAATGGAATTTTTTCCACCAGTACTCTTTTCTATTAAATCTGCACAAGCTCTACCCGATTTTGCTGATATACGTTTTTGAACAAATAATAGCAAATATACTTTTTGGGCGTTTTTAAAGAAAAAATAAATTTTAATAAATTAAATGACGCAAAGAAACCCAATAAAAAACAAGTATATACGGCCGTAAGTTCGGCCAGGCCGAAGCTTATGTACCCTCCATCATGGATTGCGAAGAAACTTCTTCTAAACACTGCCATCCACAATCGAATTACTTAAGTTACGGTAACGCTTGCCGATGGCAAGGTATCTTAAAACCTCCTAACACCATCTTCTAAATTGTATGTAAGTCCATACGTGGTATATATTAATTCAAAAAAGATCGATCCAATACGTATATAATTCAGTTTGACAAAGTAGACATAAAATTTTCACAAAATTTTCTATAGAAATAAAAATTTTGACAAAATATTCTATAGAAAGAAAATTTTGACAAAAATTTCTACACAAATAAAATTTTTAGCAAAATTTTCTATAGAAATAAACTTTTGACAAAATTTTCTATACAAATAAAATCTTGGTAGATTATTTGTAGCTCGAGAGGCAACCATGATTATGAACCGAATAAAATTTGAACAAAATTTTCTATAGAAATAAAATTTTGACAAAATTTTCTATAGAAATAAAATTTTGAAAATGATGAAAATTTTATTATGAACCGAATAAAATTTTAACAAAATTTTCTCTAGAAATAAAATTTTGACAACATTTCCTATAGAAATAAAATTTTGACAAAATTTTCTATAGAAATAAAATTTAGGTAGATTATTTTTGGCTCTAGTGGCAACCATGATTATGAACCGATATGGACCAATTTTTGTGTGATTGGACCAATTTTGGTATGGTTGTTAGCGACCATATACTAACACCACGTTCCTAATTTGAACCGGATCGGATGAATTTTGCTCCTCCAAGAGGCTCCGGAGGTCAAATCTGGAGAACGTTTTATATGGGGGCTATATATAATTATGGACCGATATGGACCAATTCTGGCACGGTTATTAAAGATCATATACTAACACCATGTTCCAAATTACAACCGGCTTGGATGAAATTTGCTTCTCTTGGAGACTTCGCAAGCCAAATCTGGGGATCGGTTTATATGGGGGCTATATATAATTATGAACCGATGTGGACCAATTTTTGCATGGTTGTTAGAGACCATATACCAACATCATGTACCAAATTTCAGCCGGATCGCATTAAAGTTGCTTCTCTTTGAGGCTCCGCAAGCCAAATCTGGGGATCGGTTTATATGGGGGTTATATATAATTATGGACCGATGTGGACCAATTTTTGTATGATTGTTAGAGACCATATACCTACACCATGTACCAAATTTCAGCCGGATCGGATGAAATATGCTTCTCTTAGAGGCTCCACAAGCCAAATCTGGGGATCGGTTTATATGGGGGCTATATATAATTAAGGGCCGATATGGACCAATTTTTGCATGGTCATTAGAGACCATATACCAACATCATGTACCAAATTTCAGCCGGATCGGATGAAATTTTCTTCTCTTTGAGGCTCCACAAGCCAAATCTGGGGATCGGTTTATATGGGGGCTATATATAATTATGGACCGATGTGGACCAATTTTTGCATGGTTGTTAGAGACCATATACCAACACCATGTACCAAATTTCAGCCGAATCGGATGAAAATTGCTTCTCTTTTAGGCTCCGCAAGCCAAATCTGGGGATCGGTTTATATGGGGGCTATATATAATTATGGACCGATGTGGATCAATTTTTGCATGGTTGTTAGAGACCATATACTAACACCATGTATCAAATTTCAGCCGGATCGGATGAAATTTGCTTCTCTTTGAGGCTCCGCAAGCCAAATCTGGGGATCGGTTTATATGGGGGCTATATATAATTATGGACCGATGTGGACCAATTTTTGCATGGTTTTTAGATACCATATACCAACACCATGTACCAAATTTCAGCCGGATCGGATGAAATATGCTTCTGTTAGAGGCTCCACAAGCCAAATCTGAGGGTCCCTTTATATGGGGGCTATACGTAAAAGTGGACCGATATGGCCCATTTTCAATACCATCCGACCTACATCGATAACAACTACTTGTGCCAAGTTTCAAGTCGATAGCTTGTTTCGTTCGGAAGTTAGCGTGATTTCAACAGACGGACGGACGGACGGACGGACGGACGGACGGACGGACATGCTTAGATCGACTCAGAATTTCACCACGACCCAGAATATATATACTTTATGGGGTCTTAGAGCAATATTTCGATGTGTTACAAACGGAATGACAAAGTTAATATACCCCCATCCTATGATGGAGGGTATAATGAAACAACAACAATTAAAACAAAATTACAAAGTAATTAGAATGTGATGACTCGGTAATATCACAAACATTTATATTTCCATTTGGGTACATCATGTTCGATAGAGTTTATGGCTGACCTTTTTAGCATTTAGATACGGCATATGTTTTATCATATACGTTTTTGCACGGTTGTTGGAGGACTTAAACTAATAGCGCGTACCAAATTCCAACCGGATCGGATTTTGCACTTCCCGGATGATCTGAAAATCAAATCTGTTGGTATACGGCGGTCATACCTAAAAGTGGGCCCATATGGCCCATTTGGAATACCATCTAACCTACGTCAATAACAAGTACTTGTACCAAGTTTCAAATCGTTACCTTGTTTCGTTCGTAAGCTATCGTGATTTCATCAAAGAATTTCACCATGGCCCACAATATGTACACTTATGAAGTCTGAGAACAATATTTCGATTAGTTACAAACGGAATGACAAAGTTAGTATCCCATGGTGGAGGGTATAATATAACAAAAGAACATTTGGATATACCCTTTTCCATTTCAAATTTTTTTTGCATTTAGAATATATGTATTTTCATAGAAAAGTTTTAATATTTTATCAATGTTTATTATTTATGCTAAGTAAAAAAGCTAATTAAAATTATTTATTTCATTTATATATTATTAATATTATTTTTCTTAAACCAAGAATTTTCTAAATATGTACTACACATTTTATGATATCGAAAACTGTAACAATAAAACTTGTGACAATAAAACATGTGTCAATAAATGTAACTGATATTCATATGGACTGTGCTCTAGACCATGAAGCATTTTCAGATTTTTTTTTTTATATTAAAGTCTCATGCAGAAATACAACCATGTTATTACTATAAAAATAAAAACAAAAACAGAAAAAATAACATTGAGCTAAATTGTTTACAATTTATCCATGAATTATATTAATAAATTTTGCTAGTTTCTATATTCAATAAATTATTTTGCAATTTTCTTTTGTTATGTTAAAATATTTATTTGCAATTACTTATTATTCAACTCCATGGTATATGCGTTGTTACTATAAGACAATTGTCGTAAGACAAATAGAATTTATCTGAGAATTCCACATTTGCTAATAACAACATTGCCCTTGAGGCAATAAAAAACGACACATGCAATGCAGATGTTTTCTTATAACCAATTTGCCAACCACAACTATTAATTCTGTTTTGCTGCTAGAACATTTCAATACATGCTTAATATATCGGAGATTAATAAAACCCACTTTATTTTAAATACATGTGTTTATAAACATGTCTAAATGTTTATAAACATATTTATAAAATCTATAGACCTAATATGGATTTACACAATATTAAGACAAATTTCTTTAAATTAAAGAAATTTGAATTAAAAGAAAATTCATAATCCTATACTGAAGACTATGGAAAATTCCATTCGCCCGGACGAAAACATCTATTGTGTGTACAGATTTCTAACTGGCGTTTTCAATGATTCAATTCATCAAGTTGCTTAATTTTCTTTGTCGAATTTGTTTTAATATAACTTTTAAATTTAGGACACGAATCTTTAAAATTTCCTTCCTTCCTTTAAATCACATTCATTTGCAGTAAAATAAATTATCTTCAAAATAATGGAAAATATTATAATTTTAGTTATATTTGTAATAATTTTTCGTTCTTTGGAAAATGATGACATCATTGTAAACATTTTCCTTCCAATACCAATATGAATTCCATTGCAAGTAGTGATAATAACATCCAATTCTCTTATTTCGAACCAATTAAGAAATTGTGAATAAAATACCAAACGGCATCGACCGTTTATTATTGCAGCATGACTAATTTTACAAATGATCTCTTATTATTGCTATTATGAGTTATACCACGATTGCAATTAACCATTTTATTGTGGCTTTCAAAAGACATACCGACCAAAATTGTTTAGATAATTAAAATGTTTGCAAATTGGATAGGGTTTTTTTAAGTATATGTTATGTATAGTAAAATTGTAGTAAACTTTAGTTTGTGTCATGCAGGGGCAAAAATTAAAAATATTTTTATTAAACAAATTATAAATACAATAATAGTTTTAAACAAATTTAAAATCAATAAAAACTCTCTAACATGCATTTTGTACATAGTTCCATTAAAGGCTGTGATCCACAATCGACTTACTTGCCAAATTAAAAACAGACCGGATAAAATTTGCTCCTCCATGAGACTTCAGGAGTCAAATCTTGGGGATGGATTTATATGGGGGCTATATATAATTATCGATCAATTTTTGCATGGTTGTTAAATAGCATATACTAACAACAGTATTAAGTTTCAACTAAATCGGATTAAATTTGCTCTCCCACGAGGCTCCGGAAATCAAATCTAAGGACAGATTTATGAAATTTAAACCTCAATGAGGCTCCAGAGGTTAATTTTGGAAATCGGTGTATATACCCAGCAAAAAAATGGAAGTACTTCTAAAGGTACAACTTTAAAAGCACTTCCAAAAATGTCCTTCCAGAGATGTTCATTATTTTAACTACTCAGGAAGTTCCTTTAATTCAATTTTTTATAACTCGTTTTTTCATACTTTTAAAGGGCAATTTTAATTATTTTTGTTTCAAATATATTAAAAATAGGGTAAGGATTAATAAAATGGTATAAATTATTTAAATTTTGCCCAAAAAATTCTAAATTCATTCTAGAAAAATTGCGAAATTTTGAAAATATTTGAGGTCAAGGGTTTCAGACAAGCGTTAGATTGCATTAAAAATCATAAAAAAAAATATAAAAATTAATTATTTGTCAAAATACCACAAAAATTTGTAAATCCAAAACACTGAATTCGGATCACATCTAAAAAAGTGATGCATATTCAGTGCAACGGCTATTGAAATGGTGGACATCCGTCCTATGACAAGCCCATGTTAAATTCATCGCTTCTGCGCCAATTTTGCACCACTTCCGGATCCAAAAAGAACATTTTCTCTACTTTTTTGGCGACGCTTTTTTTGCTGGGTAATTATGCACCGATTTTTGCTTGGTGTTTAGAGAGAATATACTAACTTCGCGTACCAAATTTCAACCGGACCAAATACGATTTGCTCTTCCAAGAGACTCCTGAAGTCAAATCTGGGAGTTGGTTCATATGTGGACTATACCTAACCGACCTACATCAATAAGACCAACTTGTACCAAGTTTCAATAGCTAGTTTCGTTCGGCAGTTAGCGTGATTTCAGCAGACGGATGGACATCGGTAGATCAGCGTAGGTGGTGGATTATCACCTCTCAGAAATTCTGGCGACATTTCTGAGTGTTTCATAATGTCAAAATCCGTTCGGACTCTGAGCTCCCTTTGCATTGAGCTAAGCATAGAATCGAGCAGTGTAAATCGAAAGATATATATGGGAGCTAGACCTAAATCTGAACCGATTTCTTCCAAAACCAATAGGTTTCTATTCTAACCCAAAACACATACTTTTGCCAAATTTGAAGTCGATTGGACTAAAACTGCGACATGGACTTTCACAAACGGACGGGCAGAAGGATATGCGGATTCGACTCAGGGGCCCATCCTGAGCATTTTTGCCAAAGACACCATGTGTCTATCTCGTCTCCTTCTAGGTGTTGCAAACATATACCCTGTTCCACAGTGTGGCGCAGGGTATACATATGTAGTAAATTTTAGGTATATATTTCATTTGTGTCTTCTATCGCAATATGCATTGCCTTTTGTGAAAATGCATTTAGTGTTCTAAATAATTTATATACCAAAGATAGGAATAGAATGATCTTTGATCTAATAAAAGCCGAACTATTAGTAAGAATAAATTTTAATGAGGATTGCAAAAACTTTCAAAATTTGTTAACAACACCCGATGGTAGAGAACTAATTAATTCTGTATCTAAGAGTACGAGTTATATGTGGCATTAATATATACTCAGACAGTCAACCTGCAATAAAATCCTTGGACTCTGTGTTCCTTAACTCAAAAACGGCCATAGACTGCCGCAAATCTCTCAACGAGATGGCTGAGCAGTACAATATTCACCTAATATGGGTGCCTGGTCATAGGAACATACCGGGGAACTGTGAAGCAGATGTGTTAGCAAGGCTAGGAACTACCTTACATATTCCAGGGGAACTAGAATCTGTTGGTATGCCTCTGGCCACCTGCAAGCTCTTACTGCGTGAGAAGGCTGTTATGATGGCCAATATTCGATGGGAAAATTGCAAGGGTTGTAACGACACCAAGCAAATATGGCCCCATTTAAACTTAAACCGCACACTAGATATGCTAGTGTTCTCAAGGCGTCAGATAGCACTCCTAATATCTGCTATAACGGGTCGCTGCCTGATAGGCGAATTTGCAAAAACTATAGGTGCGAAGTATAATGACTATTGTATAAGCTGTCATGACGTGGAGGAAAAGGAATCAATTAAACACCTCTTGTGTGAGTGTCCTGCTTTTTGTGTAAGGCGTAAGCGAATTTTAGGAACATATAGCTTTAGATTACTGGCTGACCTGGAAAACGTTAACTTAAGCAGTTTGTTAATGTTTTTGGAGCAATCTTGTTGGTTCCACAAAAGTAAATAATGGAGAAGGTTCAGTGGTTAAGACTAGTAGTGCCCATATGTAATAGGTACTTTTAGTTAAATGTGGTATCACAATGGACTGAATAGTCTAAGTGAGCCTGAAATTTAATCGGGCTGCCACTTTAACCTAACCTAACCTAACCTAACCTAACCACTGAGCTATGAACCTGTTATGGTCATCAATAGATAAATATCCATATAAGTTATATTTATATAGCATAGCTTGCGGCGCCCACGAACCGAATAAACAAAGTTTATTTAACAGAAACAAACATTTAGTTTGGCACCGTGGAGCAGTGGTTGCTACGTCCGACTTGCATGCCAAGGGTCGTGGGTTCGATCCCTGCCTCGACCAAAGTTTTTTTTTTTACATATATTCCAGATATGTTCGGAAGATTCCGAAAAAATGTTCAACATTACATTGTAGTATATTAAATTTTGAACTGTAAAATGTGTCTTATTAAAGACCTAAAGACAGAAAAAAACAGTGTTTGATATAAACGAAATTGACTGTGTTGTGGTTTCAAAAATAATTATTGAAAAAATAAAAATTTTGTAACAGACGAATTTTTATACCCTCCATCATAGGATGGGGGTATATTAACTTTGTCATTCCGTTTGTAACACATCGAAATATTGCTCTAAGACCCCATAAAGTATATATATTCTGGGTCGTGGTGAAATTCTGAGTCGATCTAAGCATGTCCGTCCGTCCGTCCGTCCGTCCGTCCGTCCGTCTGTTGAAATCACGCTAACTTCCGAACGAAACAAGCTATCGACTTGAAACTTGGCACAAGTAGTTGTTATCGATGTAGGTCGGATGGTATTGAAAATGGGCCATATCGGTCCACTTTTACGTATAGCCCCCATATAAAGGGACCCTCAGATTTGGCTTGTGGAGCCTCTAACAGAAGCATATTTCATCCGATCCGGCTGAAATTTGGTACATGGTGTTGGTATATGGTATCTAAAAACCATGCAAAAATTGGTCCACATCGGTCCATAATTATATATAGCCCCCATATAAACCGATCCCCAGATTTGGCTTGCGGAGCCTCAAAGAGAAGCAAATTTCATCCGATCCGGCTGAAATTTGATACATGGTGTTAGTATATGGTCTCTAACAACCATGCAAAAATTGATCCACATCGGTCCATAATTATATATAGCCCCCATATAAACCGATCCCCAGATTTGGCTTGCGGAGCCTAAAAGAGAAGCAATTTTCATCCGATTCGGCTGAAATTTGGTACATGGTGTTGGTATATGGTCTCTAACAACCATGCAAAAATTGGTCCACATCGGTCCATAATTATATATAGCCCCCATATAAACCGATCCCCAGATTTGGCTTGTGGAGCCTCAAAGAGAAGAAAATTTCATCCGATCCGGCTGAAATTTGGTACATGATGTTGGTATATGGTCTCTAATGACCATGCAAAAATTGGTCCATATCGGCCCTTAATTATATATAGCCCCCATATAAACCGATCCCCAGATTTGGCTTGTGGAGCCTCTAAGAGAAGCATATTTCATCCGATCCGGCTGAAATTTGGTACATGGTGTAGGTATATGGTCTCTAACAATCATACAAAAATTGGTCCACATCGGTCCATAATTATATATAACCCCCATATAAACCGATCCCCAGATTTGGCTTGCGGAGCCTCAAAGAGAAGCAACTTTAATGCGATCCGGCTGAAATTTGGTACATGATGTTGGTATATGGTCTCTAACAACCATGCAAAAATTGGTCCACATCGGTTCATAATTATATATAGCCCCCATATAAACCGATCCCCAGATTTGGCTTGCGAAGTCTCCAAGAGAAGCAAATTTCATCCAAGCCGGTTGTAATTTGGAACATGGTGTTAGTATATGATCTTTAATAACCGTGCCAGAATTGGTCCATATCGGTCCATAATTATATATAGCCCCCATATAAAACGTTCTCCAGATTTGACCTCCGGAGCCTCTTGGAGGAGCAAAATTCATCCGATCCGGTTCAAATTAGGAACGTGGTGTTAGTATATGGTCGCTAACAACCATACCAAAATTGGTCCAATCACACAAAAATTGGTCCATATCGGTTCATAATCATGGTTGCCACTAGAGCCAAAAATAATCTACCTAAATTTTATTTCTATAGAAAATTTTGTCAAAATTTTATTTCTATAGGAAATGTTGTCAAAATTTTATTTCTAGAGAAAATTTTGTTAAAATTTTATTCGGTTCATAATAAAATTTTCATCATTTTCAAAATTTTATTTCTATAGAAAATTTTGTCAAAATTTTATTTCTATAGAAAATTTTGTTCAAATTTTATTCGGTTCATAATCATGGTTGCCTCTCGAGCTACAAATAATCTACCAAGATTTTATTTGTATAGAAAATTTTGTCAAAAGTTTATTTCTATAGAAAATTTTGCTAAAAATTTTATTTGTGTAGAAATTTTTGTCAAAATTTTCTTTCTATAGAATATTTTGTCAAAATTTTTATTTCTATAGAAAATTTTGTGAAAATTTTATGTCTACTTTGTCAAACTGAATTATATACGTATTGGATCGATCTTTTTATACCCTCCATCATAGGATGGGGGTATATTAACTTTGTCATTCCGTTTGTAACACATCGAAATATTGCTCTAAGACCCCATAAAGTATATATATTCTGGGTCGTGGTGAAATTCTGAGTCGATCTAAGCATGTCCGTCCGTCCGTCCGTCCGTCCGTCCGTCCGTCCGTCCGTCCGTCCGTCCGTCCGTCCGTCCGTCCGTCTGTTGAAATCACGCTAACTTCCGAACGAAACAAGCTATCGACTTGAAACTTGGCACAAGTAGTTGTTATCGATGTAGGTCGGATGGTATTGAAAATGGGCCATATCGGTCCACTTTTACGTATAGCCCCCATATAAAGGGACCCTCAGATTTGGCTTGTGGAGCCTCTAACAGAAGCATATTTCATCCGATCCGGCTGAAATTTGGTACATGGTGTTGGTATATGGTATCTAAAAACCATGCAAAAATTGGTCCACATCGGTCCATAATTATATATAGCCCCCATATAAACCGATCCCCAGATTTGGCTTGCGGAGCCTCAAAGAGAAGCAAATTTCATCCGATCCGGCTGAAATTTGATACATGGTGTTAGTATATGGTCTCTAACAACCATGCAAAAATTGATCCACATCGGTCCATAATTATATATAGCCCCCATATAAACCGATCCCCAGATTTGGCTTGCGGAGCCTAAAAGAGAAGCAATTTTCATCCGATTCGGCTGAAATTTGGTACATGGTGTTGGTATATGGTCTCTAACAACCATGCAAAAATTGGTCCACATCGGTCCATAATTATATATAGCCCCCATATAAACCGATCCCCAGATTTGGCTTGTGGAGCCTCAAAGAGAAGAAAATTTCATCCGATCCGGCTGAAATTTGGTACATGATGTTGGTATATGGTCTCTAATGACCATGCAAAAATTGGTCCATATCGGCCCTTAATTATATATAGCCCCCATATAAACCGATCCCCAGATTTGGCTTGTGGAGCCTCTAAGAGAAGCATATTTCATCCGATCCGGCTGAAATTTGGTACATGGTGTAGGTATATGGTCTCTAACAATCATACAAAAATTGGTCCACATCGGTCCATAATTATATATAACCCCCATATAAACCGATCCCCAGATTTGGCTTGCGGAGCCTCAAAGAGAAGCAACTTTAATGCGATCCGGCTGAAATTTGGTACATGATGTTGGTATATGGTCTCTAACAACCATGCAAAAATTGGTCCACATCGGTTCATAATTATATATAGCCCCCATATAAACCGATCCCCAGATTTGGCTTGCGAAGTCTCCAAGAGAAGCAAATTTCATCCAAGCCGGTTGTAATTTGGAACATGGTGTTAGTATATGATCTTTAATAACCGTGCCAGAATTGGTCCATATCGGTCCATAATTATATATAGCCCCCATATAAAACGTTCTCCAGATTTGACCTCCGGAGCCTCTTGGAGGAGCAAAATTCATCCGATCCGGTTCAAATTAGGAACGTGGTGTTAGTATATGGTCGCTAACAACCATACCAAAATTGGTCCAATCACACAAAAATTGGTCCATATCGGTTCATAATCATGGTTGCCACTAGAGCCAAAAATAATCTACCTAAATTTTATTTCTATAGAAAATTTTGTCAAAATTTTATTTCTATAGGAAATGTTGTCAAAATTTTATTTCTAGAGAAAATTTTGTTAAAATTTTATTCGGTTCATAATAAAATTTTCATCATTTTCAAAATTTTATTTCTATAGAAAATTTTGTCAAAATTTTATTTCTATAGAAAATTTTGTTCAAATTTTATTCGGTTCATAATCATGGTTGCCTCTCGAGCTACAAATAATCTACCAAGATTTTATTTGTATAGAAAATTTTGTCAAAAGTTTATTTCTATAGAAAATTTTGCTAAAAATTTTATTTGTGTAGAAATTTTTGTCAAAATTTTCTTTCTATAGAATATTTTGTCAAAATTTTTATTTCTATAGAAAATTTTGTGAAAATTTTATGTCTACTTTGTCAAACTGAATTATATACGTATTGGATCGATCTTTTTTGAATTAATATATACCACGTATGGACTTACATACAATTTAGAAGATGGTGTTAGGAGGTTTTAAGATACCTTGCCATCGGCAAGCGTTACCGTAACTTAAGTAATTCGATTGTGGATGGCAGTGTTTAGAAGAAGTTTCTTCGCAATCCATGATGGAGGGTACATAAGCTTCGGCCTGGCCGAACTTACGGCCGTATATACTTGTTTTCTATACAAAATTTTGTCAAAATTTTATTTCTATAGAAAATTTTATCAAAATTTTATTTCTAGAGAAAATTTTGTTAAAATATTATTCGGTTCATAATAAAATTTTCATCATTGTCAAAATTTTATTTCCATAGAAAATTTTGTTCAAATTTTATTCGGTTCATAATCATGGTTGCCACTCGAGCCAAAAATAATCTACCAAGATTTTATTTCTATAGAAATTTTGTCAAAAGTTTATTTCTATAGAAAATTTTGTTAAAATTTTATTTCTGTAGAAATTTTTGTCAAAATTTTCTTTCTATAGAAAATTTTGTCATACAATTTAGAAGATGGTGTTAGGAGGTTTTAAGATGCCTTACCATCGGCAAGCGTTACCGCAACTTAAGTAATTCGATTCTGGATGGCAGTGTTTAGAAGAAGTTTCTACGCAATCCATGATGGAGGGTACATAAGCTTCGGCCTGGCCGAACTTACGGCCGTATATACTTGTTTGAATTAATATATACCACGTATGGACTTACATACAATTTAGAAGATGGTGTTAGGAGGTTTTAAGATACCTTGCCATCGGCAAGCGTTACCGTAACTTAAGTAATTCGATTGTGGATGGCAGTGTTTAGAAGAAGTTTCTTCGCAATCCATGATGGAGGGTACATAAGCTTCGGCCTGGCCGAACTTACGGCCGTATATACTTGTTTTTTATTGAAAAAATAATAATTTTGTAACAGACGAATTTTTTTATGATAAAAGTTTAAAATTTTCGAAGCAATTCAAAAAACTCTAACAAAAGAAAAACGTTTTCGGTACACGTTTTCTGTCGTAAACTGTAAGGTATTTGACATAGATTTACGACGTATTTCACCATACGTCAAATATGTCGTAAATATTAGAATTTGTATAGTATACGTTTTTAGAACAATTTTTCGCACTTTTTTATAATTTGTTTATGTATTTAATTTCGATTTTATTAGTAACAAATGTATTTACTTATAGAAAAGAGTAAGACAATTTTAATATCTACCAGAGTCGACTATGCATGGTTCAAATGCAAGAGCAAACTTTGTGCCAAATTTCATAAAAGTTTTTCAAATACCAGTTTCTCTCAAAAAATTACAAATTACTTTTCAATAAAAATTTCAAAAAAAATTATTATCAAATATTTTAAATTTCTTCAATATGCCTTAGAATATTATAAAAATAGTTTAAAATCAAATCTAAGTATCGTGTAAGCATTTTCGACGTTTACTACGTTTTTTTAAGTTTTATATAGGTATTTGAAATTTTCGACGTTTACAACTTTCTGACAGTAGAAAACCGAAATAATTGCTACTCGGACCACCTCTGATAGCAAGTGGATTTTTTGATCGTGATAACTATTTGTAATATAGCAAAATATTTATTTCGAATCATATAAGGTATTTATATTTTTGATCAAGCTAAAACTCTTAGATGATATGTCGATATGTCCTGCACCTTCAATAATGCAGGTACCACGCCGAAACAAATCATTTCTTGAACAGCGTTTTTTTACCTACACTGACTGAATTTTACCAGTTGAACACACCGGGAACACACCGGGAACACAAAAAGTAGGTTTATAAAAAAACGCAGATGTGATCAAAATAAGTATTTTTTACGAAAAATATTATAAAATGCAAGTTAAAGAAAATTTAAACATTTTAGATACTTCCTTATACAAAATTCAAAATTATATGCTTCATTTATTCATACACTGAAAGAACAGTTTTATTTTCTGATGAACGAAATTTTATACAAAAAAAAAGTTTTCTTTCACGCTAAATCATTAAAAATACTTATTTAACAAGCTAAACAATTATCTTCGAAAACAAATAGAACAGGTTAGAGACAATCGTTGTAATACCTTTCATATACTCGGGTTTATTTGATCTTCAAGAAAAAAATTTATAAAATTTCGCTCCAGAGGAAAATATTTTTCTGTGGGTGTATAACTAACTAAATAAACAAATTTTTAAATTGAAGTAAACATTCGCATACACCCTAAAAAGAACCGCCTTCTGTAACATATACCCCAAACACATTTTGCTTGAAACATAACATATATATTTTCAGCATTGGTCCAAACAAAATATTGTTTGTATTGTTCTAACATATTATGTTAGAAACAAATTTTAATGAAATTTTCTTTGTGTGGTTATATTTTTAAGGCGCCAATTGGTTACTTCCATTATTTTATTTGCAGCATACTCTCTAGGTCTCCCTTTCTAAACACATATATGTTTATAGGCAATTTCTAAATTAATATATGTTTGCATCTAAGCATGTTATATTTACAAACATTTTATGTTCCAAACATGTTATGCTAGTTTATGAACATTATATGCTTGCACTTAAAAATATTGTGTTAAAAATTTGAGTTCCAAACATATAATTTTTACACCCAAACATATGAAAAATAGTATTTTTCGTCCGTGTATAGGGGATAACTAGAACGTAATAATTTATATGAAGTAAAATAAAATGAAATTGCTTCCGTTTTCGAATGTATCAAAACAAATATACATTGGTGGCAAGAATGAAGCCAATGGAATGAATGGAGTCAATTGAGCAACCAAATAGAAAAATATTAGGGCTAACACCTCAATGCTCTGGATTAGAGGTTTTAAAATCCGCATAACGATTATTTACAATAACTGAGTTTTAGTTTAAAAGTTTTGAATGATGAACTTACACACCTATTTATGTATTATACGATATGATTTTTTGTATTATATTTACGATATGCTTTTTTAAATTAGCATATCAAACAAACTGGAGATATATGGCGAATTTCTTATATTCATGGTTTCATGGTCACGGTCGCAATTAAGTCTAGAAACTAAATTAGTTTATAAATACATATAAAAGATTTTCGATGAAAGGAAAATTGACACAATAGTTCAATATACGGCAGTTAATCAATTGATATTATATCAATTGATAGCAAAATTTTTAAAATCTTTCTGAAAAAAGGGAACGCAAATTATGGAATGGGGTGTTGATCAGGTGGTTGATCAGGCAAAATATTAGTAAGTAAATTGTTCTATAGTGTTTCAAAAACATTGTAAACATTTTTTCTATCGTTACACTTACAGAAGAATGATATTTGTAAAAGATGATTCCGATAAATATAGCTTACCTGTAAAAGAAAAAAATGTAAATAATTTACTAAATAGTTTTAAAACTTATTAAAAATAACTATGATACAAAATCCTATCGAGAAAATAGTTCTCATTATCAATACTTTGAGATTTACCCTAAATATATATAGAACTTTCCCATCAAATGAAACATTTTACATTTGAAATAAAACCCTTTTCAAATCAAATGAATAATTTTTGATCCTTAATCTATATCTGTCCATAAAGCTCGAAAAATAATAATTGTATAATTAGATAATTTTTCTAATCGTGTGAAACTTTTTTCACACCAAATGAAACCTATCAATGTTCGAATATGACAGGGCACACAGATGATTGTTCAGTGAATTATTTATTTGAACTTTACCTCTTTTTTTGAAGAAATTTTATTATTTTTTTCAATTAAGAAATGCATATGATTCAGTTCTTTTTATGTTTTTCGATTATTATTATAATTTTTCCTTGAACTTAAGTAAAAATTTAACAAGACAATGAATATAATTGAATATATAATGGAAACAATTTTCTTATATATTATATAAACATATTATTTGCGAGCAAAATGTTTAATTATATTTTTTGATTGAAAATATATTTTTATTGTTTAATATAAATAACATTTAGGATAATAATAACATCATAATTAAACGCTAATACATTTTCAATAATTTTTATACCCTCCATCATAGGATGGGGGTATATTAACTTTGTCATTCCGTTTGTAACACATCGAAATATTGCTCTAAGACCCCATAAAGTATATATATTCTGGGTCGTGGTGAAATTCTGAGTCGATCTAAGCATGTCCGTCCGTCCGTCCGTCCGTCCGTCCGTCCGTCTGTTGAAATCACGCTAACTTCCGAACGAAACAAGCTATCGACTTGAAACTTGGCACAAGTAGTTGTTATCGATGTAGGTCGGATGGTATTGAAAATGGGCCATATCGGTCCACTTTTACGTATAGCCCCCATATAAAGGGACCCTCAGATTTGGCTTGTAGAGCCTCTAACAGAAGCATATTTCATCCGATCCGGCTAAAATTTGGTATATGGTGTTGGTATATGGTCTCTAACAACCATGCAAAAATTGGTCCATATCGGTCCACTTTTACGTATAGCCCCCATATAAACGGACCCCCAAATTTGGCTTGCGATTGCTCTAAGAGAAGCAAATTTCATCCGATCCGGTTGAAATTTGGTATATGGTGTTGGTATATGGTCTCTACCAACCATACAAAAATTGGTCCACATCGGTCCATAATTATATATAGCCCCCATATAAACCGATCCCCAGATTTGGCTTGCGGAGCCTAAAAGAGAAGCAACTTTCATCCGATCCGGCTGAAATTTGGTACATGATGTTGGTATATGGTCTCTAACAACCATGCAAAAATTGGTCCATATCGGTCCATAATTATATATAGCCCCCATATAAAACGATCCCCAGATTTGGCTTGTGGAGCCTCTAAGAGAAGCATATTTCGTCCGATCCAGCTGAAATTTGGTACATGGTGTTGGTATATGGTCTCTAACAACCATGCAAAAATTGGTCCATATCGGTCCATAATTATATATAGCCCCCATATAAACCGATCCCCAGATTTGGCTTGTGGAGCCTCTAAGAGAACCATATGTCATCCGATCCGGCTGAAATTTGGTACATGGTGTTGGTATATGGTCTCTAACAACCGTGCAAAAATTGGTCCACATCGGTCCATAATTATATATAGCCCCCATATAAACCGATCCCCAGATTTGGCTTGCGGAGCCTAAAAGAGAAGCACATTTCATCCGATCCGGCTGAAATTCGGTACATAATGTTGGTATATGGTCTCTAACAACCATGCAAAAATTGGTCCACATCGGTTCATAATTATATATAGCCCCCATATAAACCGATCTCCAGATTTGGCTTGCAAAGCCTCAAAGAGAAGCAAATTGCATCCGATCCGGCTGAAATTTGGTACATGGTATTGGTATATGGTTTCTAACAACCATGCAAAAATTGGTCCACATCGGTCCATAATTATATAAAGCGCCCATATAAACCGATCCCCAGATTTGGGTTGGGGAGCCTCAAAGAGAAGCAAATTTCATCCGATCCGCCTGAAATTTGGTACATGATATTGGTATATGGTCTCTAACAACCATGCAAAAATTGGTCCACATCGGTTCATAATTATATATAGCCCCCATATAAAACGATCACCAGATTTGGCTTGCGAAGTCTCCAAGGGAAGCAAATTTCATCCAATCCGGTTGTAATTTGGAACATGGTGTTAGTATATGATCTTTAACAACCGTGCCAGAATTGGTCCATATCGGTCCATAATTATATATAGCCCCCATATAAAACGTTCTCCAGATTTGACCTCCGGAGCCTCTTGGAGGAGCAAAATTCATCCGATCTGGTTCAAATTAGGAACGTGGTGTTAGTATATGGTCGCTAACAACCATATCAAAATTGGTCCAATCACACAAAAATTGGTCCATATCGGTCCATAATCATGGTTGCCTCTAGAGCCAAAAATAATCTACCAAAATTTTTATACCCTCCATCATAGGATGGGGGTATATTAACTTTGTCATTCCGTTTGTAACACATCGAAATATTGCTCTAAGACCCCATAAAGTATATATATTCTGGGTCGTGGTGAAATTCTGAGTCGATCTAAGCATGTCCGTCCGTCCGTCCGTCCGTCCGTCCGTCCGTCCGTCCGTCCGTCTGTTGAAATCACGCTAACTTCCGAACGAAACAAGCTATCGACTTGAAACTTGGCACAAGTAGTTGTTATCGATGTAGGTCGGATGGTATTGAAAATGGGCCATATCGGTCCACTTTTACGTATAGCCCCCATATAAAGGGACCCTCAGATTTGGCTTGTGGAGCCTCTAACAGAAGCATATTTCATCCGATCCGGCTGAAATTTGGTACATGGTGTTGGTATATGGTATCTAAAAACCATGCAAAAATTGGTCCACATCGGTCCATAATTATATATAGCCCCCATATAAACCGATCCCCAGATTTGGCTTGCGGAGCCTCAAAGAGAAGCAAATTTCATCCGATCCGGCTGAAATTTGATACATGGTGTTAGTATATGGTCTCTAACAACCATGCAAAAATTGATCCACATCGGTCCATAATTATATATAGCCCCCATATAAACCGATCCCCAGATTTGGCTTGCGGAGCCTAAAAGAGAAGCAATTTTCATCCGATTCGGCTGAAATTTGGTACATGGTGTTGGTATATGGTCTCTAACAACCATGCAAAAATTGGTCCACATCGGTCCATAATTATATATAGCCCCCATATAAACCGATCCCCAGATTTGGCTTGTGGAGCCTCAAAGAGAAGAAAATTTCATCCGATCCGGCTGAAATTTGGTACATGATGTTGGTATATGGTCTCTAATGACCATGCAAAAATTGGTCCATATCGGCCCTTAATTATATATAGCCCCCATATAAACCGATCCCCAGATTTGGCTTGTGGAGCCTCTAAGAGAAGCATATTTCATCCGATCCGGCTGAAATTTGGTACATGGTGTAGGTATATGGTCTCTAACAATCATACAAAAATTGGTCCACATCGGTCCATAATTATATATAACCCCCATATAAACCGATCCCCAGATTTGGCTTGCGGAGCCTCAAAGAGAAGCAACTTTAATGCGATCCGGCTGAAATTTGGTACATGATGTTGGTATATGGTCTCTAACAACCATGCAAAAATTGGTCCACATCGGTTCATAATTATATATAGCCCCCATATAAACCGATCCCCAGATTTGGCTTGCGAAGTCTCCAAGAGAAGCAAATTTCATCCAAGCCGGTTGTAATTTGGAACATGGTGTTAGTATATGATCTTTAATAACCGTGCCAGAATTGGTCCATATCGGTCCATAATTATATATAGCCCCCATATAAAACGTTCTCCAGATTTGACCTCCGGAGCCTCTTGGAGGAGCAAAATTCATCCGATCCGGTTCAAATTAGGAACGTGGTGTTAGTATATGGTCGCTAACAACCATACCAAAATTGGTCCAATCACACAAAAATTGGTCCATATCGGTTCATAATCATGGTTGCCACTAGAGCCAAAAATAATCTACCTAAATTTTATTTCTATAGAAAATTTTGTCAAAATTTTATTTCTATAGGAAATGTTGTCAAAATTTTATTTCTAGAGAAAATTTTGTTAAAATTTTATTCGGTTCATAATAAAATTTTCATCATTTTCAAAATTTTATTTCTATAGAAAATTTTGTCAAAATTTTATTTCTATAGAAAATTTTGTTCAAATTTTATTCGGTTCATAATCATGGTTGCCTCTCGAGCTACAAATAATCTACCAAGATTTTATTTGTATAGAAAATTTTGTCAAAAGTTTATTTCTATAGAAAATTTTGCTAAAAATTTTATTTGTGTAGAAATTTTTGTCAAAATTTTCTTTCTATAGAATATTTTGTCAAAATTTTTATTTCTATAGAAAATTTTGTGAAAATTTTATGTCTACTTTGTCAAACTGAATTATATACGTATTGGATCGATCTTTTTTGAATTAATATATACCACGTATGGACTTACATACAATTTAGAAGATGGTGTTAGGAGGTTTTAAGATACCTTGCCATCGGCAAGCGTTACCGTAACTTAAGTAATTCGATTGTGGATGGCAGTGTTTAGAAGAAGTTTCTTCGCAATCCATGATGGAGGGTACATAAGCTTCGGCCTGGCCGAACTTACGGCCGTATATACTTGTTTTCTATACAAAATTTTGTCAAAATTTTATTTCTATAGAAAATTTTATCAAAATTTTATTTCTAGAGAAAATTTTGTTAAAATATTATTCGGTTCATAATAAAATTTTCATCATTGTCAAAATTTTATTTCCATAGAAAATTTTGTTCAAATTTTATTCGGTTCATAATCATGGTTGCCACTCGAGCCAAAAATAATCTACCAAGATTTTATTTCTATAGAAATTTTGTCAAAAGTTTATTTCTATAGAAAATTTTGTTAAAATTTTATTTCTGTAGAAATTTTTGTCAAAATTTTCTTTCTATAGAAAATTTTGTCATACAATTTAGAAGATGGTGTTAGGAGGTTTTAAGATGCCTTACCATCGGCAAGCGTTACCGCAACTTAAGTAATTCGATTCTGGATGGCAGTGTTTAGAAGAAGTTTCTACGCAATCCATGATGGAGGGTACATAAGCTTCGGCCTGGCCGAACTTACGGCCGTATATACTTGTTTGAATTAATATATACCACGTATGGACTTACATACAATTTAGAAGATGGTGTTAGGAGGTTTTAAGATACCTTGCCATCGGCAAGCGTTACCGTAACTTAAGTAATTCGATTGTGGATGGCAGTGTTTAGAAGAAGTTTCTTCGCAATCCATGATGGAGGGTACATAAGCTTCGGCCTGGCCGAACTTACGGCCGTATATACTTGTTTTCTATACAAAATTTTGTCAAAATTTTATTTCTATAGAAAATTTTATCAAAATTTTATTTCTAGAGAAAATTTTGTTAAAATATTATTCGGTTCATAATAAAATTTTCATCATTGTCAAAATTTTATTTCCATAGAAAATTTTGTTCAAATTTTATTCGGTTCATAATCATGGTTGCCACTCGAGCCAAAAATAATCTACCAAGATTTTATTTCTATAGAAATTTTGTCAAAAGTTTATTTCTATAGAAAATTTTGTTAAAATTTTATTTCTGTAGAAATTTTTGTCAAAATTTTCTTTCTATAGAAAATTTTGTCATACAATTTAGAAGATGGTGTTAGGAGGTTTTAAGATGCCTTACCATCGGCAAGCGTTACCGCAACTTAAGTAATTCGATTCTGGATGGCAGTGTTTAGAAGAAGTTTCTACGCAATCCATGATGGAGGGTACATAAGCTTCGGCCTGGCCGAACTTACGGCCGTATATACTTGTTTTATTTGACTTTATATTTTAATTTTATTAAAAAGTTAATTGTATCAGATAATTGTTTAAATTATTAAATTTGCAGTTTCAATTAACTTTTTAATTGGATATATTTTTGTGATATTTTTTTATCTTCATTGAACTTTTTATATTCTCTGGTAATCCTATTATCGTTACAAAGCACTTGCATATTTTTATGATAAACAAGTAAGGAAAGTCTAAAGTCGGGCGGATCCGACTATATTATACCCTGCACCACTTTGTAAATCCACATTTTCGATACTATATCAAATCCGCCAAATGTGTTGGGTGCTATATATAAAGGTTTTTGTCCCAAATACATATATTTAAATCTGACTCCATCTGAACAAAATTTATAATCTATAGACTTAAATGTCCTGGGATGGTACACTATGTTAGTAAAAAGAATATGGGAAACATTTTAATCTGAACCAATTTTGAGGCAACTTCGAAAAATTGTATTTATGATTTATCGGTCGTTAGATATGTATTAGAAATAAAGGAAAATTTGAGTCACTTTTATAAATTTTCGACTTAGCAGTGGCGATTTTATAAGGAAAATGTGGGTATTTTTGCCCAAATCGGAAAAATATATATGGAAGCTATATAGAAATCTGAACCGATTTCAACCAAATTTGACATGCATCCTTGGTACTTTAATTCTACTTCCTGTGCAAAATCCTATATCGTCCTATATCGAAATCTGAACCGATTTCAATAAAATTTAGCACACTTGAATACACTACTAATTGTACTCCTAGTGCAAAATTTCAACAAAATTGGGCAAAACTCTGGCTTCTGGGGCCATAGAAGTCTATATCGGGCGAAAGATATATATGAAAGCTATATCTAAATCTGAACCGATTTCAATCAAATTTGGCACACCTGACTATAGTACTTATTGTCCTCCTGGTGCAAAATTTCAAGAAAATTAGGGTAAAACTCTGGCTTCTGGGGCCATATAAGTCCATATCAGGCGAAAGATATATATGGGAGCTATACCTAAATCTGAACCGATTTCTTCCAAAATCAATAGGGTTCTATTCTGAACCAAAGCAGGAACTTGTGTCAAATTTGAAGGCGATTGGACTTAAACTGCGACCTAGACTTTGATCACAACAATGTGTTCACAGACAGACGGACGGACGGACATGGCTAAATCGACTCGGGGACCCACCTTGAGCATTATTGCCAAATACACCATGTGTCTATCTCGTCTCCTTCTGGGTATTGCAAACATATGCACTAACTTATAATACCCTGTTCCACAGTGTGGCGCAGTGTATAAAAAAATTGAGATACAGTGAATTTTCCACATGCATAAATACTTGCTTAGATCTCCAATATCGTCCTTCTTTTCGTTTAGCTTTACCAGATAAAATAACAAAATAAACAAATCTTCGTGGTCAAATGTGAATGTACTATACATGTCTTCAATTGAAATGGAAAATATTTCATTTGGTTTTAAACAGATTTCATTTGATTTGGAAAAGGTCGATTGGGTTAAAACCGATTTTCACAAAAATTACATTTAATAAAAGTTTTAAAACAAGCAAAATTAAAAAAGTGATATTATAAAATTCTCTCTAAATAGCAAATCACGTATGTAGAATTAAAGTAGAAGTTTTCCTTCTCTGTCAGTTTCTGCAGAAATTTGTGAAAGGTTTCCCATGATTAAGCCCATTTCCATAAGTGGGTTATATTGGACAGGAGGCTGAACTTTAAGCTTAATATTGAAGAAAGGGCGAGTAAAATCAAGGTAGCCTTGTACTCGTGCAAAAGGCAATAGGGAAAATGTGGGGCTAAAACCGAAAATTGTGAACATTCCTGAGAATTGCAACTTTTTCCCACAAACCTTCATCTTGGATATCATCGAATTAGCCTAGATGACGCGACTGAAGAAGTTTTAGTTTACGACTTTTGTTACTTTTTCTACATTTAGAACGTGTATGTGACGTTTACGAGATTTACAACTTTACAATAGTCGCAATCCTAAAAAAGTTTGATACAAACCATCTCTGGTCGTGAGTCACGCTGATGAGTGTGCGTGAGCGTGATTAACAAACTAAATGTCGTGCGTGAGCGAGAGTCACGAAAAAATATCTTCGTGCGCTTGAGTAGGTAAGGTTAGGTATAGTGGCAGCCCGAGATTTCAGGCTCACTTAGACCTTTCAGTCTATTGTGATACCACAGTGGTGCACTTCTCTCTTATCACTGAGTGCTGCCCGATTCTATGTTAAGCTCAATGATAGGTTACGTTAGGTTAGGTGACAGCCCGCTGTATCAGGCTCACTTAGACCATTCAGTCCATTGTGATACCACAGTGGTGAACTTCTCTCTTATCACTGAGTGCTGCCCGATTCTATGTTAAGCTCAATGATAAGGGACCTCTTTTTTATAGCCGAGTCCGAACGGCGTTCCACATTGCAGTGAAACCACTTAGAGAAGCTTTGAAACACTCAGAAATGGCACCAGCATTACTGATGTGGGATAATCCACCGCTGAAAAACTCTTTGGTGTTCGGTCGTAGCAGGAATCGAACCCACGACCTTGTGAATGCAAGGCGGGCATGTTAACCATTGCACGTGAGTAACGAATTTTGGAAAAATACGGTCACAAAAATAATTCCGCTCCGATCATAAAACGCTTACGAGTTGAATTCAATTACAATGTTAGTGATACCTAGGATGTTAAGAGTTTAAAAGCGCTCTCGATTTTAATCATGCTCATGTTTTCAGACACGTCTCTCAGATAAATTACTCATAAAATTACTCGTGAGTTACGACATTTTCGTGCATGAGTGTGCGTGAGTACAAATTCTCTTTTCGTGAGTGAGCGTGAGTTCTACCAAATAATATCGTCACGCTCGTGCACGTAAAATATTACTCACGTGCATAGCTCTAATAATGAAATCAAAAATGTAAAATATGTTACTTCACTCATTGATTTCGAATTTCGCTCTGGTGAATGTACTACGTCTTGCAAACTACTCCCATAATTTGTTTGGGTTTTATTATTTATGATATATTTTTGCACAAGAAAAGAAGAATTTATTTCGCTGATCTAGATTTTCATTTAGGAAGAAAATACTAGATTTTATATGTAAACCATACTCATATTTCTGTCAGAGTATATTACATAAGGCTTATGTTTTAACAGATATTTTACAAAATTTTGCGTTGAGTATCCCTCCTGTAACTCCTCTATTAGGCTTAACTTAAATCCACATGACCTACCGCAATTGCGGATACTAGGCCACGTAACACATTTTGTAGTAATCAAAACAAACCGACACTGATCTCACAACAACTACAGCAACATCTTTGCAAGCAACATATGAACGAAGGGCATTTAAAGTTTATGTGACCATAATTTACAGCCATTAAAGAGAACAAGTCAAGAGTCATAATGTCATAGCGTCATATGCTATTAAAACAAATGAGCCGAAAGAGATGATAAGACAAAAAGACAACAACAACAATGTAATGTAAGTACATACATAGTACTCGAAGAATGTATTACAACACCAACTCGTGCAATGTGTAAAAGATATTACGATTGTTATCGCGGAAACGACAGGTCCACTTTATACATTATGTGTGTATGTGAGTGTACACGCAAAAAAATAATTCTTTCCTCCCAAACGAAATTTTAGACAAACAAAGTTCGTTTCTTATTTGCTTTTCGCTGTAAGGAAGTGTATTTGGAAGAAAAGTATATACTTTTTGTGATAAACATTTATTCTTTTCCAGGATGTAACAACAATTTCATATAGACTAACTAAAAAAAATTTTTCTTGCTAATTGCATTTTCCCTCACATCTTTCTCACATCCACGAGTTTTTTTAGTTCTTAACACCTTTTCCTGTAATACCAACAATGTAGAAGAAATTATACGAATTTATAAATTAAATTAAATTTTTTTTACCTATCGCCTGGACGGAGAATCGAACCGTGGACCATGCACTTTGTAAGCCAACACACTAACCACTGAGCTATGTACCTGTTATGGTCATCAATAGATAATTATCCATATAAGTTATATTTATATAGCATAGCTTGCGGCGCCCACGAACCGAATAAACAAAGTTTATTTAACAGAAACAAACATTTAGTTTGGCACCGTGGAGCAGTGGTTGCTACGTCTGACTCTCATGCCAAGGGTCGTGGGTTCGATCCCTGCTTCGACCAAAGTTTTTTTTTTTTTGTTTTTTTTTTTTACATACATTCTACATATGTTCGGAAGATTCCGAAAAAAATGTTAAACATTACATTGTACTATATTAAATTTTGAACTGTAAAATGTGTTTTATTAAAGACCAAAAGTCAGAAAAGAACAGTGTTTGATATAAACGAAATGGACTCTGTTGTTGTTTCAAAAATAACTTTTTTTATTGAAAAAATAAAAACTTTGTAACAAACGAATTTTTTTGGTGATAAAAGTTTAAAATTTTCGAAGCAATTCAAAAAACTCTAACAAAAGAAAAACGTTTTCGGTACACGTTTTCCAAACGTTTTTTTTCTTTGCGTGTATATGACGAATATATGAGCAAATGTATGTAAGTTGATGTTGGTAATATAAAAAAATGCGAATATGTTAACAAGTGAATGTATTCATTATTTAATGGAATAGAGACCTTCAAGTATCTTGGAGTATAACGATAGTTATGGTACTTATATCATATCTTTTCTATGTTTATACGTCTATCAGAAGTATATTTACTAACTAATTTATCGAACATATTGCCAACATACAAAATATTTATCACTCAAAACGTTTGATACAAAACATATATTTTGTAAATTAATTACGAGAGTTCCTATGGAATTCCCTACAACAATATTTGAAAGAGTTTGACGTATTTTCCATTGACGCAAACGCTTCTGTAGAAGCTTTGGCGGCGAAAGACAAAAGTTAAAAAATTTTAGTCTTAGGGAGATCAATTATTATACGAATATGGTGAATAATTATACTAATATCCCTTCTGTGCGTGATGAGGTCCCGGTAGACCTTTTTGATTTTTATTTATACATAAGTTTATTTTTTATACGATTTGGAGCATGATGGTTTTTGACTTCTTGTATTAAAGTGTTTTAAGTTGGAAATTATAAATGTTTACACTCAAAAAAAAGTGAACTCTCTATTTCACTAAAGCCAATCTAACTTTATTTTAGTTCATGGAATTATTATATATGGAGAAAGTTTTCTTTACACTAATAATTTTTTGCGTACGTTAGTTAAATAAAATGGAAAAAAAATTGTACACAAATGAAGTAAAAAGCTTTAATAAATTCGTACTTCCCACAAAATAGTTCATTATTTCTTTAAATTTGTATATTTCATTACAAATGTGCCCATCATGAACCTCGTATGGCACTAAAGACATTCTTGCAATTTTGGACTCCAATTTTTTCTTTCAAACTACAAAATTTTCTTTAACAAGTGAAAAAAATTAATTATGTCTAATAAATTTTCTTGAATTTGTCGAAAAATATTTACATATTTTTGTGATATCGGCGCGATGTCAGCGTTTGTAATACTGTTTAGTTAAAATTTTCTAAAAATATTAAAAAATTTCTAAAAATAACTAAATGTTTTCATCCTGGTGGGTTCACTGTTTTTTCAGTGTATGTGATTGAATCATTAAATCGGTTTTTATAGGCGTTTGAAATAATTTAGAGCGTTTCTGTGTGAAACACACTAAATTATTCTAATTACATTATAGATTTTTGCTCATCTTCAAAAGCAGCGCAAAGAAATTGCGATTTTTGTTTTTGGAACAATTAATAACTTCAACATTCTTTCGAAAAATACAGTTATATGGAAGAATTTGCCATTTTGAAAGTTTCCATTGGTAGCGTTGCTTGGTAGTACATAATTTTATGTCTTCCATGAATATATCCACTATCGTGAAACTACAAGTGCAAAAATGTTATTTGAACTTCATAGAAATCATGGTCGATCTAAGTTTTTATATTTCTATACATGTTCCAGACCCATCGCCTGCTGGAATTTGGCAAGATGTGCCCCAACTGCGAACAAAACGAATGTCACTAAAAAATCGTATTGTTTTTCCTTTAAAAACCCAGTTTGTTCAGAACATTCAACTACCAAAACAATATATTGTTTCATGGTACCATAAGTATATTTATACACGGTTGAAAAAGACTGTTTTTCATATGTTTGGCTATAAACATTATATGTTTGGAACACAAATTTTTAAACACAATATTTTTGAGTGCAAGCATATAATGTTCATAAACTAGCATAACATGTTTGGGACATATATGTTAATATGTTAGAACATATTATGTTTGGGACATAAAATGTTTGTAAATATAATATGCTTGGATGCAAACATATATTAATTTAGAAATAGCCTATAAACATATATGTGTTTAGTAGCTTGGAGCGCTATTTAACAGGGAGCGATATTGAATTAAGTTGGTGGTTGTGGCTTGTTATTACATAATTAACATTTTATTTTTCCTTGGGCAATTGATCAGCTACTTCTTTGATCCTTACAAACTGTGTGGTCCGCTGTTCGAATCCCCGTCCGGCAAAAAGTAAAATTAAAAAAAAAATTATAAAATATAACAATTTCTTCTACAATGTTTGCATTACAGAAAAATGTGCTAAGAACTAAAAAATCTCGTGGAAGCGAGAAAGATGTGGAGGAATATACAATTAGGCAGAAACAACATTTTGAGCATTCAGATCGAAAACCTATGTTGTTAGCACCTATATTACCTGTTTATTTTCATAATTCATTATGATTGTAAATATATTTATATATAAATAAATAAATAAAATTTTGAGCACAATATTGTTTGGGAGAAATTTTTTTAAGCATATAATATTTTTGGGTGCAAAATGCTACCAAACATATTATATGTTCACATAATAACATATTGTTTTTTGGAAGACAACATTATTGAATTTGGATGCAACAATACAAAATGTTTGGAACTTAGACTACCCAAACATATATTGTTTAGACCAATATGCTTTCAAACATATTATATATTGGAAGAGATCAAACAAATAAATGTTTGGGCAATACCCAAAAATGTATATGCTGAAGCAAAATATGTTTGGGAGTATATGTTACAGAAGCGATTTTTTGTGAGGGTGTAGGTACCACGCCTGCGACAAACATCAGGGCCACTTGAATACTTATAAAAAATTTATTCATTATCTGTATCCAATTAACATAGAAATGAAACTCTACACGGATCAGCAGCGGATTGTCCTCTATCAGTAATACTGGTGATATTTTTCTGTGTTTCAAAGCTTCTCAATGTGGTTTCACCGCAAAGACAGTTCGGACTCGGTTATAAAAAGGAGGTCCCTTGTCATTGAGCTAATGATGGAATCGGGTATCACTCTTTGATAATTGCGTGTACATTAAAGCAAATGTCTTGGGAAAAACTGGCAAATTTTTATGCCGGAACGTTGACGGTGGACCATATCCATGACCCATGAGCAACAATAAAACCAAGAAATTTGGGTTCGAGAATCGACGATTAAAAGTTTATTTTAAAATATAATTTGGGCTTAGCGGTGTGTTGACTATGCCAAACAATGCTTTTTAACAACTACGATGCTATTAAATGAATAACAACTTGTGACGAGTCTCAGACCTGGTCTTACACCTCGGAAATATACGATCAATTGACCGAATTTTGTACCGAAGATCGCCCAAATCGAAAAAAAAAACAGAACAAAGTAAGCCAAAAATCAAGGTATTGTTGACAGTTTTCTTCGAATGTCCAGGTGTGCTGCACTTCGTATAGAAATGCTACACAGAAAAATTGTTTTTCTGATTTAAGCAATTTAATCACAAAAAATATAATTGTTTTAAAAAAAATTAGTGAATTTCTGCACACTCATTTTGATGGCAAATCTCAATTAATTTAATTATTATTTGATCTTTAGATAAATGTATTTGCGAGTTTATGAAAGTTCATATAATTTAGCACTTTCTTATGCATTTTTCCGGTTATGATTATAGTTGGTTATTTCTATGGATTTGAGTCAAAATTGGAAATATACACACAAAAAATTTTTTTCTGATTCAATCACGAAATTAATTGATCCAATTAATTTTTTAATTGAAATGTCTTCAATCACGAAAATGATAGTATCAATCACAGTTTTAATTGGGCATAGAAAAAATTCTTGATTAAAAAATTAATTGATTTCATTACCAAATATCAATTAATTTTTTAATTGATTCAATTAAAAATTTAATTGATGTTGATTGCAAAACTCAATTAATTTATTAATTAAAAAAGGTAACTATTTTCAATTACATTCTGAATTGGCTTAGAATTTTTTTTTGGATTAACAATTGATTGTTTGAAAAAAAAATTAATTAAAAATTTAAAAAAATGTTCATCGCTTTTTTAACTGACTTAGTCTTCCGAATTTGATTAAAAGTTAATTGTATCAATTAACTTTTTAATTAAAAATTTTAAAATGTTCAATCATTGACTTAATTAACTTAATGTTTCTATCTTGATTAAAAAGTTAATTGTACCAATTAATTTATTAATTGAAAAAATTTCAACTTCAATTAACTTTTTAATTGGAAATATTTTGGTGATATTTTTTTCTGTGTATTTTCATTTGATGTTCATTGGGATAATTAATATTTTAATTAAAAATGTAAACATTGCCAATCATTTTCTTAAGTTATTTTATCTTTGATTAAACAAATTTGATCATAAGTTAATTGAATCAATTATTTTTATACCCTCCATCATAGGATGGGGGTATATTAACTTTGTCATTCCGTTTGTAACACATCGAAATATTGCTCTAAGACCCCATAAAGTATATATATTCTGGGTCGTGGTGAAATTCTGAGTCGATCTAAGCATGTCCGTCCGTCCGTCCGTCCGTCCGTCCGTCCGTCCGTCTGTTGAAATCACGCTAACTTCCGAACGAAACAAGCTATCGACTTGAAACTTGGCACAAGTAGTTGTTATCGATGTAGGTCGGATGGTATTGAAAATGGGCCATATCGGTCCACTTTTACGTATAGCCCCCATATAAAGGGACCCTCAGATTTGGCTTGTGGAGCCTCTAACAGAAGCATATTTCATCCGATCCGGCTGAAATTTGGTACATGGTGTTGGTATATGGTATCTAAAAACCATGCAAAAATTGGTCCACATCGGTCCATAATTATATATAGCCCCCATATAAACCGATCCCCAGATTTGGCTTGCGGAGCCTCAAAGAGAAGCAAATTTCATCCGATCCGGCTGAAATTTGATACATGGTGTTAGTATATGGTCTCTAACAACCATGCAAAAATTGATCCACATCGGTCCATAATTATATATAGCCCCCATATAAACCGATCCCCAGATTTGGCTTGCGGAGCCTAAAAGAGAAGCAATTTTCATCCGATTCGGCTGAAATTTGGTACATGGTGTTGGTATATGGTCTCTAACAACCATGCAAAAATTGGTCCACATCGGTCCATAATTATATATAGCCCCCATATAAACCGATCCCCAGATTTGGCTTGTGGAGCCTCAAAGAGAAGAAAATTTCATCCGATCCGGCTGAAATTTGGTACATGATGTTGGTATATGGTCTCTAATGACCATGCAAAAATTGGTCCATATCGGCCCTTAATTATATATAGCCCCCATATAAACCGATCCCCAGATTTGGCTTGTGGAGCCTCTAAGAGAAGCATATTTCATCCGATCCGGCTGAAATTTGGTACATGGTGTAGGTATATGGTCTCTAACAATCATACAAAAATTGGTCCACATCGGTCCATAATTATATATAACCCCCATATAAACCGATCCCCAGATTTGGCTTGCGGAGCCTCAAAGAGAAGCAACTTTAATGCGATCCGGCTGAAATTTGGTACATGATGTTGGTATATGGTCTCTAACAACCATGCAAAAATTGGTCCACATCGGTTCATAATTATATATAGCCCCCATATAAACCGATCCCCAGATTTGGCTTGCGAAGTCTCCAAGAGAAGCAAATTTCATCCAAGCCGGTTGTAATTTGGAACATGGTGTTAGTATATGATCTTTAATAACCGTGCCAGAATTGGTCCATATCGGTCCATAATTATATATAGCCCCCATATAAAACGTTCTCCAGATTTGACCTCCGGAGCCTCTTGGAGGAGCAAAATTCATCCGATCCGGTTCAAATTAGGAACGTGGTGTTAGTATATGGTCGCTAACAACCATACCAAAATTGGTCCAATCACACAAAAATTGGTCCATATCGGTTCATAATCATGGTTGCCACTAGAGCCAAAAATAATCTACCTAAATTTTATTTCTATAGAAAATTTTGTCAAAATTTTATTTCTATAGGAAATGTTGTCAAAATTTTATTTCTAGAGAAAATTTTGTTAAAATTTTATTCGGTTCATAATAAAATTTTCATCATTTTCAAAATTTTATTTCTATAGAAAATTTTGTCAAAATTTTATTTCTATAGAAAATTTTGTTCAAATTTTATTCGGTTCATAATCATGGTTGCCTCTCGAGCTACAAATAATCTACCAAGATTTTATTTGTATAGAAAATTTTGTCAAAAGTTTATTTCTATAGAAAATTTTGCTAAAAATTTTATTTGTGTAGAAATTTTTGTCAAAATTTTCTTTCTATAGAATATTTTGTCAAAATTTTTATTTCTATAGAAAATTTTGTGAAAATTTTATGTCTACTTTGTCAAACTGAATTATATACGTATTGGATCGATCTTTTTTGAATTAATATATACCACGTATGGACTTACATACAATTTAGAAGATGGTGTTAGGAGGTTTTAAGATACCTTGCCATCGGCAAGCGTTACCGTAACTTAAGTAATTCGATTGTGGATGGCAGTGTTTAGAAGAAGTTTCTTCGCAATCCATGATGGAGGGTACATAAGCTTCGGCCTGGCCGAACTTACGGCCGTATATACTTGTTTTATTTAATTAATTAACTTTTTAATTGGAAATTTTTTGGTGATATTTAGTTCTGTATTTAATGTTACTTTCGTTGTGTTTTTGACCATGACTTTATAATCAACACGGATTAGCAAAGCATAAATATAGTATGTCGAGGAAATGTAGTTTCTACACTCAAACAAAAAAGCATGCCCGGTTCCAAAGATTTTGTCTTTACTGTAATGATTTTGGTATTGATTCCGAAACAAAACAAGTATATACGGCCGTAAGTTCGGCCAGGCCGAATCTTATGTACCCTCCACCATGGATTGCGTAGGAACTTCTACTAAAGGCTGTCATCCACAATCGAATTACTTGGGTTGCGATAACACTTGCCGATGGCAAGGTATCGTAAAACTTTTTAACACTGTCTTCTAAGTTGTAAGTTAGCCCATACGGGGTATATATTAAACAAAAAAAGGCCGATTAAATACGTATATAATCTAGTTTGACAAAATTTTCTATAGAAATAAAATTTTGACAAAATTTTCTATAGAAATAAAAATTTGACAACATTTTCTATAGAAATAAAAACTTGACAAAATTTTCTATAGAAATAAAATGTTGACAAAATTTTCTATGGAAGTAAAATGTTGACAAAATTTTCTATAGCAATACAATTTTGACACAAAATTTCTATAGAAATAAAATGTTCCCAGCAAAAACTAGGTAACCACATCTCATTACAATTGACATTACCAGGCTTAAAGCTGCCATTACACGTTGCATTACATTGCGGCGATTTATAATGACTAACTTGTAATGACAAAAATAAATACTTCTCGGTAATTTTCGAATTGTTATTCTCAAATTTTATGCAGTTGTAGTTAACGAATTAATAAAATAGAATAAATGATGGTACCATTAGGTATAATTATTCACATAATCGAGCACTTACATAAAAAAAATCAAAAAGAATATGTAATGTAACGGTAATTCTGAAAATTTTTCCGTTAAGAAATTTTTATCACAAATATTTCATAATAATTGTGTTTAATGACATTGTCATATTATGTTTTAAATAAATGCTTTCTTATACCTCATTCACATTACACTTCCAAAATGCGCTTAAACTAAATTTCAAATGCCATTTGCCTTATAAAAAAGAGACTTAAAATCCACTTTTAGTAGATTTTGCACCTTATGTGAATTGGCTATTGGACATATTATAACGTAATTCACGAATCCAACTCCCTGAAACAACCTACATTTATTTCTATTTTAAGTGTGAAATAAATTAATTTAGATTATTTATTAGATATTTTGTTTATTTATACAATATTCGTTTCTATTCAAGTAGTTCTTAAGTAAATCATTACATATTAGGTGATTATATGCTTTAAATTCACTACCTATTTTATTGCCGAAAGTATGCCTGGGGAGAAGTACTTTCCTTCTAGGACATGCGTATGTAAATGTAATCCGAAGCGATGCCAATTAATAAGTGGTTATTAATTTTTAAATGGGCTTACCTACAAGATTACCGGGTAATGAGAGTTTTTCCTGGGTTGACAAAATTTTGTATAGAAATGAAATTTTGACAAAACTTAGTATAGAAATAAAATGTTGACAAAATTTTCTACAGAAATAATTTTTTTACAAAATTTTCTACAGAAATAAAATTTTGACAAACATTTCTATAGAATAAACTTTTGACAAAACTTTCTATAGAAATGAAATTTTAACAAAACTTTCTATAGTAATAAAATTTGACAAAATTTTCTATGGAAATAAAGTTTTGGTAGATTACAAAATTTTTTATAGAAATAAAATTTTGACAAAATTTTCTATGGAAATAAAATTTTGACAAACATTTGTATAGAAATAAACTTTTGACAAAACTTTCTATAGAAATGAAATTTTGACAAAACTTTCTACAGTAATAAAATTTGACAAAATTTTCTATGGAAATAAAGTTTTGGTAGATTATTTTTGGCGATATGGACCAATTTTTGTGTAATAAGTCATCGGATATATATAACTAAAGACCGATATGGACCAATTTTTACATGGCTGTTAGAGGCCATATATTGACAAAATGTACCAAATTTCAACCGTATCGGATGACTTTTGCTCCTCCAAGAGGTTCTGGACGTCAAATCTGGGGACGGTTTATATGGGAACTATATATAATTATGGACCGATATGGACCAATTTTTGCATGGTTGTTAAAAACAGTATGCTAAGACCACGTACTAAATTTCAACCGGATCGGATGAATTTTGCTCCTCCAAGAGGCTCCGGTGGTCAAATCTGGGGATCGGTTTCTATGGGGGCTATATATAATTATGGACCGATATGGACCAATTTTTGCATGGTTGTTAAAAACCGTATACTAAGACCACGTACTAAATTTCAACCGGATCGGATGAATTTTGCTCCTCCAAGAGGCTCCGGTGGTCAAATCTGGGGATCGGTTTATATGGGAGCTATATATAATTATGGACCGATATGGACCAATTTTTGCATGGTTGTTAGAGGCCGTATACTAACATCAGGTACCAAATTTCAACCGGATTGGATGAATTTTGCCCCTCCAAAAGTCTCCGGAGGTCAAATCTGGGGATCGGTTTATATGGGGGCTATATATAATTATGGACCGATATGGACCAATTTTTGCATGGTTGTTAGAGACCATATACTAACATCAGGTACCAAATTTCAATCGGATCGGATGAATTTTGCCCCTCCAAGAGGCTCCGGAGATCAAATCTGGGGATCGGTTTATATGGGAGCTATAAATAATTATGGACCGATATGGACCAATTTTTGCATGGTTGTTAGAGACCGTATACTTAGACCACGTACCAAATTTCAACCGGATCGGATTAATTTTGCTGCTCCGGGAGGCTCCCCAAGCCAAATTTGGGGATCGGTTTATATGGGGGCTATACGTAAACATGGTCCGATATGGCCCATTTTCAATACCATCCGACCTACATCAATAACAACTACTTGTGCCAAGTTTCAAGTCGATAGCTTGTTTCGTTCGGAAGTTAGCGTGATTTCCACAGACGGACGGACAGCCGGACAGACGGACAGACGGACGGACGGACGGACATGCTTAGATCGACTCAGAATTTCACCACGACCCAGAATATATATACTTTATGGGGTCTTAGAGCAATATTTCGATGTGTTACAAACGGAATGACAAAGTTAATATACCCCCATCCTATGGTGGAGGGTATAAAAACGGAGAATTAAAGTAAGGATATATTTAAGACACAACTCCCTTTTAAATTTGAGTCTTGCATATTTGATTCTAAACAACAAATTTTAATTTAATCGTTTTTAGTATTTTTCTCCATTAAAAACGTGTAAAAGAAAACTTGCAAATTCAATATCGACTTCTAGTGAAATTATGCTATAATTCAGTAAAAACGACTTAAAACAAAGTTTTGGAAAACATTTCCTATTTTAGAACGCTCTTTTGCTTTTTAGGCAAGATACTAAAAGTCAACGAATTTAAAGACGATTTCATTGCTTTTGAAGAATTTTTCTGAATTGTTAATGCCATGTTGAATTTAGTCAAACCAAAATTTTCTTTCATATGAATACATCTAGTTTAAAGTCGAATCACTTAACTATAAGGACAAAACAAATTTTAGACAAAGAAAAAACTGTATGTCAAAGAAATGCGTCTTCCAAGCTAAGCAAAATTCGTATTTTAAGCACATGAAATCTTTAGCCTCACGACAATATCTTTTTCAGTGTAAGATAGACAAATAGGTTGAACACGAAAACCGAATATTAGAGTTCTGGCTTAGGTATGTGCATGTCATCATAAAGCGGGGAAGATCCCAAGATAACACTGTTGTCACGTTTGAGGAGCATAGAAAAATCCATTTTAAGTAGTATATAGCTTTGGTATTTATGTCGAAGCACATTATTCTTTGTTTCAGTATCTTTTTTTCCAAAATGACTGGAAATATTCACTTTTTTGACATAAGAATTTTTATTATTGTATGGTATAACCTACAATAAACTTAAGACCCTCCTCCACAAATACCTTTCACATAAGAATACTATTTAATTCGAATTTTAATCATTACGTTAAATGATCTCGATAAGAAAATGCCTATCAGTATATAAGATGCAACCATATGCAGACAGAACAGAGTCGTATTCATGGAACACAAAACTGACATATCTTGAGACAGACCTCACTCTGACAGACATTGTTGTGTTTGGCATGAGTGATTATAATTTGACAGGTGTTTGTGATTTTCATCAATACTCATTCGTTCATATTGCAGAGACGATTGAAGCAGTACGTCAACTCTCTGGCTATCATTGGATATTTTAGCCAATGACTGAAGTTGCAGTTATGGCCACAGTTATTAGTGTTGCTTAATTTCTAGTGATTTTTTTCGCTGTTTATTTTAGTTTAGTTGTATTACTTGGCAGTTTTGAGCTAAAAACAATGGTTATGTGAACGCATACATCAAATTTTGTTGACCAGCAGCCAGTCAGCAAGCAGACTCTTGTGGTCAGGTGGAGCATATTTTAACATTACTTTGTAGGCCAACTACAGCAGCAGCATTACCAGCAATAATATCGACAGTCATTTATTTTCTTACGTAATAAAATTTATTTTATTTTAATTTTTCAATAAGTAGATGTTATTGTGGTTTAGAGCATTTGAAAAATTAATTATTTCAAATCTGTTTTTTCACATTTTCATAATTATACCGAACACAGATTAATCAATTGTTCACGTTTTATTTGGAAAATCAATAAAAATATTAATTTGCAATTAACCAAATTCTGGTGTCAAGGTAGTGTTTTTATATAAAAGTGAAGGGTCTAAGTCTGTATAGATTCTTGCCTTCAGGAAATCATGTGAAAACTTCGAAAATATACCTTATGGAATAAATACTAGGGCAGAGGTTGTAATATTAAACTTTAACTAATCAATTCAATATAGCGAAAGGTAGTGGGCAAAATCAGAACTTCGAACTGTAGAGCGGATTATAAAAGCCGTCACTATCTCTCATAAAGAAGTATGCCTTAGAGTAAAACCAAATGAGGAAAACTCGGAAAACACCATGGCGTATAAGAGAATCCTGCAGGAATCCGCACTTGATTGGACTGATTTTTCAAGTGCATCAAATATATCCGAACCTGCCAGGCTAAGAGAAACATTAGTATCCATCTAATCTGACCCGATTTACATTAAAACATCGATGGGCCACTGAACAACATCTATCCATATTATGAATTACCTGGTTTTCCTTGCCAAGTTGGAAAAATACTCTCACTCGGGTACGGCAGACTTCTGACCAATAAACTCGTGTCTTCTTTAAACTTTGGGGACAGAGCATTCATGTTGCCTAGGGGGTCCTGGAGGACTAAGCCAATGAGAAATATTTATCTAGTATTGATTCAACGGCAATATGCTTACTCATTCAGTATCTGTCAATGAATAAACAACTGATTTTCTAGAGATTGAAGAAGCATTCAATAACGTACATTCCAGTCGAATAATCAATCCACTGAAAATCAAAGGACGCTAAGGTTGAACTTTGAACAATGATTTTCGCCGCTCTAGAGCAATCTCACGTTCAAATGTATGTGACGAGAGACACTTTAAAGGTATATGTATAAAAGGTATTCTTTTGTTTTAATGTATGCTGACGACGTGAAAAATCTTTAGATCGTTCTCCGATCCCATCGAGCAAGTTTTGTTGCAACATGATCTTGACAGCTTCTCTTTCCGGTATGAAGTGAATTTAATGTAGCTAAATATTAAGAAATGTAAATTAATTTCTTTTTACAGAATTAAATACTTCCCAATTTCATACAGGCATAATAGCCATGAACTGGAAATAGTAGATTCCTTTCTTGATCTTGGTATCATGTTGGATCGTAGTTTGAACTTTAGGCAACATATATGTATAATGGTTAACAAAGCTCTCAGTTCTCTCGGATTTATGAAGCGATGGAGTAAGGAATTTTGTGATCCTTCAATAACTAAGAACTTATATATATACCCCTTGTTCGGAGTAATCTTGAATATGGATCTGTTATCTGGGATCCGGCACACGCACAGAAAAACCATGTTTGGACATTGTTGCCGCATCCATTTAATGCTTATCTAGAGCATGTAATTGGCGCGAAAACCATGTATTTTGTCTTTGTAAAAATAGTTTTCGAGCGGAGAAAAATGTATGGTGGCAATGAGCATTTGAATGGTTCTCAAATACCGCAAACATGTTCTATCATTTAAATGATAGAATTTGAGACCATTACATGGTCGGGAAAATCATGTACCTAACCATTCAATTTTTTTTTACTTTTTTACTGAGAAAAGAGTATTTTTATAGGTTAAGTATAGACATGTCTAGAACCATTACATGGCCATAAATACAATTTACATTTTTTTCGTGACCATTTAATTTTTTAACTTTTTTGCAGCGAAAAGAATTTTGTAAAAACATTGACCAGGTACACATGATTTTCATTTTGCGCGTCAGTCGTGTGTTGATTGTTTCTTGGAACGGTCGGAGAATACGGATTTACTGTTTTGTGTTAAATTATTCATTCAGAAGTGTCCCATGGTTCTATGTGAAGAAAAAAAAGGAAAGTGTAATTGAAAAAATGTACCTGTTTTTTGTTCTGCATTTTGCTATATGGTATCATTTATTTTTATTTGCAGTTACATGATGTCTGTGTTTGTACATTTGATGGGCACGATGTATGTAAATATGGAATAATTACTTATCGTTGAAATTGAAATAAAATAGAGTGCGTAAAAATATATGTTGTTATATGGTATCATTTATTTTTATTTGCAGTTACATGATGTCTGCGTTTGTACATTTGATGGGCACGATGTATGTAAATATGGAATAATTACTTATCGTTGAAATTGAAATAAAATAGAGTGCGTAAAAATATATGTTGTTTGCTTGAACGGCATTATAAATACAAATAAACAATGAATTAGTTTATAAATAAATAAAAACAAACAAATAAAGTTAATTTTGTGTTTTCTTTTCTCAAGTGGCGTCCTTTTTTCGACGATGAAAAAAGTTTTTTCATAAAGATCAAAACATTTTAGGTTGTGACCATGTTCTTTTAACTAGGAGAAAAACATTTTTAATGAGTACCATAACATTTTAAATCGTAACCATTGTCTTTTCATTCAAACAAAATTCTTTTTATCAATATAATAACATTTTAGATGAGGACAATTATATTTTTCTTAGAACCATGATCACTGAGCCAACATGGTTGCAGTTTAAAATGTTACATGGTCTCCGCAAAAATAGCTCCTATCATATTATTTTGCTCTTCGAATATGATTGTGACAATCATGTTTCATCTCTGCGTGCATACAACATTTATTCGGATAAAATAAAATCTGTTCAAAAACAGTTTCTTTTGTTTCACCTTCGTAGTCACGGATGGAATTTCAATACACTTCCTTCATATGCGTTTAGGCTCAATATGATTAAACTACCTACCCTTAGTAGTCGTAGAAAAGTGTTGAACATTACTTTCATAATGAAAATCTTGCAGGGTTAAATGAAAAAGAGTCTTTTTCGTCCGTGTAGTTCGAGATATGATATGTTTAGTGAAGAAAGGCCGAATAAATAGGATGACATTTGCGATCGGTTGAACGTCTACATAGCTAATCTTACCAGTTATTTCACTGCGAGAAACTTGAGGATATCCCCCACCAAATCCTCAGCCACACTATTTACTACATGGACGGCAGAAGTGCGCAGGCAGTTGAATATCAGAGTCGATGGAGTAATAATTCCGACCACAAATTACCCCAAGATTCTTGGGGTCACATTCGACAGCCTTTTTAGGTCATCTGCCCATGCCACTGCAATTTGTAATAAGCTCCGTGGTAGAAACAAGGTCCTCAAGTCACTAGCCGGCAGTACTTGGGGTGCGGACAAAGAAACCTTGCTAACTACTTATAAGGCAATTGGCCGGTCAGTGGTAAACTATGCAGCGCCAGTGTGGACACCGCAGACCAGTGATACGCAGTGGAATAACATACAAACCTGCCAGAACGCTGCTCTTAGAACTGCGACTGGGTGTCTCCGCAGCACACACCTGGATCACCTTTATGTGGAGACAAAGATCATCCCTGTGCGAAGACACAACTACATGTTGTCAAAGCAGTATCTCATGGGTTGTTATCGCAGTAATCATCCAAACCACCATCTTATGGATACACAACCACCACCCAGGAACGTAAGGGTTGATATACATAATCTAGAGCGCGAGATCCAGCGCTATAAAAGAGAGCCTCTAGATCAAGCAGCGTACCAGGCAGGTTTGAACAGGATTCATGAGGATACTGTAGCTGAAGCGGTGAGAAGCTACAAGGTTAATCCTGTTCTTGGAGTCCGACCACCGCCCATAGCACCGGAGGAAAGAGACCTCCCACGGCAGACTAGGGTAGTTTTGGCCCAATTAAGATCAGGCAAGTGCAGCCGCCTCAATTCCTACTTATCGGTGATTGATAGCAGCGTAGCTGACGTTTGTCCAATTTGCAGCCAAGGGCCACACGACACGCGTCATCTTTTCTCTTGCCCAGCCAAACCAACCCGACTTACCACCAGATCACTCTGGACACACCCCATCTTAGTCGCAGAGTTCCTTGATCTGCCAACAAGCTGATGTACCAAGCGTATAACATGAAATGGATGAGATCACAATAAACTGTTACAACAACAACTAGGAAAAAATCTCCTCTCATCAAATGTACAATTTCAGTGTAAACTAGTGTAATTATTGCACCAATTTTTGTATGGTAGTCAGAGGGCGTATATTGATTTTACATGCCGAATTTGTCCCAAGGGGTCTACACCCAAATGGGGCCCATGGTGGAGGGTATACAAATTAATTGGTTCAATTGAATAATTGATTGAGAAATACGTTTTCTATGTTAGTAGACTGCTAAAATTTATGCAACAATCAAATTATTTCAACAGAAAACTGTGATTGGATGAATTCATTGGTAAAAACTAATGGGTTCTTCTAGTTAATTTGTAGACACACAGTGGACTGAATTGTCTATGTGAATCTGAAATAAAACGGACTGCAATTAGGCTATAATTGGCTTACATTCAGTCAAAATGTTGTCAACTATTGAAATCTGCACTATAATTATAAGACATTGTCTTGCTGTGTAGAAATATACAAATTAATAAATAAATAAAAAAATAAAAATAAACTCGTGTTTGAGAGATTGCAACCTCAAAAAAATCGCTTCTCTAACATATGTTCGAAACATAATTTGCAGGAAGCAAATATATTGTTGGATACTGCCGAAACATTAATATGTTTGTTTTATGCGAACATATTATATGTTTGGAAGCATTTTGAGACCAAAAATATTATATGCTTGGAAGAATTTTGCCCAAAGAAGATTGTGCTCATTCCCTCACATAATTTTCACTTCCACGAAATGTTTTAGTTCTTGGCACATTTTTCTGTAATAACAGGTTGGCTGATAAGTCCCCGGTCTGACACATAGATGGCGTCGCTAGTATTAAATGCATATTATTTTTATATAGTACCAACCATCAAATGATTCGTGTCAAAATTTGACGTCTGTAAGTCAATTAGTTTGTTCTATCTCACAAACTAATTGACTTACAGCCGTCTTTTCTGAAGCAACTTTTGTTATTGTGAAAAAAATGGAAAAAAGGAATTTCGTGTTTTGATCAAATACTTTTTTCTGAAGGGAAAAAATACGGTGGAAGCAAAAACTTGGCTTGATAATGAGTTTCCGGACTCTGTCCCAGGGAAATCAACAATAATTGATTGGTATGCAAAATTCAAGCGTGGTGAAATGAGCACGGAGGACGGTGAACGCAGTGGACGCCCGAAAGAGGTGGTTACCGGCGAAAACATCAAAACAATCTACAAAATGATTTTGAATGACCGTAAAATGAAGTTGATCGAGATAGCAGAGGCCTTAAAGATATCATAGGAACGTGTTGGTCATATCATTCATGAATATTTGGATATGCGGAAGCTCTGTGCAAAATGGGTGCCGCGCGAGCTCACATTTGACCAAAAACAACAACGTGTTGATGATTCTGAGGTGAGTGTTTGCAGCTGTTAACTCGTAATACACCCTAGTTTTTCCGTCGATATGTGACAATGGATGAAACATGGCTCCATCACTACACTCCTGAGTCCAATCGACACACACTCAAAAAAAATCGCTTCTCTAACATATGTTCCAAACATATTTTGCAGGAAGAAAATATATTATTGGATACTGCCGAAACATTAATATGTTCGTTTTATGTGAGCATATTATATGTTTGGAAGCATTTTGAGTCCAAAAATAGTATATGCTTGGGAGAATTCCCCAAAGAAGATTGTGCTCATTCCCTCACATAATTTTCACTTCCACGAAATTTTTGAGTTCTTCGCATTTTTTTCTGTAATACAAATATGCTGTTTTTTTTTCAAATGTCTATTCTCTTGGTTCCGAATATTCATTCTAATATTCAAATTAAATAATATTTAGACTTAAGCATATTAAATTTTTGGCCTTATCATGAAACAGTTTTCCGAAACAACATACAAGCGGTTTCACAGAAATTGCTCTCATTTCATTCTCTCGCTGTGTTATGTTGATATCTCTTTATTCAACCCTCCCGGTTTCCATCTCTATTTCTTTCTCTATACTAACTCTCTCTGTCGCTCTCTGAATAAAGTATCCCAACATATATATGTTTACTCGAAATTTGTAAATTTATATATGTTTACATTCACACATATTATTTTTATGAAATATTCATGCCCCAAACATAATATATTCTAACATATTAACATATGTGTCCCAAACATTTTGTGTTAGTTTAGGAACATTACATGTTTGTACTTAAATGTATTGTGTTTAAAAATTGTGCCCGAAACACATTTTGTTTATATCGGAACATATGAAAAACATATTTTTCTAACAGTGCAGTCGGTTGAGTGGACAGCGACCGGTGAACCGTCTCCGAAGCGTGGAAAGACTCAAAAGTCCGCTGGCAAAGTAATGGCCTCTTTTTTTGGGATGCGCATGGAATAATTTTTATCGATTATCTTGAGAAAGGAAAAACCATCAACAGTGACTATTATATGGTGTTATTGGAGCGTTTGAAGGTCGAAATCGCGGCAAAACGGCTCCATATGAAGAAGAACAAGTATATACGGCCGTAAGTTCGGCCAGGCCGAAGCTTATGTAGCCTCCACCATGGATTGAGTAGAAACTTCTACTGAAGACTGTCATCCACAATCGAATTACTTGGGTTGCGGTAAAACTTGCCGATGGCAAGGTATCTTAAAACTTCCTAACACCGTAATTAGAGAATGAAGCCGCCGAGTCGCGCCGCCGATTTTAGCCGTCGCCGACCCGTTTTTAGCAGTCGACGCCGCAGCCGAATATGTCGACTCATCTCGACTCAAATTTAGCCGCCAATTAATCAGAAATATTGATTTATATCAGAAAAAAATTAATAATATTTGTTATGGTTTTTGCCAAAATTTTGAACTTTCCACCTTCAATCAATTAGTATCAAGTTGCTATAATAGTTTTACAAAAATTTTGCTCAAAAAATTTGAATGAAATGCAAATTTGATTGTAAGATTGGTTGTACAACTAATCTCATTACAAGTCGGAAAACTTCAAATTGATTTTATAATAGATAATTTTGCCGCCGCCGGAGGCAAAAATTTAGTGTCAGCCGCCGCCGACAAAAATGGGTCGGCTTCATTCTCTGACCGTAATATATACCACATAGTCCATACGTGGTATATATTAAACTAAAAAGGCCGATTAAATACGTAATTATATTAAGTTAATTTTTAATTATATTAAGTTTCAAGTTTCTATAGAAATAAAATTTTGACAACATTTTCTATAGAAGTAAAATTTGGAAAAAAATTTCTATAGAAATAAAATTTGGAAAAATGTTTCTATAGAAATAAAATTTTGACAAAATTTTCTATAGAAATAAAATTTTGACAAAATTTTCTATAGAAATAAAATTTGGAAAAAATTTTCTATAGAAATAAAATTTTGGTAGATTATGTTTGGCTCGAGTGGCAACCATGATTATGAACCGATATGGACCAATTTTTGTGTGATTGGGGATCGGTTATATATAACTATAGACCGATACGGACCAATTTTGGCATGGTTATTAGCGGCCTTATACTAACACCACGTTGCAAATTTCAACCGGATCGGATGAATTTTGCTCCTCCAAGAGGCTCCGGAGATCAAATCTGGGGAACGGTTTATATGGGGGCTATATATAATTATGGACCGATATGGACCAATTCTTGCGTGTTTCTTAGAGACCACATTCTAACACCACGTTCCAAATTTCAACCAGATCGGATGAATTTTGCTCCTCCAAGAGGCTCCGGAGGACAAATCTGGGGATCGATTTATATGGGGGCTATATATAATTATGGACCGATATCGACCAATTCTTGCATAGTTGTTAGAGACCATATACTAACACCACATACCAAATTTCAACCGGATCGGATGACTTTTGCTCCTCTAAGACGCTCCGGAGGTCAAATCTGGGGATCGGTTTATATGGGGGCTATATATAATTATGGGCCGATATGGACCAATTTTTGCACGGTTATTAGCGGCCTTATACTAACACCACGTTGCAAATTTCAACCGGATCGGATGAATTTTGCTCCTCCAAGAGGCTCCGGAGATCAAATCTGGGGAACGGTTTATATGGGGGCTATATATAATTATGGACCGATATGGACCAATTCTTGCGTGTTTCTTAGAGACCACATTCTAACACCATGTTCCAGATTTCAACCGGATCGGATGAATTTTGCTCCTCCAAGAGGCTCCGGAGATCAAATCTGGGGAACGGTTTATATGGGGGCTATATATAATTATGGACCGATATGGACCAATTTTTGCATGGTTGTTAGAGACCATATACCAACATCATGTACCAAATTTCAGCCGGATCGGATGAAATTTTCTTCCCTTTGTGGCTCCGCAAGCCAAATCTGGGGATCGGTTTATATGGGGGCTATATATAATTATGGACCGATGTGGACCAATTTTTGCATGGGTGTTAGAGACCATATACCAACACCATGTACCAAATTTCAGCCGGATCGGATGAAATTTGCTTCTCTTTTAGGCTCCGCAAGCCAAATCTGGGGATCGGTTTATATGGGGGCTATATATAATTATGGACCGATGTGGACCAATTTTTGCACGGTTATTAGCGGCCTTATACTAACACCACGTTGCAAATTTAAACCGGATCGGATGAATTTTGCTCCTCCAAGAGGCTCCGGAGATCAAATCTGGGGATCGGCCTATATGGGGGCTATATATAATTATGGACCGATATGGACCAATTTTGGCATGGTTGTTAGAGACAATATACTAACACCACGTACCAAATTTCAATCGGATCGGATGACTTTTGCTCCTCTAAGACGCTCCGGAGGTCAAATCTGGGGATCGGTTTATATGGGGGCTATATATAATTATGGGCCGATATGGACCGATTTTTGCATGGTCACTAGGGAACAAATACCAACACCATGTACCAAATTTCAGCCGGATCGGATGAAATTTGTTTCTCTTAGAGGCTCCGCAAGCCAAATCGGGGGATCGGTTTATATGGGGGCTATATATAATTATGGACCGATGTGGACCAATTTTTGCATGGTTGTTAGAGACCATATACTAACACCATGTACCAAATTTCAGTCGGATCGGATGAAATTTGCTTCCCTTAGAGCAATCGCAAGCCAAATTTGGGGGGTCCGTTTATATAGGGGCTATACGTAAAAGTGGAGCGATATGGACCAATTTTTGCATGGTTGTTAGAGACCATATACTTACACCATGTACCAAATTTCAGCCGGATCGGATGAAATTTGCTTCTCTTAGAGCAATCGCAAGCCAAATTTGGGGGTCCGTTTATATGGGGGCTATACGTAAAAGTGGACCATTTGCAATACCATCCGACCTACATCAATAACAACTACTTGTGCCAAGTTTCAAGTCGATAGCTTGTTTCGTTCGGAAGTTAGCGTGATTTCAATAGACGGACGGACGGACATGCTCAGATCGACTCAGAATTTCACCACAACCCAGAATATATATACTTTATGGGGTCTTAGAACAATATTTCGATGTGTTACAAACGGAATGACAAAGTTAATATACCCCCATCCTATGGTGGAGGGTATAAAAAGTGCTGTTCCACCAAGACAACGCACCGTCATTGAGAACGATGGCAAAAATTCATGAATTGGGCTTCGAATTGCTTCCCCACCCACCGTATTCTCCAGATCTGGCCCCCAGCGACTTTTTCTTGTTCTCAGACCTCAAAAGGATGCTCGCAGGGAAAAAATTTGGCTGCAATGAAGATGTAATCGCCGAAACTGAGGTTTATTTTGAGGCAAAACCGAAGGAGTACTACCAAAATGGTATCAAAAAATCGGAAGGTCGTTATAATCGTTGTATCGCTCTTGAAGGGAACTATGTTTAATAATAAAAAAAGAATTTTGACAAAAAAAATGTGTTTTTCTTTGTTAGACCGGGGACTTATCAGCCAACCTGTTATGTTACATGTTTTCCGTGAAAAAGTAGCATTATGCTCTTGAAACATGGTTGCGGTGATCATATTCCTTCTCTGTGTGCAGCTTAAGTCGCCGTGGTGATCAAAAGATTGTTTATTACTGAAAAAGGTTGATGGAATAAAACAATATTAATTTGTTCATATACGTAAAATACAATACTATAAAAATATTCTTCTAGCATGCCCGACTTTAATGATGTTTTTTATTAAGTGCCTTCATAAATGTTGACCTATTATGTTTGCACGATTAAATATCAGGGAGAAAAAAATCCAAAAAAGCTACATTTAATGTATGACGTTTTCCGTAAATATTATCTATAAATACATATTTTTCACTGTCGAAAGATATGTATACTTCATTTATAATACAAAACATTTCATTAATGTTATGTATGTATTCGTACTTTGAAAAAAAATTTTGAACACTATTCGTAAAATAAATTAATTATTTTTTTGTGTAGAAATCAATAAATTATATGAAAATTTTAAAATTGCGACAAACTTGATCGCTAGTACCTGTCCTGTAATAGGTCAGTTAGTGGCACCAAATTTGCACGAATTTCCCTTAAGGTCGTTATAAAGGGTGATTCTTTTGAGGTTAGGATTTTCATGCATTAGTATTTGACAGATCACGTGGGATTTCAGACATGGTGTCAAAGAGAAAGATGCTCAGTATGCTTTGACATTTCATCATGAATAGACTTACGATCTGCCACAACGTCGAATTTTCAGTGAATGGGCCCTAGAAAAGTTGGCAGAAAATCCGCTTTTTTATCGACAAAATTTTGTTCAGCGATGAGGCTCATTTCTGGTTGAATGGCTACGTAAATAAGCAAAATTGCCGCATTTGGAGTGAAGAGCAACCAGAAGCCGTTCAAGAACTGCCCATGCATCCCGAAAAATGCACTGTTTGGTGTGGTTTGTACGCTGGTGGAATCATTGGACCGTATTTTTCCAAAGATGCTGTTGGACGCAACGTTACGGTGAATGGCGATCGCTATCGTTCGATGCTAACAAACTTTTTGTTGCCAAAAATGGAAGAACTGAACTTGGTTGACATGTGGTTTCAACAAGATGGCGCTACATGCCACACAGCTCGCGATTCTATGGCCATTTTGAGGGAAAACTTCGGAGAACAATTCATCTCAAGAAATGGACCGGTAAGTTAGCCACCAAGATCATGCGATTTGACGCCTTTAGACTATTTTTTGTGGGGCTACGTCAAGTCTAAAGTCTACAGAAATAAGCCAGCAACTATTCCAGCTTTGGAAGACAACATTTCCGAAGAAATTCGGGCTATTCCGGCCGAAATGCTCGAAAAAGTTGCCCAAAATTGGACTTTCCGAATGGACCACCTAAGACGCAGCCGCGGTCAACATTTAAATGAAATTATCTTCAAAAAGTAAATGTCATGGACCAATCTAACGTTTCAAATAAAGAACCGATGAGATTTTGCAAATTTTATGCGTTTTTTTTTTTTAAAAAAGTTATCAAGCTCTTAACAAATCACCCTTTATAAATAGGTCAATCAAATAAATGGATGATAAATTTGGGATATTCATTTGTTGTGGAATATACCACATATAAGTGTCCAGGTATACCGGTATGAAGTGTCTCGATAGGGAACATTTGTTGTTAGCGAGCCCTTTTGTTCTTGTTTATTTGCTATGACATTTGTGAAAAATATTTAGTATAAATCAAGTCATTGAACAGACAACATCATATTTTTTCATCGTGTTGAAAATGTCCAAGTTTGTACCAGAAAGTGATAATATGCGGAAAGCAAGCATGCTCTTTCAGAAGCAACATGCAAAAGATGGTATCAACGGTTCAGACGCCCAATTGCAAACTATATTGGACGGAGAGTCAAAAGCAAGTGGCAGCAATGTTAAATGTTACACAACAAACAATTTCTGGCTGTCTACAAGCTATGGTAAAGATCGGAAAGTGTGGAAAATGGGTGCCACATGAATAAAACGCTCATTTCATACTGGTACACCTGGTATTTGAGTGATAACCCCAATAAGAAAAATTGTTTTAATTTGTTTGAGTTTTTGATTCCATTCATAAAATCATAATAAATCAAATGATTAATGATGAGATTGCTTCCTTCTTTAAAAAAAAGTTAATGCTAGTGATTATAATGATGATCAATATTAAAAGCCATTGAGTGTGTGCAGGTGTTGAAAACTTAATTTGGACATAGTCACGCCTTTGCAAATTAACTAAGCACTATAAAAATGACCAATGACCTGAAGTTGATGAAACGTGTGATTGTATTTTTTATCATTAGATATTAGCCAAATGTAAACTTTTGTATGCGAATAATTACACAACGAAATAAGATGATGTTAGCACTTCTTTTAAAACTTTAAAAAAGTGCTAAATTTCCTGTCTCTTTTTTTATTTTTTTTTTTTTTTGCAAATACCTGAAATGTATGCCATTTGCTATGGCATAATGGTTAAAGTACTCACCTCGTCCAGGGAAACTTAACTAAAATTGATTTCCAATTGCTTGGTTGCAGACATAAAATACCAATGACCTAAAGAGCTATTTAAGTCAATGACTTAACAGAGTTTTCTGTGGCAATCGTGAAAAAGGTTTTGTTTAGAAAGTGTGCCGCTTCAACAAATGTTAGAGAAATGTGCAAAGTCAACAGTAAAAAAGCGGAAGAATGTTAGCTAATTTCATTAGCACTCCCAATCATGTGTAGTAGTGCGCCATGACTCTGGAAGAAATGATCCAGGTTTTGTAGTTATTGTTGTTGAATGTGGGGCAAATGTAAACTTCAATAGCTACAAATAAACTATTATTGTATTCAAATCGATGGGTAAAAGAAATTCAATTTTCACACCAATTTTCCGTAGCCCAAAAGAGAAAGATAAACACACTGTTAGAAAAATATGTTTTTCATATGTTCCGATATAAACAAAATGTGTTTCGTGCACAATTTTTAAACACAATATATTTAAACTAACACTAAATTTTTTGGGACACATATGTTAATATGTTAGAATATATTATGTTTGGGGCATGAATGTTTCATAAATATAATATGTGTGAATGTAAACATATATAAATTTACAAATTTCGAGCAAAAATATATATGTTGTTATTCAAAGAGCGACAGAGAGAGAGAGAGAGAGAGAGTATAGAGAAAGAAATAGAAATGAAAACCGGGAGGGTTGGCAAAAGAAACACAGCGAGAGAATGAAAAGAGAGCAATGTCTGTGAAACCACTTATAACGGTTGGCTGATAAGTCCCCGCACATTTTTTGTCAAAATTCGTTTTTATTATTCAACATAGTTCCCTTCAAGAGCAATACAACGATTATAACGACCTTCCAATTTTTTGATACCATTTTGGTAGTACTCCTTCGGTTTTGCCTCAAAATAGGCCTCAGTTTCGGCGATCACCTCTTCATTGCAGCCAAATTGTTTCCCTGCGAGCATCCTTTTGAGGTCTGAGAGCAAGAAAAAGTCGCTGGGGGCCAGATCTGGAGAATACGGTGGGTGGGGAAGCAATTCGAAGCCCAATTCATGAATTTTTGCCATCGTTCTCAATGGCTTGTGGCACGGTGCGTTGTCTTGGTGGAACAACCCTTTTTTATACCCTCCACCATAGGATGGGGGTATATTAACTTTGTTATTCCGTTTGTAACACATCGAAATATTGCTCTAAGACCCCATAAAGTATATATATTCTGGGTCGTGGTGAAATTCTGAGTCGATCTGAGCATGTCAGTCCGTCTGTTGAAATCACGCTAACTTCCGACGAAACAAGCTATCGACTTGAAACTTGGCACAAGTAGTTGTTATTGATGTAGGTCGGATGGTATTGCAAATGGGCCATATCGGTCCACTTTTACGTATAGCCCCCATATAAACGGACCCCCAAATTTGGCTTGCGATTGCTCTAAGAAAAGCAAATTTCATCCGATCCGGCTGAAATTTGGTACATGGTATAAGTATATGGTCTCTAACAACCATGCAAAAATTGGTCCATATCGCTCCACTGTTACGTATAACCCCCATATAAACAGACCCCCAAATTTGGCCTGCGATTGCTCTAAGAGAAGCAAATTTAATCCGATCCAGCTGAAATTTGGTACATGGTGTTAGTATATGGTTTCTAACAACCATGCAAAAATTGGTCAACATCGGTCTATAATGATATATAGCCCCCATATAAACCGATCCCCCGATTTGGCTTGCGGAGCCTCTAAGAGAACCAAATTTCATCCGATCCGGCTGAAATTTGGTACATGATATTGGTATATGTTCTCTAATTACCATGCCAAAATTGGTCCATATCGGTCCATAATTATATATAGCCCCCATATAAGCCGATCTCCAGATTTGACCTCCGGAGCCTCTTAGAGGAGCAAAATTCATCCGATCCGGTTGAAATTTGGTACGTGGTGTTAATATATGGTCTCTAACAACTATGCAAGAATTGGTCCATATCGGTCCATAATTATATATAGCCCACATATAAATCGATCCCCAGATTTGTCCTCCGGAGCCTCTTCCAGGAGCAAAATTTGGAACATGGTGTTAGAATGTGGTCTCTAAGAAACACGCAAGAATTGGTCCATATCGGTCCATAATTACATATAGCCCCCATATAAACCGTTCCCCAGATTTGATCTCCGGAGCCTCTTGGAGGAGCAAAATTCATCCGATCCGGTTGAAATTTGCAACGTGGTGTTAGTATAAGGCCGCTAATAACCATGCCAAAATTGGTCTGTATCGGTCTATAGTTATATATAGCCGATCTTCAATCTCACAAAAATTGGTCCATATCGGTTCATAATCATGGCTGCCACTCGAGCCAAAAATAATCTACCAAAATTTTATTTTTATAGAAAACATTGTCAAAATGTTATTTCTATAGAAAATTTTGTCAAGATTTTTTTTCTATAGAAAATTTTGTCAAAATTTTATTTCTATAAAAATTGTTTTCCAAATTTTATTTCTATAGAAAATGTTGTCAACAATTTTTTTTTTGTCAAAATTTTATTTCTATAGAAACTTTAAACTTAATTATATACGTATTTAATCGGCCTTTTTAGTTTAATATATACCACGTATGGACTATGTGGTATAATTACGGTGTTAGGAAGTTTTAAGATACCTTGCCATCGGCAAGTGTTACCGCAACCCAAGTAATTCGATTGTGGATGACAGTCTTCAGTAGAAGTTTCTACGGTGGAGGGTACATAAGCTTCGGCCTGGCCGAACTTACGGCGGTATATACTTGTTTTCAATTACACTTTCCTTTTTTGTGTTCACATAAAACTACGTGCCACTTCTGAATAAATAAATTAACACAAAACACATTAATTCTGTATTCTCCGTCCATTCCCAGAAACAATCGAGCGACTGACGCGCAAAATGAAAATCATGTGTACCTGTTCAATGTTTTTATAAAATTCTTTTCGCTGCAACAAAATTAACAATGTACATAGTCTTTATGGCCATGTAATGGTGCTAGACATTTCTATACGTAACCTATAAAAATACTTTTTTCTTTGCAAAAAAAGTAAACAAATTGAATGGTCAGGTACATGATTTTCCCGACCATTTAATGATCTCAAATTCTATCATTTAAATAATAGAACATGTTTGCGGCATTTAAGAACCATTTAAATGCTTATTTCCAACATATATTTTTCTCCGCTCGAAAGTTATTTTTACAAAGACAAAATACATGGGTTTCGCGACAATTACCTACTCTAGATAAGCATTAAATGGATGCGGCAACCATGTCCAAACATGTTTTTTCTGTGCGTGCAGAAAATAGTGAACGCACCATGATAGAAAATGTAGATTTATTGTAGAAAATTTCATTTTACTAATTGCAACATTATACAAATAAATTAAAGTGTTTCTTTTTCAAATTGAAGAATATTAATTAAAAATAATAAGTTGTTCTGTTGTTTAAGACAATTACATATATTGAAGAAAAAAATTGGAGTTAAAAATTGTTAAAATGTCTTTTATGCTATATGAAGTTCATGACAAACACAATTTAAGGAAAATTGACTAATTTGAGAAACTTATGAACGCAATTTAAGTAAACTTCATCCATTTTCAAAAAAAAATATTAACTACACGCAAAAAAATAATTCTTTCCTCCCAAACGAAATTTTAGACAAACAAAGTTCGTTTCTCATATGCTTTTCGCTGTAAGGAAGTGTATTTGGAAGAAAAGTATATACTTTTTGTGATAAACGTTTATTCTTTTCCAGGATGTAAAAACAATTTCATAAAGACAAACTCAAAAAAACATTGTTTTCTTGCTAATTGCATTTTCCCTCACATCTTTCTCACATCCACGAGGTTTTTCAGCTCTTAACACCTTTTCCTGTAATACCAACAATGTAGAAGAAATTATACGATTTTATAAATTTTTAAAATTTTTTTACCTTTTGCCTGGACGGAGAATCGAACCGCGGACCATGCACTTTGTAAGCCAACACACTAACCACTGAGCTATGTACCTGTTATGGTCATCAATAGATAAATATCCATATAAGTTATATATATATATAGCATAGCTTGCGGCGCCCACGAACCGAATAAACAAAGTTTATTTAACAGAAACAAACAATTAGTTTGGCATCGTGGAGCAGTGGTTACTACGTCCGACTTGCATGCCAAGGGTCGTGGGTTCGATCCCTGCTTCGACCAAAGTTTTTTTTTGTTTTTTTCTTTTTTTTACATACATATATTCCAGATATGTTCGGAAGATTCCGAAAAAATTTTCAACATTACATTGTAGTATATTAAATTTTGAAGTGTAAAATGTGTCTTATTAACGACCTAAAGTCAGAAAAGAACAGTGTTTGATATAAACGAAATGGACTGTGTTGTTGTTTCAAAAATAACTTTTTTTATTGAAAAAATACACATTTTGTAACAAACGAATTTTTTTGGTGATAAAAGTTTAAAATTTTCGACGCAATTCAAGAAAAACGTTTTCGGTACACGTTTTCCAAACGTTTTTTTTTTTCTTTGCGTGTATTTTCAAATTTAGTAAAATTTTGTATAAAACTGTTTCTTTTCATTTTTAGTTCACGTCTTTGAGCAAAAAATAAATAAAATTAAAAAAAATTCTCACATTTGGCAAAATTTAATTAAAATCAACAAATTTCCATAAACTAATATAAAGTTATATGGAATATAAAAAATTTCGTTGGCTTTTTTCTGGTGGTAACATAAACATAGATTTACTTTACTTTAAAGAGACCAATAAAAGCAAACTACTTTGGTTTCAATTTTCTTTTCGAGTGAAAGAATTATTTCTTTTTGTGTATAATTGAAACTACACAAAATCACGCACCTACTTACACGATGTAGATGTCTGTAAAGCAGAGTTATTACCACGCATAAATGTCAAACACTACATCCAACATGGTTTGACAAATTCTCTCGACAGTTGACACAAATAACTTCGATAACGTCAAAGTATCTGAAAACAATGCTTGTATCTACAAATTTGGCAGATGTGTAAACAATCGAACAGTGGGGCGATGTTTACACATTTTGCAATAATAGTTTCGAAATAGTTTAGGCAAGAATACACATTAGAAATTCGTAATATTACGAACTATATTATGGAATAACCCAGCAAACAAAAGTCATATAAAAGTTTATATCAACACATATCTCGATAGAAATTAAGTTTCCGGCTCACCTCTGTGCTTAAAAACGGAATAACAAAACTTTATCCAATTTTAATGTGATTCATTTCTAATCGAATCGGATGAAAATATATAGAGCTCCCAATTATCCCAAATTTGGTTATAGTGCGTTCACTGAGGTTATTTAAATTTAGTATACAAAATTTGGTATACTATATTCCGTATTCCGGACTACAGCAAAATGGCTCAAAAAATACTCGAGACCAGCGAACGAAAACAAATTAACGGTTCTCCAACATTCGTTCACATTAAATATGTGCCTTTGCTCTACCATGGGTTATTATTACACAAAACTAATTTTGCATTAACAAAAAAAGTATGCAACTTCTCATACAAAACGAAACACCATCAGCGACATGCTTCTCTTGTATCTACTATTCGATGATTTATGAAGATCATTTAACAGACATTTTTATGAGAGTGTTGTGGGCGATTGATCGTATAGGATCGTAAACTACTATGGCGTGCAGATTATTTTCTCTTCACCAATTATTCATGTTGGAATTTATATACGATCTAGATTTCTAAAGTGTAGCAAATTGATTCAAAAACCATTTCGTAGTTCCATTCTTAATTGATCATAAAATGTGGGAAGAAGCGTTTTTTATTTAATCAAATTTCACACCTTATGATACACACACACTCATAGCATGGTGATTAAAGAACAACGATTTTCGCCATCATTTTAATCATCATTGTTGTCAGTCATAAATCATGAATTATGTTTGAGAACACCTACAATACTTAATGATTTGTTATACTTCTGCTGATTGAATACAAATCGATTGTGAGAATAAAAGAATGTATGAATTCATTAAATAATACAGATAATTGGGTTATTTAAGCGACCGCGTGCAGCAGACTGCGTAATACCTTAAACAACTCTAATTACACTAAAAAAAGTGAACTCTCTATTTCACTAAAGCCACATTAACTTTATTTTAGTTCATGGAATTATTATATTTGGAAAAAGTTTCCTTTACTCTAATTTTTTTTTTGCGTACGTTAGTTAAGTGAACTAAAAACCAGAAAAAATATACAGAAGTTAAGCATAAAGATTTACAAAATTCGTATTTCTCAGTTCATTATTTCTTTAAATTGGGAGCCACCGTGGTGCAATGGTTAGCATGCCCGCCTTGCATACACAAGGTCGTGGGTTCGATTCCTGCTTCGACCGAACACCAAAAAGTTTTTCAGCGGTGGATTATCCCACCTCAGTAATATAAGATAAGTGCTTTCACTGCAAAATGGAACGCCGTTCGGACTCGGCTATAAAAAGGAGGTCCCTTGTCATTGAGCTTAACATGGAATCGGGCAGCACTCAGTAATAAGAGAGAAGTTCACCACTGTGGTATCACAATGGAATAGTCTAAGTGAACCTGATATATCGGGCTGCCACCTAACCTAACCTAAAATCTGGGGATCGATTTGTATGGGGGCTATATATATGGTCCATATATATAGGGGTCATGTATTAGAGGTCATATATTACAATCACGTACTAAATTTCAACCGCATCCGACGATATGGGCCAACTTTCACCATGGTTATTTGGGGCCATATACCATACTAAAGCCATATACCAAATTTCAACCAAGTCGGCTGATCGACTCAGAATTTCACCACGACCAATAGTATATATTATGGAGTCTGAAACCACTATTTCAAACGAATACGCCCTATGGTTGGAGGTTTAAAGAGTTTCATATATAGGCTAAAACTTTTTTGAGGTTTTGAATCTTCAATTTAATTTTTTTAATTAATAAATCTTTGTTATAATTCATATTTTTATACCCTTCACCACTACTGTGGTACAGGGTATAATAAGTTTGTGCATTTGTATGTAACGCCAAGAAGGAGTAATCATAGACCAACCTTTTAGTATACGGATCGGCTTAGAATTAAATTCTGAGTCGATTTAGCGATGTCCGTCTGTCTGTCTGTCTGTCTGTCCGTCTGTCTGTCCGTCTGTCTGTCTGTCTGTTGATGTACTTTTGTGTGCAAAGTACAGCTCGCAGTTTTAGTCCGATTGTCCTAAAATTTGGTATAGGGTCCTGTTTCGGCTCAAAGACAATCCCTATTGATTTTGTAAATCGGTTCAGATTTAGATATAGCTGCCATATATATTTTTCACCGATCTGGTCATAATTGGCGTGTATATCAACCGATCTTCCTCAAATTCCGTACATCCGAATATTTTATGAGTCTCGAAAAACTTGCAAAATATCAGCAAAATCGGCTCAGATTTAGATATAGCTCCCATATATAGCTTTCGCCCGATTTACACTCATATGACCACAGAGGCCAATTTTTAACTCCGATTTAGTTGAAATTTTGTACAGGGAGTAGAATTAGCATTGTAGCCATGCGTGCCAAATTTGGTTGAAATCAGTTCAGATTTAGATATATCTCCCATATATACCTTTCGCCCGATTTACACTCATATGACCACAGAGGCCAATTTTTAACTCCGATTTAGTTGAAATTTTGCACAGGGAGTAGAATTAGCATTGTTACTATGCGTGCCAAATTTGGTTGAAATCGGTTCAGATTTGGATATATCTCCCATATATAGCTTTCGCCCGATTTACACTCATATGACCACAGAGACCAATTTTTAACACCGATTTAGTTGAAATTTTGCACAGGGAGTAGAATTAGCATTGTAGCTATGCGTGCCAAATTTGGTTGAAATCGGTTCAGATTTAGATATATCTCCCATATATAGCTTTCGCCCGATTTACACTCATATGTCCACAGAGGCCAATTTTTAACTCCGATTTAGTTGAAATTTTGCACAGGGAGGAGAATAAGCATTGTTGCTATGCGTGCCAAATTTGGTTGAAATCGGTTCAGATTTAGATATAGCTCCCATATATATGTTTTTTTGATTTCGACAAAAATGGTCAAAATACCAACATTTTCCTTGTAAAATCGCCACTGCTTAGTCGAAAGGTTGTAAAAATGACTCTAATTTTCCTAAACTTCTAATACATATATATCGAGCGATAAATCATAAATAAACTTTTTTGAAGTTTCCTTAAAATTGCTTCAGATTTAAACGTTTCCCATATTTTTTTACTAACATTGTGTTCCACCCTAGTGCATTAGCCGACTTAAATTTTTAGTCTATAGATTTTGTAGAATTCTATCAAATTCTTCCAGATCGATTGATATTTAAATTTATGTATTTGGGACAAACCTTTATACACGCAGAGAAGGAATATGATCACCTCAAACATGTTTCAAGAGCAAATTGTTATTTTTGTATGGTGACCATGTAACATGTTTGTCACTACAATGTTATTTTCTCCTCAAATATAACCTGCTTGCCGAAATCAGATACATGATTTCCGATAAAATAACATGGTTGCGAAAACCATGTTAAATGGTCACCACCCAAATATAACATTTTGTTCTTAAAACATGTTTGAGGTGATCATATTCCTTCTCTGGGTGTATATAGCCCCCAACACATTTGACGGATGGGATATGGTATCGAAAATTTAGATCTACAAAGTGGTGCAGGGTATAATATAGTCGGCCCCGCCCGACTTTAGACTTTCCTTACTGGTTAAACTGTCATTTCTGTCTACATAAATAGCTTTGTTAATATATCGCAAAAAGAGAATGCAAATTCGATAAATGTGAGCTGTATCCTAATTTTATTTTTACTTTTTTTTTTGTTTTACCTGGATTTAAGTCTAGAATGTGCTATACAATGCTTGCTTATTTGCTTATTTTTAAGAAGCACCATCTTTGGAAACACCATCTCGGAATCAATACCAAAAGCTTTAGAAAAGGGTAAAAATCTTTGAATTCAAGTAAATTTGTTTGTGAGTGTAACTTACGCAGAGAAAGGATTCAGACATCCGATATCTCCAATGTGTTTAGCTTACCTAAAAAAAAATAAAAAAATCATATTTGTAAATAATGAAATAATACGAATATATAATTTATTTAAAATATTAATTTCAAGCAATAATAACATGTGCCAGCAAACCATCGTAGGTGATTGCAGAATATGTAATCTGTACTATGTTCCCAGTCATTCTGAGCTTTTTAACCATATATTTACACTTCAACGCTTGGATGGACGGACAAACTATCGATCGTTATAAGATAATTCATTTTATGTATGACAAAAGTTACATTAAGAATTTCATAGTTGAAATGATCATTTATTTTATATGTCCTTGAAATGAATTTCCAACATTGATCTTTGGAAAAACACAAATATTAAAGTCAGAAAAAATATCCATACATTCACTTTCATCCTCATTAGTCACATGAACCATTATAATGACATTTCCCTGAGTAAGGAGTATATGATATGTGGAGAAAATATAAATTAACATTGGGGGAAATCTTCATGATTTCCGGTTTAAGCCTATTGCGTTTTTCTATCAAACTAGAAATTTTCGAAATCTCCTTTCGAAATAAAACTAAATCAAATTGCAATAGAAAAACCACTCTATATATGAGATTTTGAGTAAAATAGTTGCTCCAAATGCTTTTCATACAATAAAGACCATGTTTGCTAGTAGGCAATTAATGTTTTTGGCGAGACTAGTTAACAAAATAACTACAAAACACATATCAGTTCCCCATGGTATTCATTCACGAACTTTTCAAATGAACAGCATGGCATTATGTCCAGCACTTTGAATCATGGAATAAATACGCATGTAACATGGAATATATACAAGTTCTACAATGAATATATCTCTTGGCAGTAAATGGAAAGAAACTGGCGAATCTGAAGTGTTTGATATCGCAAAGCAATGACCCCTTTTCCTTTTCATCAAAAGATTTGGAAAATTCGTATTCTGGAATCAAACGCCATCCTCACGAAACCGTGATTATGACAAAGTGGGTTCTTACACTGAAAAAATATTTCCGTACACAAAAAAAAAATGGGAAACCAAACGTTGTTCTTATGTTACAGTTTTCTGACTACTTGGGTCTAGAAGCAACATACTGTGCACCAAGTGAAATAACATATAGTAAACGTCAGAAGTTTGTTTCAAAGTTGTATACCTAAATATGTTGTAAATTAAATTTGTTTTACACTTTTTTACATTCATTTGCTTATTATTATAGACATTTTTTAATACATTTTCGAAATACACTTCCTTGTAACAGTTCACCATTGTATATCACCACCAATACATTGTTTCTCCATGGTCTCCAATAATAAATTGTAAATTTTATGTTATGAAGATTATGACACAAAGATTTTGTGTTGTATTTTAATTGCAAATTGATTAGTAGGGGGAATGGGTGTTTTCGGGGTGGACGACTTTGATACCACAACTTAATTGTAATTGAAAAGACACAACTTAACATTTTGCTGATAATTATCCTACTTAGCGAACAATTAATATTTTACTCAGACACCAATAATAAATATACAAATATACACTGAAAACTATAGTTTATTCAGCTTCAACAATCATATCATTTTTACACCCAAACATATGAAAAACAGTCTTTTTCGTCCGTGTAGTACTTAACAGGAGTATAATACACCGGTTGCATTTAAAGGTGGGTACTAAGTTCGAGTTTAGCCGCTAATTTTCACTAAAGTGAAAACTAAATCAGTAAAAACAGTTATAAAATTATACATATTTGTTGCAGATTTAATTATAACTTGATGGGGAATATCCCAAAGCAAATTTTCACAAAGTCTGTATTCCTTAAAATGGATTATTAAAGAAAAGTAATCGTGAAAAAATTACGATTTTAGCGGCTAAACTCGAACTTAATACCCACCTTAAAGCACAATTCACGTTTACATTTGCACCCTCAAAAAAATCGCTTCTCTAACATATGTTCCAAACATATTTTGCAGGAAGCACATATATTATTGGATACTGCCGAAACATTAATATGTTTGTTTTATGTGAACATACACCCAGAAAAAAGTGCCTTCGAAACTAAAGGAAAAAATTTTCATCAATATAGTTTATCCATTTTATTTCCATTAAGGTAAATTTTTGTGAAAAATAATAAAATTTACTCGTTTCAGTAAAAAAATCCTAAACTGTAAGCAGTTAGGAATAGTTCATTAACTAGAATAAGGCATGGAATTTTACTCATACTATTTTCTTCGCTGGGTATAAGAATTTACTACTGAAAAAGAAAATTTTATTCACCGATAACAAAGCATTCGTAAAAATAAACAAAAACCGAACTAAAACCAAGTTTCCTCAAAATTAGTAAAATTTCTTATAAAATGATAATTGCGACTTCCTTTATAATAGAAAGTTTTTCATACATACGAACAACACTTGGCATAGAAAAATATTTTAGTTCATTCGTACTAAGAAGTATGCAATCCTTTCAAAACTTAAGGAAACACACTTGTTAGAATATAGGAAATTTTCCCAAAATTCTATTGTCTACCTGTAATCGATACCTGTCATCGTAATCTATGTGTTTGCGCGTGGGTGTAATCGATATATTTGCGCGTCGGTTGTTTTTTTAGTTGGAATCGCGTTGTTTTGGTATACGGAGAGATTGTTAAAAAATAATATTGTAAAATAATATAATAAATAACAAATAAAATATATAAAATACACCGAAAAAAAGTTTACTATTGTTTACGAAAAATGAACTAACCCATAGTAAGAATGACCATGATTTGGCGCCAAAGATTTTTTTCATCTAGATAAGTTCATGATTTTCTTATAAATAAGTTTATGTATTGCATCGTATTTTAGTTCGTTCTTACTACGCTGTGGGAAGAATGTACTTACACTCATTCAAAATATTCCTGCTATCCGGAAAAATGAACAAGTTTTTGGGAATCCTATATTTAGAAATTGGTTTCAAATAAACTGTTTATCAGTATAATTTTCAAAGAAGTAAATAAATTGAGGAATTAAAGGTACAACAAGCATGTATACAACTAAGAAAATTTTCGTACAATATAAGACAATTTTTCATAACTACCAGTATTTTATTTCAAAAAATTATTATTATATTACATAAAACTATGGCTTATGATATACAATAAAAGAAATGTTTTTATTCGTACGCTGTATGCTGTTACTTTTCGGTAGTTAGTAATTGCTTCTTCAAAAGAGTAATAATCTATGTTAGTAGAATGAAACTAATTAATATCAATTTCCATTTTTTATCCATATGAAAGATATATGCCATAAGTTGCTATTTTCATTTCATTTTTGTCCAATTTCACCGATATCGCTAGTTTTTGTTGTGTGGATTTGCGTCATAAGCCTCTGAAATTAAAAAGGTATATAAAATATAAAAATATTATCAAATTCTATGGTATTTTGATCTTTAACTTACAAGAGAATTTTCTTAGAGCAAATAGGGATATCAGCTTAGTTAGCATTAAACAGTAAGAAGATTCCAAAAAATACCATTAGATTTGCTGTCATCCTGCAAATGAAAATTATTTTTAATAAATAGAAATTTTGGCTTTATTACAAATGGACGAAAAACTTACCACATTGAAAAAATCATCCAATTACTACATTAGTGGAATCATATCCATGCACAAATGGGACATTTTTGAAATCCTTCTCAGAATATAAATGAAATAAAAATATTATAAAATTAGATATAATTTCCACTTGTCAATATAGCATTTAGTATTTATGGTGGATATTAAGTTCGAGTTTAGTGGCTAAAATCCCAATTTTTCATGAATAGTTTTCTTTAGAAATACATGGGAACAAAATTGAACCGTTTTTGTGTTCATTTAAAATTTATATCAAATTTTTAGTAATTTGAGGTCGCTGAATCCAAATTTACACTTGTTTTTTTAAGAGCTCGACTTTTTGAGATATACGGTTATGTTCAAAATTAAGGCACTTCCGCTATATATATTGGAATAACTTGAAAACGATTCATCATATTAAATTAAAAAAACAGCGTTCTACATAAGCTTAAAAACGATTTTCTGTTCTTAATCGTGTAATCCATTTAAAGAATATAAACTTAATAAAAAACTTGTTTCGAGCTATCAAGTTATATTTAAATTTGCATCGAAGGCGTATAATTTTATACTTTTCTTACTGATTTATTTCTGATTTTAGCACCTAAACTCGAACTTAGTACACACTTTAAGGACTCGCTATAACATAAAAATATAGACTCAAAAAATTGTACTGTGATCCAGATGTAGAGTAAATATAGATCATTTTATTACCACTCATTATGAATATTTTTATGTAAACCAATTTAAAACCGCACTAATTTTAAATTATTAATAGAAATATACAGTTTCTTAATATGTGATTTATTTTAGAGTTATTTATTTTTTTATCAATATAAAGTGTTTTTGTTTTCTCTTACATCACACCATTCACTTATCAGCTTCTAAAATGTTACGAAATAAATGTATTTTTATTAATAAACACAAATACCGCACGCAAGCGCACCACGTGTGCGCTTCATAAATGCATCAACAGAACTGAATGCACCAATAAAACTCAAAGACACAAATAGTCATAAAGGACACATATGTAAAGAAAAACAACTCCACACACACATGATCCCTTTCTGATCTCGCTATTGCAACAAAACAACTATCACCACAAAAGATACCAACAACACACATTCCATAACATCATCGCAATAACAAACACAAACAAAAAACAAGTATATACGGCCGTAAGTTCGGCCAGGCCGAAGCTTATGTACCCTCCATCATGGATTGCGTAGAAACTTCTTCTAAACACTGCCATCCACAATCGAATTACTTAAGTTGCGGTAACGCTTGCCGATGGCAAGGCATCTTAAACCTCCTAACACCATCTTCTAAATTGTATGACAAAATTTTCTATAGAAAGAAAATTTTGACAAAAATTTCCACAGAAATAAAATTTTAACAAAATTTTCTATAGAAATAAACTTTTGACAAAATTTTCTATAGAAATAAAATCTTGGTAGATTGTTTTTGGCTCGAGTGGCAACCATGATTATGAACCGAATAAAATTTGAACAAAATTTTCTTTAGAAAAACAATTTTCACAAAATTTTCTATGGAAATAAAATTTTGACAAAATTTTCTATAGAAAAAAAATTTGGTAGATTATTTTTGGCTCTAGTGGCAACCATGATTATGGACCGATATGGACCAATTTTTGTGTGATTGGACCAATTTTGGTATGGTTGTTAGCGACCATATACTAACACCACGTTCCTAATTTGAACCGGATCGGATGAATTTTGCTCCTCCAAGAGGCTCCGGAGGTCAAATCTGGAGAACGTTTTATATGGGGGCTATATATAATTATGGACCGATATGGACCAATTCTGGCACGGTTGTTAAAGATCATATACTAACACCATGTTCCAAATTACAACCGGATTGGATGAAATTTGCTTCTCTTGGAGACTTCGCAAGCCAATCTGGGGATCATTTTATATGGGGGCTATATATAATTATGAACCGATGTGGACCAATTTTTGCATGGTTGTTAGAGACCATATACAAATTCCATGTACCAAATTTCAGCCGGATCGGATGCAATTTGCTTCTCTTTGAGGCTTTGAAAGCCAAATCTGGAGATCGGTTTATATGGGGGCTATATATAATTATGGACCGATGTCGAGCAATTTTTGCATGGTTGTTAGAGACCATATACCAACATTATGTACCAAATTTCAACCGAATCGGATGAAATATGCTTATCTTAGAGGCTCCACAACCCAAATCTAGGGATCGGTTTATATGGGCGCTATATATAATTATGGACCGATATGAAGCAATTTTTGCATGGTTGTTAAAGACCATATACCAACATCATGTACCAAATTTCAGCCGGATCGGATGAAATTCGCTTCTCTTTTAGGCTCCGCAAGCCAAATCTGGGGATCGGTTTATATGGGGGCTATATATAATTATGGACCGATGTGGACCAATTTTTGCATGGTTGGTAGATACCATATACTAACATCATGTACCAAATTTCAGCCGGATCGGATGAAATTTGCTTCTCTTTTAGGCTCCGCAAGCCAAATCTGGGGTATGGTTTATATGGGGGCTATATATAATTATGGACCGATGTGGACCAATTTTTGCATGGTTAGTAGAGACCATATACTAACAGCATGTACCAAATTTCAGCCGGATCGGATGAAATTTGCTTCTCTTAGAGCAATCGCAAGCCAAATCTGAGGGCCCCTTTATATGGGGGCTATACGTAAAAGTGGACCGATATGGCCCATTTTCAATACCATCCGACCTACATCGATAACAACTACTTGTGCCAAGTTTCAAGTCGATAGCTTGTTTCGTTCGGAAGTTAGCGTGATTTCAACAGACGGACGGACGGACGGACGGACGGACGGACGGACGGACGGACGGACGGACATGCTTAGATCGACTCAGAATTTCACCACGACCCAGAATATATATACTTTATTGGGTCTTAGAGCAATATTTCGATGTGTTACAAACGGAATGACAAAGTTAATATACCCCCATCCTATGATGGAGGGTATAAAAAAAGATGATGCAATAATTTCATAATTTCTTCTCACTTCAATTTCCAGTATCACGTTTATTGATTAGTTGGTATTCTATCTATAGGATAAGGTAAAATATATTCAAAATTTACGAGGAATCCATAAAAAATGATATACACCCGTCAAGGATTAAATTAACTACTTTTTATTCTACTTTATCTAAAATTTTCAATGTGAGGAAATATACTCCAACTTATAGTAAAAATCGAAATAAGCTGTAGGAAGCCGCCATACGAATCGGTACTGTGGTTAAGTTAATTTTTACTACAAAAATTTTTTTCCATACAAAAAATTTTCTTAGTAAATTGTCCACATTTCGTAGTAAGATTTTTATATTGCCTATGTCTTTATACCCTTCACCACTACTGTGGTACAGGGTATAATAAGTTTGTGCATTTGTATGTAACGCCAAGAAGGAGTAATCATAGACCAACCTTTTAGTATACGGATCGGCTTAGAATTAAATTCTGAGTCGATTTAGCGATGTCCGTCTGTCTGTCTGTCCGTCTGTCTGTCCGTCTGTCTGTCCGTCTGTCTGTCTGTCTGTCTGTCTGTCTGTTGATGTATTTTTGTGTGCAAAGTACAGCTCGCAGTTTTAGTCCGATTGTCCTAAAATTTGGTATAGGGTCCTGTTTCGGCTCAAAGACGATCCCTATTGATTTTGGAAAAAATCGGTTCAGATTTAGATATAGCTGCCATATATATTTTTCACCGATCTGGTCATAATTGGCGTGTATATCAACCGATCTTCCTCAAATTCCGTACATCCGAATATTTTATGAGTCTCGAAAAACTTGCAAAATATCAGCAAAATCGGTTCAGATTTAGATATAGCTCCCATATATAGCTTTCGCCCGATTTACACTCATTTGCCCACAGAGGCCAATTTTTTGCTCCGATTTAGTTGAAATTTTGCATAGGGAGTAGAATTAGCATTGTAACTATGCGTGCCAAATTTGGTTGAAATCGGTTCAGATTTAGATGTATCTCCCATATATAGCTTTCGCCCGATTTACACTAATATGTCCACAGAGGCCAATTTTTAACTCCGATTTAGTTGAAATTTTGCACAGGGAGTAGAATTAGCATTGATACTATGCGTGCCAAATTTGGTTGAAATCGGTTCAGTTTTAGATATAGCTCCCATATATATGTTTTTCTGATTTCGACAAAAATGGTCAAAATACCAACATTTTCCTTGTAAAATCGCCACTGCTTAGTCGAAAAGTTGTAAAAATGACTCTAATTTTCCTAAACTTCTAATACAAATATATCGAGCGATAAATCATAAATAAACTTTTTCGAAGTTTCCTTAAAATTGCTTCAGATTTAAACGTTTCCCATATTTATACCCTTCACCACTACTGTGGTACAGGGTATAATAAGTTTGTGCATTTGTATGTAACGCCAAGAAGGAGTAATCATAGACCAACCTTTTAGTATACGGATCGGCTTAGAATTAAATTCTGAGTCGATTTAGCGATGTCCGTCTGTCTGTCTGTCCGTCTGTCTGTCCGTCTGTCTGTCTGTCTGTCTGTCTGTTGATGTATTTTTGTGTGCAAAGTACAGCTCGCAGTTTTAGTCCGATTGTCCTAAAATTTGGTATAGGGTCCTGTTTCGGCTCAAAGACGATCCCTATTGATTTTGGAAAAAATCGGTTCAGATTTAGATATAGCTGCCATATATATTTTTCACCGATCTGGTCATAATTGGCGTGTATATCAACCGATCTTCCTCAAATTCCGTACATCCGAATATTTTATGAGTCTCGAAAAACTTGCAAAATATCAGCAAAATCGGTTTAGATTTAGATATAGCTCCCATATATAGCTTTCGCCCGATTTACACTCATTTGCCCACAGAGGCCAATTTTTTGCTCCGATTTAGTTGAAATTTTGCATAGGGAGTAGAATTAGCATTGTAACTATGCGTGCCAAATTTGGTTGAAATCGGTTCAGATTTAGATGTATCTCCCATATATAGCTTTCGCCCGATTTACACTAATATGTCCACAGAGGCCAATTTTTAACTCCGATTTAGTTGAAATTTTGCACAGGGAGTAGAATTAGCATTGATACTATGCGTGCCAAATTTGGTTGAAATCGGTTCAGTTTTAGATATAGCTCCCATATATATGTTTTTCTGATTTCGACAAAAATGGTCAAAATACCAACATTTTCCTTGTAAAATCGCCACTGCTTAGTCGAAAAGTTGTAAAAATGACTCTAATTTTCCTAAACTTCTAATACATATATATCGAGCGATAAATCATAAATAAACTTTTTCGAAGTTTCCTTAAAATTGCTTCAGATTTAAACGTTTCCCATATTTATACCCTTCACCACTACTGTGGTACAGGGTATAATAAGTTTGTGCATTTGTATGTAACGCCAAGAAGGAGTAATCATAGACCAACCTTTTAGTATACGGATCGGCTTAGAATTAAATTCTGAGTCGATTTAGCGATGTCCGTCTGTCTGTCTGTCCGTCTGTCTGTCCGTCTGTCTGTCCGTCTGTCTGTCTGTCTGTCTGTCTGTCTGTCTGTTGATGTATTTTTGTGTGCAAAGTACAGCTCGCAGTTTTAGTCCGATTGTCCTAAAATTTGGTATAGGGTCCTGTTTCGGCTCAAAGACGATCCCTATTGATTTTGGAAAAAATCGGTTCAGATTTAGATATAGCTGCCATATATATTTTTCACCGATCTGGTCATAATTGGCGTGTATATCAACCGATCTTCCTCAAATTCCGTACATCCGAATATTTTATGAGTCTCGAAAAACTTGCAAAATATCAGCAAAATCGGTTCAGATTTAGATATAGCTCCCATATATAGCTTTCGCCCGATTTACACTCATTTGCCCACAGAGGCCAATTTTTTGCTCCGATTTAGTTGAAATTTTGCATAGGGAGTAGAATTAGCATTGTAACTATGCGTGCCAAATTTGGTTGAAATCGGTTCAGATTTAGATGTATCTCCCATATATAGCTTTCGCCCGATTTACACTAATATGTCCACAGAGGCCAATTTTTAACTCCGATTTAGTTGAAATTTTGCACAGGGAGTAGAATTAGCATTGATACTATGCGTGCCAAATTTGGTTGAAATCGGTTCAGTTTTAGATATAGCTCCCATATATATGTTTTTCTGATTTCGACAAAAATGGTCAAAATACCAACATTTTCCTTGTAAAATCGCCACTGCTTAGTCGAAAAGTTGTAAAAATGACTCTAATTTTCCTAAACTTCTAATACAAATATATCGAGCGATAAATCATAAATAAACTTTTTCGAAGTTTCCTTAAAATTGCTTCAGATTTAAACGTTTCCCATATTTATACCCTTCACCACTACTGTGGTACAGGGTATAATAAGTTTGTGCATTTGTATGTAACGCCAAGAAGGAGTAATCATAGACCAACCTTTTAGTATACGGATCGGCTTAGAATTAAATTCTGAGTCGATTTAGCGATGTCCGTCTGTCTGTCTGTCCGTCTGTCTGTCTGTCTGTCTGTCTGTTGATGTATTTTTGTGTGCAAAGTACAGCTCGCAGTTTTAGTCCGATTGTCCTAAAATTTGGTATAGGGTCCTGTTTCGGCTCAAAGACGATCCCTATTGATTTTGGAAAAAATCGGTTCAGATTTAGATATAGCTGCCATATATATTTTTCACCGATCTGGTCATAATTGGCGTGTATATCAACCGATCTTCCTCAAATTCCGTACATCCGAATATTTTATGAGTCTCGAAAAACTTGCAAAATATCAGCAAAATCGGTTTAGATTTAGATATAGCTCCCATATATAGCTTTCGCCCGATTTACACTCATTTGCCCACAGAGGCCAATTTTTTGCTCCGATTTAGTTGAAATTTTGCATAGGGAGTAGAATTAGCATTGTAACTATGCGTGCCAAATTTGGTTGAAATCGGTTCAGATTTAGATGTATCTCCCATATATAGCTTTCGCCCGATTTACACTAATATGTCCACAGAGGCCAATTTTTAACTCCGATTTAGTTGAAATTTTGCACAGGGAGTAGAATTAGCATTGATACTATGCGTGCCAAATTTGGTTGAAATCGGTTCAGTTTTAGATATAGCTCCCATATATATGTTTTTCTGATTTCGACAAAAATGGTCAAAATACCAACATTTTCCTTGTAAAATCGCCACTGCTTAGTCGAAAAGTTGTAAAAATGACTCTAATTTTCCTAAACTTCTAATACATATATATCGAGCGATAAATCATAAATAAACTTTTTCGAAGTTTCCTTAAAATTGCTTCAGATTTAAACGTTTCCCATATTTATACCCTTCACCACTACTGTGGTACAGGGTATAATAAGTTTGTGCATTTGTATGTAACGCCAAGAAGGAGTAATCATAGACCAACCTTTTAGTATACGGATCGGCTTAGAATTAAATTCTGAGTCGATTTAGCGATGTCCGTCTGTCTGTCTGTCCGTCTGTCTGTCCGTCTGTCTGTCCGTCTGTCTGTCTGTCTGTCTGTCTGTCTGTTGATGTATTTTTGTGTGCAAAGTACAGCTCGCAGTTTTAGTCCGATTGTCCTAAAATTTGGTATAGGGTCCTGTTTCGGCTCAAAGACGATCCCTATTGATTTTGGAAAAAATCGGTTCAGATTTAGATATAGCTGCCATATATATTTTTCGCCGATCTGGTCATAATTGGCGTGTGTATCAACCGATCTTCCTCAAATTCCGTACATCCGAATATTTTATGGGTCTCGAAAAACTTGCAAAATACCAGCCAAATCGGTTCAGATTTAGATATAGCTCTCATATATAGCTTCCGCCCGATTTACACTCATATGACCAAAGAGGCCAATTTTTAACTCCGATTTGGTTGAAATTTTGCACAGGGAGTAGAATTAGCATTGTAATTATGCGTGCCAAATTTGGTTGACATCGGTTCAGATTTGGATATATCTCCCATATATAGCTTTCGCCCGATTTACACTCATATGACCACAGAGGCCAATTTTTTGCTCCGATTTAGTTGAAATTTTGCACAGGGAGTAGAATTAGCATTGTAGCTATGCGTGCCAAATTTGGTTGAAATCGGTTCAGATTTAGATATATCTCCCATATATAGCTTTCGCCCGATTTACACTCATATGACCACAGAGGCCAATTTTTAACTCCGATTTAGTTGAAATTTTGCACAGAGAGTATAATTAGCATTGTTGCTATGCGTGCCAAATTTGGTTGAAATCGGTTCAGATTTAGATATAGCTCCCATATATATGTTTTTCTGATTTCGACAAAAATGGTCAAAATACCAACAATTTCCTTGTAAAATCGCCACTGCTTAGTCGCAAAGTTGTAAAAATGACTCTAATTTCCTAAACTTCTAATACATATTTATCGAGCGATAAATCATAAATAAACTTTTGCAAAGTTTCCTTAAAATTGCTTCAGATTTAAATGTTTCCCATATTTATACCCTTCACCACTACTGTGGTACAGGGTATAATAAGTTTGTGCATTTGTATGTAACGCCAAGAAGGAGTAATCATAGACCAACCTTTTAGTATACGGATCGGCTTAGAATTAAATTCTGAGTCGATTTAGCGATGTCCGTCTGTCTGTCTGTCCGTCTGTCTGTCCGTCTGTCTGTCCGTCTGTCTGTCTGTCTGTCTGTCTGTCTGTTGATGTATTTTTGTGTGCAAAGTACAGCTCGCAGTTTTAGTCCGATTGTCCTAAAATTTGGTATAGGGTCCTGTTTCGGCTCAAAGACGATCCCTATTGATTTTGGAAAAAATCGGTTCAGATTTAGATATAGCTGCCATATATATTTTTCACCGATCTGGTCATAATTGGCGTGTATATCAACCGATCTTCCTCAAATTCCGTACATCCGAATATTTTATGAGTCTCGAAAAACTTGCAAAATATCAGCAAAATCGGTTCAGATTTAGATATAGCTCCCATATATAGCTTTCGCCCGATTTACACTCATTTGCCCACAGAGGCCAATTTTTTGCTCCGATTTAGTTGAAATTTTGCATAGGGAGTAGAATTAGCATTGTAACTATGCGTGCCAAATTTGGTTGAAATCGGTTCAGATTTAGATGTATCTCCCATATATAGCTTTCGCCCGATTTACACTAATATGTCCACAGAGGCCAATTTTTAACTCCGATTTAGTTGAAATTTTGCACAGGGAGTAGAATTAGCATTGATACTATGCGTGCCAAATTTGGTTGAAATCGGTTCAGTTTTAGATATAGCTCCCATATATATGTTTTTCTGATTTCGACAAAAATGGTCAAAATACCAACATTTTCCTTGTAAAATCGCCACTGCTTAGTCGAAAAGTTGTAAAAATGACTCTAATTTTCCTAAACTTCTAATACAAATATATCGAGCGATAAATCATAAATAAACTTTTTCGAAGTTTCCTTAAAATTGCTTCAGATTTAAACGTTTCCCATATTTATACCCTTCACCACTACTGTGGTACAGGGTATAATAAGTTTGTGCATTTGTATGTAACGCCAAGAAGGAGTAATCATAGACCAACCTTTTAGTATACGGATCGGCTTAGAATTAAATTCTGAGTCGATTTAGCGATGTCCGTCTGTCTGTCTGTCCGTCTGTCTGTCCGTCTGTCTGTCTGTCTGTCTGTCTGTTGATGTATTTTTGTGTGCAAAGTACAGCTCGCAGTTTTAGTCCGATTGTCCTAAAATTTGGTATAGGGTCCTGTTTCGGCTCAAAGACGATCCCTATTGATTTTGGAAAAAATCGGTTCAGATTTAGATATAGCTGCCATATATATTTTTCACCGATCTGGTCATAATTGGCGTGTATATCAACCGATCTTCCTCAAATTCCGTACATCCGAATATTTTATGAGTCTCGAAAAACTTGCAAAATATCAGCAAAATCGGTTTAGATTTAGATATAGCTCCCATATATAGCTTTCGCCCGATTTACACTCATTTGCCCACAGAGGCCAATTTTTTGCTCCGATTTAGTTGAAATTTTGCATAGGGAGTAGAATTAGCATTGTAACTATGCGTGCCAAATTTGGTTGAAATCGGTTCAGATTTAGATGTATCTCCCATATATAGCTTTCGCCCGATTTACACTAATATGTCCACAGAGGCCAATTTTTAACTCCGATTTAGTTGAAATTTTGCACAGGGAGTAGAATTAGCATTGATACTATGCGTGCCAAATTTGGTTGAAATCGGTTCAGTTTTAGATATAGCTCCCATATATATGTTTTTCTGATTTCGACAAAAATGGTCAAAATACCAACATTTTCCTTGTAAAATCGCCACTGCTTAGTCGAAAAGTTGTAAAAATGACTCTAATTTTCCTAAACTTCTAATACATATATATCGAGCGATAAATCATAAATAAACTTTTTCGAAGTTTCCTTAAAATTGCTTCAGATTTAAACGTTTCCCATATTTATACCCTTCACCACTACTGTGGTACAGGGTATAATAAGTTTGTGCATTTGTATGTAACGCCAAGAAGGAGTAATCATAGACCAACCTTTTAGTATACGGATCGGCTTAGAATTAAATTCTGAGTCGATTTAGCGATGTCCGTCTGTCTGTCTGTCCGTCTGTCTGTCCGTCTGTCTGTCCGTCTGTCTGTCTGTCTGTCTGTCTGTTGATGTATTTTTGTGTGCAAAGTACAGCTCGCAGTTTTAGTCCGATTGTCCTAAAATTTGGTATAGGGTCCTGTTTCGGCTCAAAGACGATCCCTATTGATTTTGGAAAAAATCGGTTCAGATTTAGATATAGCTGCCATATATATTTTTCACCGATCTGGTCATAATTGGCGTGTATATCAACCGATCTTCCTCAAATTCCGTACATCCGAATATTTTATGAGTCTCGAAAAACTTGCAAAATATCAGCAAAATCGGTTCAGATTTAGATATAGCTCCCATATATAGCTTTCGCCCGATTTACACTCATTTGCCCACAGAGGCCAATTTTTTGCTCCGATTTAGTTGAAATTTTGCATAGGGAGTAGAATTAGCATTGTAACTATGCGTGCCAAATTTGGTTGAAATCGGTTCAGATTTAGATGTATCTCCCATATATAGCTTTCGCCCGATTTACACTAATATGTCCACAGAGGCCAATTTTTAACTCCGATTTAGTTGAAATTTTGCACAGGGAGTAGAATTAGCATTGATACTATGCGTGCCAAATTTGGTTGAAATCGGTTCAGTTTTAGATATAGCTCCCATATATATGTTTTTCTGATTTCGACAAAAATGGTCAAAATACCAACATTTTCCTTGTAAAATCGCCACTGCTTAGTCGAAAAGTTGTAAAAATGACTCTAATTTTCCTAAACTTCTAATACAAATATATCGAGCGATAAATCATAAATAAACTTTTTCGAAGTTTCCTTAAAATTGCTTCAGATTTAAACGTTTCCCATATTTATACCCTTCACCACTACTGTGGTACAGGGTATAATAAGTTTGTGCATTTGTATGTAACGCCAAGAAGGAGTAATCATAGACCAACCTTTTAGTATACGGATCGGCTTAGAATTAAATTCTGAGTCGATTTAGCGATGTCCGTCTGTCTGTCTGTCCGTCTGTCTGTCCGTCTGTCTGTCTGTCTGTCTGTTGATGTATTTTTGTGTGCAAAGTACAGCTCGCAGTTTTAGTCCGATTGTCCTAAAATTTGGTATAGGGTCCTGTTTCGGCTCAAAGACGATCCCTATTGATTTTGGAAAAAATCGGTTCAGATTTAGATATAGCTGCCATATATATTTTTCACCGATCTGGTCATAATTGGCGTGTATATCAACCGATCTTCCTCAAATTCCGTACATCCGAATATTTTATGAGTCTCGAAAAACTTGCAAAATATCAGCAAAATCGGTTTAGATTTAGATATAGCTCCCATATATAGCTTTCGCCCGATTTACACTCATTTGCCCACAGAGGCCAATTTTTTGCTCCGATTTAGTTGAAATTTTGCATAGGGAGTAGAATTAGCATTGTAACTATGCGTGCCAAATTTGGTTGAAATCGGTTCAGATTTAGATGTATCTCCCATATATAGCTTTCGCCCGATTTACACTAATATGTCCACAGAGGCCAATTTTTAACTCCGATTTAGTTGAAATTTTGCACAGGGAGTAGAATTAGCATTGATACTATGCGTGCCAAATTTGGTTGAAATCGGTTCAGTTTTAGATATAGCTCCCATATATATGTTTTTCTGATTTCGACAAAAATGGTCAAAATACCAACATTTTCCTTGTAAAATCGCCACTGCTTAGTCGAAAAGTTGTAAAAATGACTCTAATTTTCCTAAACTTCTAATACATATATATCGAGCGATAAATCATAAATAAACTTTTTCGAAGTTTCCTTAAAATTGCTTCAGATTTAAACGTTTCCCATATTTATACCCTTCACCACTACTGTGGTACAGGGTATAATAAGTTTGTGCATTTGTATGTAACGCCAAGAAGGAGTAATCATAGACCAACCTTTTAGTATACGGATCGGCTTAGAATTAAATTCTGAGTCGATTTAGCGATGTCCGTCTGTCTGTCTGTCCGTCTGTCTGTCCGTCTGTCTGTCCGTCTGTCTGTCTGTCTGTCTGTCTGTCTGTTGATGTATTTTTGTGTGCAAAGTACAGCTCGCAGTTTTAGTCCGATTGTCCTAAAATTTGGTATAGGGTCCTGTTTCGGCTCAAAGACGATCCCTATTGATTTTGGAAAAAATCGGTTCAGATTTAGATATAGCTGCCATATATATTTTTCACCGATCTGGTCATAATTGGCGTGTATATCAACCGATCTTCCTCAAATTCCGTACATCCGAATATTTTATGAGTCTCGAAAAACTTGCAAAATATCAGCAAAATCGGTTCAGATTTAGATATAGCTCCCATATATAGCTTTCGCCCGATTTACACTCATTTGCCCACAGAGGCCAATTTTTTGCTCCGATTTAGTTGAAATTTTGCATAGGGAGTAGAATTAGCATTGTAACTATGCGTGCCAAATTTGGTTGAAATCGGTTCAGATTTAGATGTATCTCCCATATATAGCTTTCGCCCGATTTACACTAATATGTCCACAGAGGCCAATTTTTAACTCCGATTTAGTTGAAATTTTGCACAGGGAGTAGAATTAGCATTGATACTATGCGTGCCAAATTTGGTTGAAATCGGTTCAGTTTTAGATATAGCTCCCATATATATGTTTTTCTGATTTCGACAAAAATGGTCAAAATACCAACATTTTCCTTGTAAAATCGCCACTGCTTAGTCGAAAAGTTGTAAAAATGACTCTAATTTTCCTAAACTTCTAATACAAATATATCGAGCGATAAATCATAAATAAACTTTTTCGAAGTTTCCTTAAAATTGCTTCAGATTTAAACGTTTCCCATATTTATACCCTTCACCACTACTGTGGTACAGGGTATAATAAGTTTGTGCATTTGTATGTAACGCCAAGAAGGAGTAATCATAGACCAACCTTTTAGTATACGGATCGGCTTAGAATTAAATTCTGAGTCGATTTAGCGATGTCCGTCTGTCTGTCTGTCCGTCTGTCTGTCCGTCTGTCTGTCTGTCTGTCTGTCTGTTGATGTATTTTTGTGTGCAAAGTACAGCTCGCAGTTTTAGTCCGATTGTCCTAAAATTTGGTATAGGGTCCTGTTTCGGCTCAAAGACGATCCCTATTGATTTTGGAAAAAATCGGTTCAGATTTAGATATAGCTGCCATATATATTTTTCACCGATCTGGTCATAATTGGCGTGTATATCAACCGATCTTCCTCAAATTCCGTACATCCGAATATTTTATGAGTCTCGAAAAACTTGCAAAATATCAGCAAAATCGGTTTAGATTTAGATATAGCTCCCATATATAGCTTTCGCCCGATTTACACTCATTTGCCCACAGAGGCCAATTTTTTGCTCCGATTTAGTTGAAATTTTGCATAGGGAGTAGAATTAGCATTGTAACTATGCGTGCCAAATTTGGTTGAAATCGGTTCAGATTTAGATGTATCTCCCATATATAGCTTTCGCCCGATTTACACTAATATGTCCACAGAGGCCAATTTTTAACTCCGATTTAGTTGAAATTTTGCACAGGGAGTAGAATTAGCATTGATACTATGCGTGCCAAATTTGGTTGAAATCGGTTCAGTTTTAGATATAGCTCCCATATATATGTTTTTCTGATTTCGACAAAAATGGTCAAAATACCAACATTTTCCTTGTAAAATCGCCACTGCTTAGTCGAAAAGTTGTAAAAATGACTCTAATTTTCCTAAACTTCTAATACATATATATCGAGCGATAAATCATAAATAAACTTTTTCGAAGTTTCCTTAAAATTGCTTCAGATTTAAACGTTTCCCATATTTATACCCTTCACCACTACTGTGGTACAGGGTATAATAAGTTTGTGCATTTGTATGTAACGCCAAGAAGGAGTAATCATAGACCAACCTTTTAGTATACGGATCGGCTTAGAATTAAATTCTGAGTCGATTTAGCGATGTCCGTCTGTCTGTCTGTCCGTCTGTCTGTCCGTCTGTCTGTCCGTCTGTCTGTCTGTCTGTCTGTCTGTCTGTTGATGTATTTTTGTGTGCAAAGTACAGCTCGCAGTTTTAGTCCGATTGTCCTAAAATTTGGTATAGGGTCCTGTTTCGGCTCAAAGACGATCCCTATTGATTTTGGAAAAAATCGGTTCAGATTTAGATATAGCTGCCATATATATTTTTCACCGATCTGGTCATAATTGGCGTGTATATCAACCGATCTTCCTCAAATTCCGTACATCCGAATATTTTATGAGTCTCGAAAAACTTGCAAAATATCAGCAAAATCGGTTCAGATTTAGATATAGCTCCCATATATAGCTTTCGCCCGATTTACACTCATTTGCCCACAGAGGCCAATTTTTTGCTCCGATTTAGTTGAAATTTTGCATAGGGAGTAGAATTAGCATTGTAACTATGCGTGCCAAATTTGGTTGAAATCGGTTCAGATTTAGATGTATCTCCCATATATAGCTTTCGCCCGATTTACACTAATATGTCCACAGAGGCCAATTTTTAACTCCGATTTAGTTGAAATTTTGCACAGGGAGTAGAATTAGCATTGATACTATGCGTGCCAAATTTGGTTGAAATCGGTTCAGTTTTAGATATAGCTCCCATATATATGTTTTTCTGATTTCGACAAAAATGGTCAAAATACCAACATTTTCCTTGTAAAATCGCCACTGCTTAGTCGAAAAGTTGTAAAAATGACTCTAATTTTCCTAAACTTCTAATACAAATATATCGAGCGATAAATCATAAATAAACTTTTTCGAAGTTTCCTTAAAATTGCTTCAGATTTAAACGTTTCCCATATTTATACCCTTCACCACTACTGTGGTACAGGGTATAATAAGTTTGTGCATTTGTATGTAACGCCAAGAAGGAGTAATCATAGACCAACCTTTTAGTATACGGATCGGCTTAGAATTAAATTCTGAGTCGATTTAGCGATGTCCGTCTGTCTGTCTGTCCGTCTGTCTGTCCGTCTGTCTGTCCGTCTGTCTGTCTGTCTGTCTGTCTGTCTGTCTGTTGATGTATTTTTGTGTGCAAAGTACAGCTCGCAGTTTTAGTCCGATTGTCCTAAAATTTGGTATAGGGTCCTGTTTCGGCTCAAAGACGATCCCTATTGATTTTGGAAAAAATCGGTTCAGATTTAGATATAGCTGCCATATATATTTTTCGCCGATCTGGTCATAATTGGCGTGTGTATCAACCGATCTTCCTCAAATTCCGTACATCCGAATATTTTATGGGTCTCGAAAAACTTGCAAAATACCAGCCAAATCGGTTCAGATTTAGATATAGCTCTCATATATAGCTTCCGCCCGATTTACACTCATATGACCAAAGAGGCCAATTTTTAACTCCGATTTGGTTGAAATTTTGCACAGGGAGTAGAATTAGCATTGTAATTATGCGTGCCAAATTTGGTTGACATCGGTTCAGATTTGGATATATCTCCCATATATAGCTTTCGCCCGATTTACACTCATATGACCACAGAGGCCAATTTTTTGCTCCGATTTAGTTGAAATTTTGCACAGGGAGTAGAATTAGCATTGTAGCTATGCGTGCCAAATTTGGTTGAAATCGGTTCAGATTTAGATATATCTCCCATATATAGCTTTCGCCCGATTTACACTCATATGACCACAGAGGCCAATTTTTAACTCCGATTTAGTTGAAATTTTGCACAGAGAGTATAATTAGCATTGTTGCTATGCGTGCCAAATTTGGTTGAAATCGGTTCAGATTTAGATATAGCTCCCATATATATGTTTTTCTGATTTCGACAAAAATGGTCAAAATACCAACAATTTCCTTGTAAAATCGCCACTGCTTAGTCGCAAAGTTGTAAAAATGACTCTAATTTCCTAAACTTCTAATACATATTTATCGAGCGATAAATCATAAATAAACTTTTGCAAAGTTTCCTTAAAATTGCTTCAGATTTAAATGTTTCCCATATTTTTTTACTAACATTGTGTTCCACCCTAGTGCATTAGCCGACTTAAATTTTGAGTCTATAGATTTTGTAGAAGTCTATAAAATTCTTCCAGATCGAGTGATATTTAAATGTATGTATTTGGGACGAACCTTTATATATAGCCCCAAACACATTTGACGGATGTGATATGGTATCGAAAATTTAGATCTACAAAGTGGTGCAGGGTATAATATAGTCGGCCCCGCCCGACTTTAGACTTTCCTTACTGGTTTTATAATACAATCAACGATGCATAAACTATTGTATTGGAAATTTATTTAAGGAAAAATCCGTCCCATTTCGTAGTTAGTGAACTAAAAAACATTTGCTGAAGTTTTATAAGTTTTCCTTTAGCTAAGTTAATTTTCGCAGTGGTTACGAAAAATGAACTATATTACAGTAAATTTTTTGAACTATGTGGAAGTTAGACTGGTCCTAAAATTAACAAGACACCTTTTTTTCTGTGTATTTGTTATTTTAAATTAGTGAGAAAAATTTTCGTTTTTTTTTAAATAAATCTATCAATGTTCGTGATAGTCTATAAAGAAAGAAAACACCAGCGGAATAACAACCCATTCATTTGTCTTCATTTTGGAATCTTCAATTATCAGGTAATATTCAGTGACGCTAACCTTTTGCAACAAAACTGTTTTATGATTTTTTATAAAGGGTGATTTGTTAAGAGCTTGATAACTTTTTTTTAAAAAAAAACGCATAAAATTTGCAAAATCTCATCGGTTCTTTATTTGAAACGTTAGATTGGCCCATGACATTTACTTTTTGAAGATAATTTCATTTAAATGTTGACCGCGGCTGCGTCTTAGGTGGTCCATTCGGAAAGTCCAATTTTGGGCAACTTTTTCGAGCATTTTGGCCGGAATAGCCCGAATTTCTTCGGAAATGTTGTCTTCCAAAGCTGGAATAGTTGCTGGCTTATTTCTGTAGACTTTAGACTTGACGTAGCCCCACAAAAATAGTCTAAAGGCGTCAAATCGCATGATCTTGGTGGCCAACTTACCGGTCCATTTCTTGAGATGAATTGTTCTCCGAAGTTTTCCCTCAAAATGGCCATAGAATCGCGAGCTGTGTGGCATGTAGCGCCATCTTGTTGAAACCACATGTCAACCAAGTTCAGTTCTTCCATTTTTGGCAACAAAAAGTTTGTTAGCATCGAACGATAGCGATCGCCATTCACCGTAACGTTGCGTCCAACAGCATCTTTGAAAAAATACGGTCCAATGATTCCACCAGCGTACAAACCACACCAAACAGTGCATTTTTCGGGATGCATGGGCAGTTCTTGAACGGCTTCTGGTTGCTCTTCACTCCAAATGCGGCAATTTTGCTTATTTACGTAGCCATTCAAACAGAAATGAGCCTCATCGCTGAACAAAATTTGTCGATAAAAAAGCGGATTTTCTGCCAACTTTTCTAGGGCCCATTCACTGAAAATTCGACGTTGTGGCAGATCGTTCGACTTCAGTTCTTGCACGAGCTGTATTTTATACGGTTTTACACCAAGATCTTTGCGTAAAATCTTCCATGTGGTCGAATAACACAAACCCAATTGCTGCGAACGGCGACGAATCGACATTTCACGGTCTTCAGCAACACTCTCAGAAACAGACGCAATATTCTCTTCTGTACGCACTGTACGCATTCGTGTGGTTGGTTTAATGTCCAATAAAGTAAACTGAGTGCGAAACTTGGTCACAATCGCATTAATTGTTTGCTCACTTGGTCGATTATGTAGACCATAAATCGGACGTAAAGCGCGAAACACATTTCGAACCGAACACTGATTTTGGTAATAAAATTCAATGATTTGCAAGCGTTGCTCGTTAGTAAGTCTATTCATGATGAAATGTCAAAGCATACTGAGCATCTTTCTCTTTGACACCATGTCTGAAATCCCACGTGATCTGTCAAATACTAATGCATGAAAATCCTAACCTCAAAAGAATCACCCTTTATTTGTAGGTATTGAAATTGTAAAAGGAGGACAAAATCGTTAGGCAGCAACTTATTAAAAGTGAAAAGTACAAGAAGAAGAAAAAGTGCGTTTTACAGTTGATAATATCACACGGAAATTGGAAATAGTGAAATAATAAACTAATATTTCAAAGAGATTCGATGCTGTTGATTCTTAATAAATATATTCAATATATTAATAAAACATGTCTTTTATTGAAGATAAAATTGCTTATAGAAATAAATAAAATTGTATTTAAAAACGAAGGTAAGCAGTTCTAATTATGAAGTAAATGTTTTACCACAAATGTGTAAGATTTGTCGAAATGAATGAAACAATTTCAATAAAATCATTCCATATATGAATTCAAATTAGTTAAATTTTTTCATTCTGTAGTATAGTGGTATATAAATATAGGAAAATGTTAACTAATATATGGAATGCATTATTCCTAATTTCTACGAAAATCACATCGTTCAAACAAATAAAAATGTCTTTGGCGCTATACGAAGTTCAACTTTCTTCACAATGAGTTCATTTTAACTTAAAGAAGGGGTCACTTTTTTCTGGGTGTATTATATGTTTGGAAGCATTTTGAGCCCAAAAATATTATATGCTTGGAAGAATTTTCCCCAAAGAAGATTGTGCTCAGTCCCACACATAATTTTCACTTCCACGAAATTTTTTAGTTCTTAGCACCTTTTTCTGCAATACAAATAATTTTGAAGAAATTATTCAATTTTATAATTTTTTAAATTTTACTCTTTCGCATAAACGGAGAATCGAACCGGGAAACATGCAATTTGTCAACCAACACAATATCCACTTGGCTACGTAGCTGTTATAGTCACCAGTAGACAATTATCGTTATAAGTTAAATTTATATAGCATAGTTTGCAGCGCCCACGAGCGCATGCAAACATAACACTATTTAACATAAACATACATTTGTTGGCCACGTGGAGCAGTGGTTAACATGTATGCCTTGTATGCAAAGGGTCGTGGGTTCAATCCCTGCTCCGACCGAACCATTTTGTTTTAATTTACACATTTATATTTATACTATATTAAATTTTTATAATGAAACTTCGAAATGTGGGTTATTAAAGATTTACAGTCAGAAAAGAACAATGCTTGATATAAACGAAATGGACTGAGCTTTTGGATAAAATATTATTTTTTATTGCAAAAATAACAATTTTGTAACAAAAAACTGTTTTTGGTATAAGTTTAAAAATTTGGAAGGAATTCAAAAACTCTAACAAAAGAAGAACGTGGAGTCGAGTATAAACATACATAAATAACTTTATAATATACACATAAATTTATTTAGGCGTGAAAAGTTTTTTTACTAGCATTTAATACAATTTTAAATGCATTTAAAACTTATCGTGTTTTGTACTTAATTTCAAATGATGTTTTGCCTTTCAGCAATTTTTTATGAAGATCCCTTTGTAATTTTTGTATATTTTCCACCGTTTTTTTAATTTCCTTTGCCTGAATATTTTGACTTACTCCTGGTACATTCCGATTTCGAAAGGCGAAAACACATGCTGTTTTTTTTCAAATGTCTATTCTCTTGGTTCCGAATGTCTATTCTCTTTACTCCGAATACTCATTCTAATATTCAAACTAAATAATATTTAGACTTAAGCATATCAAATTTTTGGCCTTATCATGAAACAATTTTCCGAAACAACATACAAGCGGTTTCATAGAAATTGCTCTCTTTTGATTCTCTCGCTGTGTTATGTTGATATCTTTGATCAACCCTCCCGGTTTCCATCTCTATTTCTTTCTCTATACTCTCTCTCTCTCTCTGCCGCTCTCTGAATAAAATATCGCAACATATATATGTTTACTCGAAATTTGTAAATTTATATATGTTTACATTCACACATATTATTTTTATGAAACATTCATGCCCCAAACATAATATATTCTAACATATTAACATATGTGTCCCAAACATTTAGTGTTAGTTTAGCAACATTACATGTTTGCACTTAAATATATAGTTTTTAAAAATTGTGCCCGAAACACATTTTGTTTATATCGGAACATATGAAAAACATATTTTTATAACCGTGTGGGTACTGCCTACCTGAAATTGCACAGAAAACAATAACAACAAAATGTTTCCACACCCAGAGGAGGACTATGATCACCTCAAACATGTTTCAAGAGCATCATGTTACTTTTTCACAGCGACCATGTAGCATTTTTGTCGCCAAAATGTTCTTTTCTCGTCAAACATAACATGCTTTCCGAAAAAAAGATACATAATTTACGAGAAAAGAACATAGTTTCAACTATCTCGTGCGAAAATTGTACTACATTATACTCGATGTTTTGAATGTATTCACAGAAAAAATATATTTTTTGTCTTCAATCACGAAATTAATTCAGCCAATTAATTTTTAATTGAAATGTCTTCAATCACAGAAATGATAGTATCAATTAAAAAATTAATTGAAGGTCAATTAAAAAGTTAATTGATCCAATTAAAAAATTAATTGATACTATTATTTTTGTGATTGATTTTTGTTTCAATTAAAAAATTTGTTGAATCAATTAAATTTGTAATTGAATATTTTTTAAAACTCGATTAAAATTTTAATTGGAAAAAATTTCGTGAAATTTTTTTGTGTGCAGCACTTCGCGGTTGTGGTAAATTGAAAATCCATTTTTTATACCCAGCACCATAGAATGGTGACGGGGGTATAATAAGTTTGTCATTCCGTTTGTAACACATCGAAATATCGATTTCCGACTATATAAATTATATATATTTTTGATCAGGGAGAAATTCTGAGGCGATATAAGCATGTCCGTCTGTCCGTCCATCTGTCTGTTGTAATAACGCTACAGCCTTCAATAATTGCGCTATCGCACACAAAAAAAATGTTTTCTGATTCAATCACGAAATTAATTGATCCAATTAATTGTTTAATTGAAATGTCTTCAATCACAGAAATGATAGTATCAATTAAAAATTAATTGACAGTCAATTAAAAAATTAATTGATACGATTAATTTGTGTGATTGATTTTTGTTTCAATTAAAAAATTTGTTGAATCAATTGAAATTTTAATTGAATATTTTTTAAAACTCAATTAAGATTTTAATTGGAAAAGTTTTCGTGAAATTTTTTCTGTGGGTCCTGAAATTTGGCACAGATTCGTCTTTTGTTTGCAGGCAGGTCAAGTTCGAAGATGAGCTATATCGGTCCAAGTTTTGATATAGTCCCCATGTACCTCCCGACCTCCCGATTTGGGGTCTTGGGCTTATAAAAATTTGCCTGAAGTTGGAAATCTAGAGGTATTTTAGGACCATCAAAAAGTGTACCGAAAATGGTGCCTATCGATCCATGAAATTGGCAATCTAAAGGTATTCCAGGATCATAAAAAGGTGTGCCGAAAATGAGGTGTATCGGGCCATGGTTTGATATAGCCCCCATATAGACCGATCTTCCGATTTTACTTCTCGGGCTTCTAGAATCCGTAGTTTTAATCCAATTTACCTGAAATTTGAAATCTAGAGGTACTCTAGGACCCTAAAGACGTGTGCCGAAAATGGTGAGTGTATCGGTCCATGTTTTTATATAGCCACCATATAGACCGATCTCCCGATTTTACTTCTTGGGCTTCTAGAATCCGTAGTTTTTATCCAATTTGCTTGAAATTGGAAATGTATAGGTACTCTAGGAAAAGTTGTGCCGAAAATGGTGATTATCGGACCATGTTTCGATATAGCCCCTATATAGACCGATCTCCAGATTTACTTCTTGGGCTTCTAGAATCAGTAGTTTTTATCCAATTTGCTTGAAATTGGACATCTAGAGGTATTCTAGGAACATAAAGAGGCGTGCTGAATATATTGAGTATCGGTATAGTTTTTGATATAGCCCCCTTATAAACCGGCCCTCCGATTTGGGGTCTAGATTCTAGAACTACAATTAAATGTGGTGAATACTGTGTGTATCCTTCCATGTTTTGGTATAGCCCCGTTACTCCCGATTAGACTTCTAGAATTCGTAGTTTTTATCCGATTTGCATCAAATGGAAAATACACTGGCATTTTAGACCCATAACAAAGTGTATATGATTTAATTTTATCGGTCCATTTGGTAAGGCCTCCATATAGACTGAGTTCACTTATTGAGGGTATAGAAGGCGCACTGATCATGAAAATTGCTTGAAACTGAATGTAAAATTTTCAGATTTTACTTCTCGTAATCATTTAAATAACTGGGATGAAAATCTACAGATTTTAGATTTCAAATCAAGGCGTTATTACATCATTTTCTTGGGAGCCACCGTAGTACAATGGTTAGCATGCCCGCCTTGCATACACAAGGTCGTGGGTTCGATTCCTGCTTCGACCGAACACCAAAAAGTTTTTCAGCGGTGGATTATCCTACCTCAGTAATGCTGGTGACGTTTCTGAGGGTTTCAAAGCTTCTCTAAGTGGTTTCACTGCAATGAGGAACGCCGTTCGGACTCGGCTATATAAAGGAGGTCCCTTGTCATTGAGCTTAACATGGAATCGGGCAGCACTCAGTGATAAGAGAGAAGTTCACCAATGTGGTATCACAATGGTCTGAATAGTCTAAGTGAACCTGATACATCAGGCTGCCACCTAACCTACATCATTTTCTTGCACACTTACAAGATATGTTTATGATTCCTCTAAAACTCAAACAAAAAATGGTTCTTATAAATTCAGAATCTGATCTAGTCTTCATAGGTAAAATCTTTACATTTATCTGAGGGAAGCGTACTGGTAGAACTTATCTGCTTGGGAAAATATCTGTCATCAAACCCCCTGAAATGGTCGAAGGAAACTATTATATTTGATTCATGGTGGTTGGTATTTAAGATTCGGCCCTTCTGAACTTACTACTGTATATACTTGTTTTAATTTCAGACTTTTGTTTGACTAGGCTAATAACCATTACCACTAATTTTTTGCCTCCGGCGTCGGCGGCTTGACGGCTAAGCTGACAAAAATTTGTCTATTCGGCGGCGAACAATTATCCATTATAAAATCAATTTGAAGTTACCTGAATGGTAATGAGTTACCTGAATGTATATAAATTATTGGTTTTGGAAGAAATCGGTTGAGATTTAGATATTGCTTCCATATATATCTTTAGCCCTATATGACCATAGAGGCCATTGTTTTACCTCGATGTACGTGAAATTTCGCTCAGAGAGTAGAATAACCAATCTAACTGTGTCTGCAAAGTTTGATTGAGATCAGATTTAGATATAGCTTCCATATATAGCTGTTGCCCGATTTAGACTCATATGGCCCCAGAGGTCAAAGGTTTACTCCGAGTTCCGTGACATTTTGAATAGAGTACAGAACTAATATTCTAAATATGCATGTCGATTTTGGTTGACACTCATATGACCACAAAGGTCCTCGTTTTACTTCAATTTATGTGAAATTTGCACAGGGAATAGCATTACCATTCTTACACCCATATATGCCTTTCTTGCGATTTAGACTCATATGACTCCAGAGGCCACATTTTAACTCCGTTGAAATCAGTTCAGATTTAGATATAGGTCGCATAGAAATGTTTTTCCGATATGGGCAAATATGGCCAAAATACCAACAAATCGCCACTTCTAAGTTGAAATCTTAAATTTGCCTATACTTCTAATACATATCTGCTGACCGATAAATCATTAATGCAATTTTGCAAAATTGTCTAAAATTGCTTTAGATTTAAATATTTCCCATATTTTTTACCTCCCCAGGCCATTAGCCGACTTAAATTTTAAGTCTAGAAATTTTGTAGAAGTCTAACAAAATTTTGTCCAATCAGGTCAGAGCACCCAACAAATTTGATAACTTATGATCGTATCAAAAATATACATCTACAAAGTGGTGCAGGGTATATTATAGTCGGCCCGCCCGACTTTCCTTGATTGTTTTATTTTTTTATTTTTCAATCGTTTTTGTTTTCATTTTAACTACATGCATAGAAGGAATATGATGAAGAGGCTTCACTTTAAAAATGTAATTTAAAGCAAGATTGCTTTTTCAAAATATGTTTATTTAAAAAAACTACATCTTGACTCGGAATCTATGCCAAAATCCTTAAGGTTAAAATCCTTGCATCCAAGTAAGCTTTTGTTTGTGTTTTGAGTGTGCAAATAACATTTTTCTTTTCCTTTTTTTCCTAAAAAAGTTTATTACCCTAATATAATTATATTATAAAATTTTCTTAGTGTGAAGAAAAATATGATCACAAAAATTTTGTGTCTCTTTGTGCTTATTCCCCCATAGAGGAACTCCTTGACTCCATAATCAGCATTATGGTATTACAGAAATGACAAAAGAAAGACCATATAGCGAATGACATTTGTATGCGCCTTGCTGGTTTGCTAAATGGCAATTGCTTAACCTAAAAGCCATTCACTCTAATGTGCGCAGGCTCACCAATGGCGTAGATACATTTCTCTATTTCTATGCGAAGTGAAAGTGGTAAAGGCTACATTGTAAATGTGACTTGAAATGCTGTTAGTTACTTGTATGTTTAGTTTTTTTTTCTACAAGTAGTTTTAAATGTTCAATTTGTTTTTTTCTCTCATTGATCATTTTTTGAATGCCAAAAAATTCATTTGGTTATTTTTCAAAATTTATTGTTACAATTTTTTAGGTAAATCGAGCAATTCATTCATCAGTCTTCAAGCGCCAAGTCATTGGCAGTAACATAATTTTTGCAAAATGTGTAGTTTTACGCTTATTTCAAGCACTCTCAAATGTTTGGCATACTACAAACCTCACCAAAATTGCTTGGAAATTTAAAGCAAACATTTGGGCAGTTCACAAAACCAATCGCTCATAGAAATCATAGACCCCAACCAAATCGATGTTTGACTTCAACGCTTGAACGAACTCTAGTAAAAACTCTACAATGTCTTCTCAGCGTTAGTTTCTGGTTAGAAATAATTACGATAGAAATTAACAGATATTTTCGTTGTTGGGACATTTATTGTGGCCGTTTCTTTTTTGGTCATTCGATTTCAAAATGCCTCTTTTGTATTGAAATCAAAGACATGCGAAGAACTCTTGTTATTGCTACTGGCCATAAATATCATAAATGCTACTGACCATAAATATCACAAAAATTACAATAATTAGTTTTTAGTTTCGATTTTGCTATATTTTATTTTGGGTGGGGAAATATTACGGCCCATACTTTTTGGTGAGCACATATGAAGAACTGATTCATTGTCAAAGCATTTCCATAATAGTAACGAAGGTTTCTTTCTCTTTTTTCCATATTTACAATTTAATTAAAATGTTTGTTACTAAAACAGTAAAACTTAAGTTAATACATCTATTAAAATCAATCTCATCACTTTTTTCAGTTTGTTGTAGTTTTTATGAATTTTCGTTTTTACTAAATTTTTGTTTTTGCTGTAAATAAAAAACTTTTTGTTCCCAATCAATTTCGTCAATTTTGTTTATATTGAATACAGTTTTTTTTCTAAAAAAACGTTTTCATATCCCGGCAAAAAAAATTTGGGAGTTGTTCCAAAGGCACAACTTTAAAAGAACTTCCAACAGTGTCCTCCCAAAGATGTTCTTTATATTGACTGCACAAGAAGTTCTTTTAATTCAAATTTTTCATATTTCTAATGGGAAATTTTTACTTTTTTGTTTCAAATGGGTTAGGTTAGGTTAGGTCAGGTGGCAGCCCGATGTATCAGGCTCACTTAGACTATTCAGTCCATTGTGATACCACATTGGTCAACTTCTCTCTTATCACTGAGTGCTGCCAGATTCCATGTTAAGCTCAATGACAAGGCGCCTCCTTTTTATAGCCGAGTCCGGACGGCGTTCCACATTGCAGTGAAACCACTTAGAAAAGTTTTGAGACCCTCAGAAATGTCACCAGCATTACTGAGGTGGGATAATCCACCGCTGAAAAACTTTTTGGTGTTCGGTCGAAGCAGGAATCGAACCCAAGACCTTGTGTATGCAAGGCGGGCATGCTAACCATTGCACCACGGTGGCTCCCAAATGGGTTAAACACTGAGTAAGAATTAATAAAGCGGTACAAATTATTCAAATTTTATCGAAAAAGACCAAATCCAATCTAGAAATATTGAGAATTTTAGAAAATATTTGAGGGCAAACGTTTCAGGCAAGCGTTAGAATGCATTAAAAATCATAAAAAATATACAACTTACTTATTTGACAAACTATTACACATTTTTTTATACACATCCAAAACACTGAATTCGAATCATACCTTAAGAATTGATGCAAATTCAGTGCAACGGCTGTTGAAATGTTGGACATCCGTCCGATGACAAGCCCATGTTAAATTCATCGTTTCTGTACCAATTTTGCACCACTTTCCACTACTTTTTTGGCAACGTTTTTTTTTTTTTTGCTAGGATCAAATATGATACAAAAGGACAAAAGGCAAAGTTGTAACAAAAAACAAAACGATCAGCCCCATATTTATTTCCACATTATTTCCTAGCAGAGAAAGTGGGGCATGCAAAGAAAAAACATTTGGAAAACGTGTATCGAAAACTTTGTTCTGTTTTTACAGTTTTTTTAATGTCTTTGAAAATTTCCAAATTTTATCACCAAAAATTTGTTTTTTGTGTGTTTGTTACAAAATGTTTGCAAAAAAAAATTTTGTTCCAGAATTACAGTCTATTTTGTTTAATTCAAGCAATGTTCTTTTCTGACTGTAACCCTTTCACTACCGAAATAAACCTAATGTTAAAAACTTTAATTTTTCTTCTGTTGTCATTTTGAGATCCTACCTCAATTACTTCAAGAGCTATATAAGCTGGTTCTTGAATTGTGACCAAATGCACGCTCACAAAAAATCGCTTCTGTAACATATACTCCCAAACATATTTTGCTTCAAGCATATATATTTTTGGGTATTGCCCAAACATTTATATGTTTGATCTCTTCCAATATATAATATGTTTGAAAGCATATTGGTCTAAACAATATATGTTTGGGTAGTCTAAGTTCCAAACATTTTGTATTTTTGCATCCAAATTCAATAATGTTGTCTTCCAAAAAACAATATCTTATAATGTGACCATAAAATATGTTTGGAAGCATTTTGCACCCAAAAATATTATATGCTTAACAAAATTCTCCCAAACAATATTGTGCTCAAAATTTTATTTATTTATTTATATATTTACAATCATAATGAATTATGAAAATAAACAGGTAATATAGGTGCTAACAACATAGGTTTTCGACCTGAATGCTCAAAATTTTGTTTCTGCCCAATTGTATATTCCCCGAAATCTTTCTCACTTCCACGAGATTTTTTAGTTCTTAGCACCTTTTTCTCTAATACAAACATTGTAGAAGAAATTATTCAATTTTATGATTTTTTTATTTTAATTTTACCTTTTGCCGGACGGGGATTCGAAAAGCGGACCACACAGTTTGTAAGGATCAAAGAAGTAGCTGATCAATTGCCCAAGGAAAAATAAAATGGTAATTTTGTAATAACAAGCAACAACCACCAATTTAATTCAATATCGCTCCCTGTTAAATAGCGCTCCAAGCTACTAAACACATATATGTTTAAAGGCTATTTCTAAATTAATATATGTTTGCATCCAAGCATATTATATTTACAAACATTTTATGTCCCAAACATAATATGTTCTAACATATTAACATATATGTCCCAAACATTTTATGCTAGTTTATGAACATTATATGTTTGCACTCAAAAATATTGTGTTTAAAAATTTGTGTTCCAAACATATAATGTTTATAGCCAAACATATGAAAAACAGTCTTTTTCATCCGTGTGGCCTTACGAAAAGAAGTGCTGTTTGGCCTATAATCAAAGTGTGTGAAAAAATACAAAAAAGAACCCGAAAAAGTACCTTATTTAGATTAAAGCCTCTACTTTAAAATAACATCGAGAAATAAATCGAAACTAAGTGGGAAAATAGAATGTCGAATCTAAGTTCGAATGTCCTTCTAAGTTTAAGGTTAAGTCTCTAATAAGACATATTTTGAAGTTTCATAGTAAAAATTTAATATAGTAGGATGTAATTCCGAAGATCTTTCCGAAGACTTGCTGCAAACATTTTTGCAATGTAAATAAATTACAAATTTCCAAAAATTGTATTTTTATTTATTCCATTAAATAAAGTTTTGTTACATCTGCTCGTGGGTTCCCAAAACTATGCTCTATAAATATAACTGTTTAACTGTATGCGTTGCTTGTTCGTTGATGGCTATAGCGATAATTGTCTGTTGATGACAATAAGAGCTACGTAGCCCAGATGATAGTATGTTGGCTCACAAACTGTATGGTTCGCGGATCGAGCTCCCCGTCCAGGAGAAAGGTAAAAACTTCAAAATGGGTCTTATTAAAGACTTAAAGGCAGAAAAGAACAGTGGTTGATATAAACGAAATGGACTGTGTTTTTGGACCAAAAATTTATTTTTTGATTACTAACAACAAATACAAAGCAAAATAAAAAAAGAAATGAAATTCAGAGATATATTTGTTTGCTATAAGTCCTCAAATTACAACCAAGATCACCAAAACGGGAAAAATTGAAATTTTCAACTGTTTTTTTTTCTTAATTATTGCAAAAATAACGTTACTTTTTCAAAATTAGCAAAATTTTATTTTTGAATTGAAAGCCAACAACATATTTATTTATTTATTTCCATTTATTTAAGAAATTCAAAGCATTTAAAAGGCAAATTTAACGGACATTACAATATTATATGAAAATATAAAGCATCAATTAATAAACAAAACAAGTAAGGAAAGTCTAAAGTCGGGCGGTGCCGACTATATTATACCCTTCACCACTACGTATACCAACATTTTTGACGCCATCTTAACACCTTTAAATTTGTTGGGAGCTATATAAAGGTTTATATTCCCATATACAAATATTTAAATATGAAGCGATTTGGAAACGTTTTTTAAATCTTTTACAAAATCTCTAGACTTAAAATTTAAATTGCACTCTCAGTGCAAAACTTCAAAATTTTCGAAGTGAAACTTCGGCCTCCGTGGTCATATGAATCTAAATCGGGCGGAAGATATATATGGGAGTTATATCTAAATCTGAACCGATTTCAACCAAATTTAGCATACATAGCAAGAATGCTAATCCTACTCTCTGTGCAAAACTTCAAGTAAATCGGAGTGAAATTTTGACCTCTGGGGCCATATAAGTGAGTATCGGACGAAAGATATATATGACTGCTGTATCTAAATCTGAACCGATTTCAACTAAATTTGACATGCATAGTAAAAACGTTAATTTCATTCCTTGTGCACACTTTTAAATAAATCGGAGTGAAATTTTGACCTAGGGTGGTCATATGACTATAAATCGGACGTCATATATATATGGGAGCTATAACTAAATGTGAACCGATTTAAACCAAATTATGTAGTATGCATATTTAAAGGGTGATACGGTCAAAATTTGGTCAAGGGAAAACGCGTGTAAATCGGTGAAATCGTTTATTTAAAAAATCAAATTAAATTTCTTTTTCAAGTTCAATTAGTATAAAATTCAGGAAAAATATTCAGTTAGGCTTTCGCTTTTCCAAATCCGAATTGCCGGGCCTCACGCTTGACACCTGCCATCAGATTTTGTACAGCCACCTTGTCCACCTTTCGCCGCAGAAAGCCAGTTTGCCTTGAACTGCTGCTCGTCCTTAGCAGTTTTTTTGGTCTTCTTTAGGTTCCGCTTGACAATAGCCCAGTATTTCTCAATTGGGCGGAGCTCTGGCGTGTTGGGAGGGTTCTTGTCCTTGGGAACCACCTGCACGTTGTTGGCGGCGTACCACTCCATGGCCTTTTTACCGTAATGGCAAGATGTCAAATCCGGCCAAAACAGTACGGAACAACCGTGTTTCTTCAGGAAAGGCAGCAGACGTTTATTCAAACACTCTTTCACGTAAATTTCTTGGTTGACAGTCCCGGAAGCTATGAAAATGCTGCTTTTCAAGCCACAGGTACAGATGGCTTGCCAAACCAGATATTTCTTTGCGAACTTTGACAGTTTTATGTGCTTGAAAATATCTGCTACGTTTCCCCTTCCTTTTGCCGTATAAAACTCCTGTCCCGGAAGCTGCTTGTAGTCGGCTTTGACGTAGGTTTCGTCGTCCATTACCACGTAGTGAAACTTCGTCAGCATCGTCGTGTACAGCCTCCGGGATCGCGCTTTGGCCGTCGTATTTTGTTTATCATCGCGATTTGGAGTCACTACCTTCTTGTAAGTCGATAGTCCGGCTCGATTTTTGGCTCGATGCACGGTTGTAGACGATACACCCAGCTTATTTGCGGCATCTCGGAGAGAGAGGTTAGGGTTTCGCTTGAAACTCCCGGCAACTCTCTTTGTCGTCTCAGCGGCTTCCGGTTTTCGATTTCCCCCCGATCCAGACTTCCTGGCTGTCGACAAACGTTCCCCAAACACTTTAATTACATTTGTAACGGTTGATTTGGCAACTTTTAGCGATTTTGCCAGCTTTGCGTGCGAGTAGCTCGGATTTTCGCGATGCGCGAGCAAAATTTTGATACGCTGCTCTTCTTGCTTGGACGGCATTTTGACAACTGAAGAGTGAATTCCAAAATCAAAATAGGAGCAACATTCTACACACACACACCTTCAAAATGAGGGGTGTTCAGGTTTTTTAAATGCAAAATTGAAAGAAATACGTCAAGTTTATATTGACCAAATTTTGACCGTATCACCCTTTATAATGTTAATTCTACTCCCTGTGCAAAATTTTACGTAACTGGGGGTAAAACTTTGGCCTCTGGGGCCATAGAAGTGTAAATCGGGCGAAAGCTATATATGGGAGCTACATCTAAATTTGGACCGATTTCAACCAAATTCGGTACGGATATTTATAATGTTAATTCTACTCCCTGTGCAAAATTTCACGTAAATTGCACCAAAACATTGGCCCCTGGGGCCATAGGAGTGTAAATCGGGCGAAAGCTATATATGAGAGCTATATCTGAATCCGAACCGATTTGACTGATATTTTGCAAAATTTACAAGACTCACAAAAAATTCGATTATACGAAATTAGAAGCAGATCGGTTGATAAATACGTCATTTATTACCACATCGGTTGTAAATATATATGGCAGCTATATCTAAATCTGAACCGATTTTTTCCAAAGTCAATAGGGGTCGTTTTTGAAATGAAAAATGATCCTGTGCCAAATTTGAGAACGATTGGATATCAGCTGCGAGCTGTACTTTGCACACAAAAATACATGAACAAACAGACGGACAGACAGACAGACAGACAGACGGACATCGTTAAATCGACTCAGAATTTAGTTCTAATACGATCGTTATACTAAAAGATGGGTCTAAGACCGGTCCTTCTTAGTGTTACATACAAATGCACAAACTTATTATACCCTGTACCACAGTAATGTCGAAGGGTATAAAAACAACAAACTTATATGAAAAATTTAACCAGCAATCTTATATCAATAGCATTATATATACATATATTTGTTTTGGTTTTTATTTTTATTTATATTAAACAAAATCAAAGACAGAAATGAAATTCAGAGATATTTTTTTTGTTAAAAGTCCTCAAAATGCCACCAATATGTCCAAAATGGAAAAATGTGAAATTTTTACATGTTTAACAAACTTCTGAAAAATAATGTTACTTTTTCAAAATTTACAAAATTTTATTTTGAAAAGTTGATACATTTTCCCAAATGCGGGGGTACCAATTTTAGAGGCCTGTCAGTAGGGTTCAGGTCCACCTAGGGTCTCAACATTGGCCAATTACTCGGCTCTAACCATACCATGACGGACATTTTGCACTTTGTGTTATCTCACCATTTTAAGCAATGAAGTATTTTTGATCCTTTTGTATGGGTACATGAAGGAGTGATCCGATCGGAACCATACATCGCATTTGTCTTAGTTTTGAGCATCATTTTCCATTCGTTGTATGGGATCGAAGCACTGTGCGTTGACTCCCAAAATTATTATCTTTTCGGGTGAGTTTATTATTTTTGAGTTCATTTTTTATCATTACTAAAAATGAGTCCTATGTTTCAGGTAATTTGGATGATAGTATCGAATAAAAACTGCTTTATATATTCAAGAGTCAAATCGGGAGATCGGCCTATATAAGGACTATATCAGAAAAAATAGAGCCTATACTTAATAATATTCACACAAAAAGTTTTTTTTTCTGGTTCAATCACGAAATTAATTGATCCAATTAATTTTTTAATTGAAATGTCTTCAATCACAGAAATGATAGTATCAATTAAAAAATTAATTGAAGGTCAATTAAAAAATTAATTGAAGGTCAATTAAAAAATTAATTGATCCAATTAAAAAATTAATTCATACTATTAATTTTTGTGATTGATTTTTGTTTCAATTAAAAAATTTGTTGAATCAATTAAATTTTTAATTGAATATTTTTTAAAACTCAATTAAAATTTTAATTGGAAAAATTTTCGTGAACTTTTTTTCTGTGTTAGCATAAAAGCTTAATTATAGAAGGATTGAGAGTGAACAGACATGCGGACATCATTATATTGATTGAGAAGATCACCCTGAAAATATATACCGTTTATATGGGCAGAAATCGATATTTCGATGTGTTACACAGAAAAAAATGTTCATCAAAATAGTTTCAGTTAAATTTTAATTGAATTTTAAAAATCATTCAATTAAAAATGTAATTAATTCAACAATTCTTTTAATTAAAACAACAATCAATCACAAAAGTATCTATAAATTGTTTAATTGACTTTGTGGATTGATGCTATCAGTACTATGATTGAAGACATTTCAATTCAAAATTAATTTCGTGATTGAATCCACAAATTATTTTTTGGTGTGCACAAACGTAATTGCAAACTTATTATACCTCCATGATAAGATGGTGTGTACAGTGCTTGACGCTGTTTAAGATCAGTACGAGGTAGTTTCTGCATACCGGAGAAAACTCGAAAGTTAGCGGCGTGACATCGGCATTTGTAATACAATGGAGTTTCTTTTCTAAATTAATCTACAGTTTCCTTTCTGGTGGGTTCCATTTTTTAGTGTCTGTTGAATTATTGAACCTCGGCACTGAATTTATGAAAAAGCTACCCACTTGGCGAATAGGAATGTGTTCTTTAAAGCCATAGAATATCTGCTACAACTTCTCCACAGTCGAACTGATCGAATTGGGCTCATTTCCCATAATTTGGTCTCGTGTGACTTCTGTTCGTTTCCAAAATTAACAATTAAGGAAAGTCTAAAGTCGAGCGGGACCGACTATATTATACCCTGCACCCCTTTGTAGATCTAAATTTTCGATACCATATCACATCCGTCAAATGTGTTGGGTGCTATATATAAAGGTTTGTTCCAAATACATACATTTAAATATCACTCGATTTGGACAGAATTTGATAGACTTTTACAAAATCTATAGACTCAAAATTTAAGTTGGCTAATGCACTAGGGTGGAACACAATTTAATATTGGAAACATTCAAATCCGAAGCAATTTTAAGGAAACTTCGCAAAAGTTTATTTATGATTTATCGCTCGATATATATGTATTAGAAATTTATGAAAATTAGTGTAATTTTTACAACTTTTCGACTAAGCAGTAGCGATTTTACAAGGATATTTGTTGGTATTTTGACCATTTTTGTCGAAATCAGAAAAACATATATATGGGAGCTATATCTAAATCTGAACCGATTTCAATCAAATTTGGCACACATGACTATATTACTAATTGTACTCCTAGTGCAAAATTTCAACCAAATTGGGCCAAAACTCTGGCTTCTGGGGCCATATAAGTCCATATCGGGCGAAAAATATATATGGAAGCTATATCTAAATCTGAACCGATTTCAATAAAATTTGGCACTCATGACTATACTCCTAATTGTACTCCTTGTGCAAAGTTTTAAGCTAATCGGGATAAAACTCTGGCTTCTGGGTCCATATAAGTGCATATCGGGCGAAAGATATATATGGGAGCTATATCTAAATCTGAATCGATTTCAACCAAATTTGGCACGCATAGTTACAATGCTAAATCTACTCCCTGTGCAAAATTTCAACCAAATTGGGTCAAAACTCTGGCTTTTAGGACCATATTAGTCCATATCGGGCGAAAGATATATATGGGAGCTATATCTAAATCTCAACCGATTTCAATCAAATTTTGCACACTTGACTATACTACTAACTGTACTCCTAGTGCAAAATTTCAACCAAATTCGGCCAAAAATCTGGCTTCTGGGGCCATATAAGTCCATATCGGGCGAAAGATATATATGGAAGCTATATCTAAATCTGTATTATCTAAGTATTATGTTTGTACAAAATTTCAAGCAAATCGGTATAAAACTCTGGCTGCTGGGTCCATATTAGTGCATATCGGGCGAAAGATATATATGGGAGCTATATCTAAATCTGAACCGATTTCTTCCAAAATCTATAGGGTTCTATTCTGACCCAAATTAGGAACATGTGCCAAATTTGAAGGCGATTGGACTTAAATTGCGACCTAGACTTTGATCACAAAAATGTGTTCACAGACAGACGGACGGACGGACATGGTTATATCGACTCAGGGACCACCCTGAGCATTATTGCCAAAGACACCCTGTGCCTATCTCGTCTCCTTCTGGGTTTTACATACAAATGCACAAACTTATTATACCCTGTACCACAGTAGTGGTGAAGGGTATAAAAATGACGCTGGCTGATCACAACTATTCAGACTCTGTTGCGGTTCCAAATATCAAAATACTATATTTGCTTGATTTATTAATGGTCCGCATAAACTATTGACGCAAGATTCTCATTAAAATAAATAAAATTCAAAAAACGTGATCCAAAAATTATCGCACTTTTTCTCTACAACTTTTATTTCTATTAGACTTTTGAAAGAAAGTGAAAACTATTTTGAAATATTATGTGAGATACCATCTTACACTACCATTACTGATGATGTGGTCGAAATGTATCAACGAAATTCTTAATTAAATTCAAATCACATATCTACCGAGGAAAATGCAAAACGTTGGTTATTGTCAAAAAAGTTAGGCTGGAGATAGATACGTCATGGTTTGTTAATCACCAAAAAAAATGTAAAGAGAAAAAATTTGGTACTATTGTTAACACGCCCTGAATGGAGGTCTCATATATTAAAAGCTCCCTTGCATAGACCAATTAAGGTATAGACATCTCAAGTGAATTCACAGCGCTGTAGCCATATCATGACACTAGAAATAGAGTAGATATTGAGTGTCATTTTATCCATTACAGGTAATATTCACAATAATAGAATGTGTCTTCCTGGTTTAAGAGGAGTTTCTTCGGTGGGTTCTTCGGTGTGAAATACATCTTTGTAGTGATTCAAAATGGAAATGAAAGCACTTTCATTATTAGCCAATTTACACTTTTACACTCAAATGATGAAAAGTAATGAGTAGAATTTTGAGTAGATACAGTAGTGAGGCATGTAACGATGATATCTAAACTGAAGTCAATAAAATGTTTATAGCCATTTAAAGGAGTGTATACTAAATGGATTTAAAATTTTAAAACTCGAACATACACGCAAAAAAAACGTTTGGAAAACGTGTACCCAAAATGTTTTTCTTTTGTTAGTTTTTTCTTCGGAAATTTCAAACTCTTATCACTAAAAAAAAAACAACAATTTGCGCAATTTTTATTTCTGCATTAAAAAATCACTTTTGATCGAAAAACACAATCCATTTCGTTTATATCAATTACTGTTATTTCTGGCTTTAAATATTTAAGACACATTTTTAATTTTCATAGTAAAAATTTATTAGAGTTGTATGTAATGTCAAACATCTTTTTGGAATTTTCCGAACAGTTTTGGAATATATGTAAAAATATATAAAACAAAAATTGATGTTCGTTCGAACCAGGTATTAAACCCATGACCCTTTGTATGCAAAGCGGGCAGGGTAACCATTGCTCCCCGATGGTCAACTAAATGTATGTTTCTGTCAAATAATTTTTTTTTTTACATCGGCTCATGGACGGCGAAAACTATGCTTTATAGATATAACTACTTGACTGTTTGCGATGCTTGTGCGTTAATGGATATAGCGATAATTGTCTGTTGATGACAATAACAGCTACGTAGCGCAGCGGATTATCCCACCTCAGTAAAGCTGGTGACATTTCTGAGGGTTTCAAAGCTTCTCTAAGCGGTTTCACTGCAATGTGGAACGCCGTTCGGACTCGGCTATAAAAAGGAGGTCCCTTGTCATTGAGCTTAACATGGAATCGGGCAGCACTCAGTGATAAGAGAGAAGTTCACCAATGTGGTATCACAATGGACTGAATAGTCTAAGTGAGCCTGATACATCGGGCTGCCAACTAACCTAACCTAACCTAACCTAGCCCAGCCGATAATGTGTTGGCTTACAAACTGTATGGTCCGCGGTTGGAATCTTCGTCCCGACGAAAGGTAACATTTAAAAATTATAAAATCGAATAATTTTGTTCTACATTGTTTGTATTACAGAAAAGGTGCTAAGAATTAAAAACCTTGTGGAAAGGGAATGATGTGGGGGAAGATGTAATTATATACTTTTCTTCCAAACAAACTTCCTTACAGCAAAAAATCAAAATTTTCCATTTCTGATGCGATTCGGATAGTCGACATGAAACAGATTCTTATATGGGAACTAAACTGTCCTAGGACGAATCCTTTGTAATGATTAAAGTTACCGGTCCTTTAAAGTTACCGGTCCCTTCCACACACGCAGAGAAGGAATATGATCACCTCAAACATGTTTCAAGAGCAAAATGTTATTTTTGTATGGTGACCATGTAACATGTTTGTCACTAAAATGTTATTTTCTCGTCAAATATAACCTGCTTGCCGAAAACAGATACATGATTTCCGAGAAAATAACATGGTTGCGAAAACCATGTTACATGGTCACCACCCAAAAATAAAATTTTGCTCTTAAAACATGTTTGAGGTGATCATATTCCTTCTCTGGGTGCACTTTTTCACCAGAACAGATGTGGTCCATAAACCAGGAACTAGTACTGTACTGGGTCATTTCCAGTGGGGATATTTTGCAGCCGTAGACATTAGGTTAGGTTAAAGTGGCAGCCCGATTAAGATTCAGGCTCACTTAGACTATTCAGTCCATTGTGACATTTCACTATCGTCTTATCATCAAAAAATCAATAACGAATGTTCACGGTTTCGTGAACGGATGTTTAAAATTTTCATTTTCGGCGTTCGATTTTTATATCCTTCATCGCTACTGTGGTGCAGGGTATACAGTGAAATCTCGCATTACTCTGAAATCCTCCCAAAAGTGGACAATACTAAGTTTTTGCATTTATACAGTATGTCAAGAAAGTGTTTTGACAATAGGATAAAACTTATGTTTTGTTCCAAAATTAAATATAATTTAATTTTAAAAAATATTTTATTATGTATTTTGCAAAGTATACATATTTTATTTTTCTCAAAACGAATTAACAACTCGATTTTTACTTCAATTATTTCTGGAATTTGAAATATTTGGCAATGGCAAAAGACTTTCTTGACATACTGTATGTAACGGCCAGAAGGAACAGTTTGAGACCCACCATTTAGTACTCGTATATCAAACATCGTAGAAACAAGTTCTGAGTCGATTTAGCGATGCCCGCCTGTCACTGTTTGTCTGGTTTTGTGCAAAGTATAGCTGGTAGTTTGATAACGATCGTCTTCAAATTTGGCATATGGTCTTACTTCGGCTCAAAGATAATCCCTATTGAAAAAAATCCCTTTGAAAAATATCGGTTCAAATTTAGATACATCTGCCATATATATTTATCACCGATTTGGTCTTAATGGACGTGTTTATGAACCGATCTTCTTCAAGCTTCATACACCTGAACGTTTTCTGAGTTCCGCAAAACCCGCAAAATATCAGCTAAATCGGTTTAGATTCTTTCGTTATATGCACTTCTATAACCCCTGAGGCAATAGTTTCACATTGACTTGCTTCAAATTTTGCACAAGGAGTATATTTGATAGCTTCATATTTGGTCAAAATCGGTTAAGATTTAGATATAACTCCTACTTCACTACTTGGAAAAAATATTGTCGTGAGGCTAAAGATTTCATATTCCTAAATTACGATAGCTTCGAAGACGCACTTCGTTCATATAAAGTTTTTTTCTTTGTCCAAAAGACGCTAAACTTTTCAATGAAGTCGTTTTGTCCTTATAGTTAAGTGATTCGACTAAAACTTGGGTATTCTAACACGTTTTACTGAGGTGGACTTGGCTTTAATACTTCTGAAAAAAAATCAAAATTAATTTTGTTGGCTTTTTGCATCTTGGCTACAAAGCTAAAAAGCGTTTGAAAATAGGAGATGTTTTTTAACACATTATTTTAAAGACATTTTTACTTGAAAAATAGCTAATCTTTACTTGTAGTCGAGTCCAGTTACAAATTTAAGTGGTCGTTTTTAATGGACTTTGATAGCACATGAAGGAAAAAGCTGAAATCTATATATATAAAATTCAATCTATGTTTGTTTATTTGTTTGTTTGTTTGTTTGTATGAACCGAGTTGGCTCCGAAACGGCTGAACCGATTTACTTGAAACTTTCAGAGATCATAGGGGACGTTCATGTAGTGAAAATAGGGTACCTCATTTTTTGACACCTGGTCGCGGAGGGGGACCTCCCCTTTGTCTGACTTTTTGAAAATTGGACCAAAGTTGACCGATTTGCTTGAAATTTTCATTGAAGGTTGGGGTTGGCAACCAGACAAAGATCCGCTACTTTATATTTCGATATTTGGCGGCGGAGGGGGACCTCCCCTTTGTTCGACTTTTTTTAAAGTACAGTGAAAAAACTAAAATTCTCTAAATTATCTGAGATTTAAAGAGAACATGCGGTGAGGTTATGGAATTAATATGGGGTACCTGATGATTTCATATGCGGACGGGGAGGGGGACCTCCCCCTTGCCTTACTTCTTGAAACTTGGAACAAAATTATGCGATTTGCATGAAATTTTCATTGAATGTTGGGGTTGGCATCTAGACAATAATCCGCTACATTATTTTTCGATATTTGGTCGGGGAGGGGGGCCACCCCTTTGCCCGACATTTTTTAAAGTACAATGAAAACAAAACTAAACTCCCCCGACTGAAATTTTACGGAAAAATGGGTGAGGTTATGAAATTTATATCAGGTTCCTGATTTTTTAATAAAAATAAAAGGGCATAGGGAGACATCCGCTTCTCTTAAGTACATACAGAGAAACAGTTAAACTTTACCGAGTTACTTGCAATTTACAGAGGACTGGGGAGAGATCGTAACCTCTGTCAACCGTAATAGTTGATACCTGATTTTGTGATTTTTGGACGGAAGAGAGGCCACCCCTTTAGGCTTATAATTTGCTTGACATTTTCTGGGACGTTTACAAAAGATACGCTTTTCGACATTTGGTCGGGGAGGAGGTCCTCATCTAAAACTGCAAAAAAAATGGCTCTATTAACCATGTTCCTTAATCTATATCTGTCCATAAAGCTCGAAAAATAATTGTATAATTAGATATAATGCATTTGGACGTCAATTGCCTGTTTCGGTATCAGGCTAACATGAAATATAAAAAAATTTAAGTTTTCTTGAAATTTACAAAGGAAGCGGGGGAAAATGTTATAAATGAAGAGGCAACCTTCATTGCCCCACACTTGAAGGAAAGTTTCAAGAATTTTCAGGGAAGGTTAGGGGTGCTATTCACTACGGTGTTTGTCGATATTGTATCGGGGAAAGTGACGTCCCTTTAAAACAATAGAGCAAAAATTAAACATCTCCGATCTACTTGAAATTTACAGGGAAGGAGGTGATGAAATTTATACATGATTTTTAAATTAATATATGATTTTTCGATATCTGGTTGGGGAAGGGGAAAATTGAAATAAACTTTGTCGATTTACTTCGATAGAATTTATAGGGACCATTGAGTAGTTGCGAAATTAATATAGGGTACGTGATAGTCCGATATCAGGTCAGAGTGGAGCGAAGGTGGGGAGAGAGTTCCCTTTTGTCGGTTTTTTCTCTTAAATTGAAAGTGGAGGGTTGTCCGTAAATGGGAACTCGGTATATAATTTTATGATTTTTGCACAGGCTTCTTTCTTCCAGACTTCTTATTAGTAAAGAGAGGGTTCCCTTTTGTCAGTTTTTTTTTCTTAAGTTGAAAGTAGAGGGTTGTCCGTAAATGGGAACTCGGTACATAATTTTATGATTTTTGCACAGGCTTCTGCCAGACTTCTTTTTAGTAAAGAACTTAAATTTACATGAAATTGGCAGCCAACGTAGAGGGTGCATTATTTCCCAACATTTTAGCAAATGTTAATGTGGTAAAATTTTTTACTACTTTTGCCTTTTCCGATTTATTGGATGGGAAACAGTAATTCTTTGTATGTTATTATAATATAACGCTTAATTTTCAGATATGTTGAGGAGAAGGATACCTTTCCTTGACAAACCACATTTAAAATTCACAAGAAATATAGAAGAAGGTACACCCTCCCCCGCCGTATTTGTACCTATAAACGAAAAATCAAGTAGTCCGATTTGTTTAAAAGAATTCAAATCTTTTCGAATTTGTTTTCAGCACGAAGGATATAGTTGACTAAGTTAACGCAAAATGTTCCTCCAAATACGCTTCGGAAGGCGCAGCGAAGCGGGCCGGGTTACGCTAGTACTTTATAAATTAAAATTCGTTTCCTAGAATCAAGTACGCAAAACTCAAATTTAAAAGAGAATTGTGTCTTAAATTTGTCCTTATTTTAATTCTCCGCTTCTTTGGCTCGGAATCGATACCAACATCATTCGTATAAAGACAAAATCTTTGGAATAGGGCATGCTTTTTTCAGTGCCCTGGAAAGTAAGGAAAGTCTAAAGTCAGGCGGGGCCGACTATATTATACCCTGCACCACTTTGTAAATTCACATTTTCGATACTATATCAAATCCATCAAATGTGTTGGGTGCTATATATAAAGATTTTTGTCCCAAATACATACAGTTATATCTGACTCTATCTGAACAAAATTTATAATCTATAAACTTAAAATTTAAGTCGGCTAACGCCCTGGGATGGTGCACTATGTTAGTTCCATGGAACTATGGAAAACATTTTAATCTGATCCAATTTTGAGGCAACTTCGCAAAAGTGTATTTATGATTTATCGGTCGATAGATATGTATTAGAAATAAAGGAAAATTTGAGTAATTTGTACAAGTTTTCGACTAAGCAGTGCGATTTATAAGGAAAATGTGGGTATTTTGGCCATTTTTGCCCAAATCGGAAAAACATATATATGGAAGCTTTATAGAAATCTGAACCGATTTCAATCAAATTTTGCACACTTGAATATGCGACCAAGTGTTATGTTTCAAGCAAATCAGGGTAAAACTCTGGCTTCTATATCTAAATCTGAACCGATTTCTTCCAAAATTAATAGGGTTCTATTCTGACCCAAAACAGGAACTTGGACTTAAACTGCGACCTAGACTTTGATCACAAAAATGTGTTCACAGACAGACGGACGGATGGACGGACAGACGGACATGGTTATATCGACTCAGGGACCCACCATGAGCATTATTGCCAAAGACACCATGTGTCTATCTCGTCTCCTTCTGGGTGTTGCAAACATATGCACTAACTTATAATAATATATAAAGACCGATTAAATACACAATAAAATATCACCAAAATATTCCATTTCCAAGTTGATTGAAGTTGAAAACTTTTCCAATTAAAAAATTGATGCTATTAACCATTTAATCAAACTAGAAACATTAAGTCAATTAAGTCAATGATTGATTTTTTTTTTTAAATTTCCAATTAAAAAATTAATTGATGCAATTCACTTTCTAATCAAACTCGGAAGAGTAAGGCAGTTAAAAAATTATGGATACTTTCTTTAAATTCTTAATTACAACTTTTTTTGAAACTATGAGTTTTTGAATCAAACTAAAAAGGATTAAACATAAAGGGTGATTCTTTTGAGGTTAGGATTTTCATGCATTAGTATTTGACAGATCACGTGGGATTTCAGACATGGTGTCAAAGAGAAAGATGCTCAGTATGCTTTGACATTTCATCATGAATAGACTTACTAACGAGCAACGCTTGCAAATCATTGAATTTTATTACCAAAATCAGTGTTCGGTTCGAAATGTGTTTATCGACAAATTTTGTTCAGCGATGAGGCTCATTTCTGGTTGAATGGCTACGTAAATAAGCAAAATTGCCGCATTTGGAGTGAAGAGCAACCAGAAGCCGTTCAAGAACTGCCCATGCATCCCGAAAAATGCACTGTTTGGTGTGGTTTGTACGCTGGTGGAATCATTGGACCGTATTTTTTCAAAGATGCTGTTGGACGCAACGTTACGGTGAATGGCGATCGCTATCGTTCGATGCTAACAAACTTTTTGTTGCCAAAAATGGAAGAACTGAACTTGGTTGACATGTGGTTTCAACAAGATGGCGCTACATGCCACACAGCTCGCGATTCTATGGCCATTTTGAGGGAAAACTTCGGAGAACAATTCATCTCAAGAAATGGACCGGTAAGTTGGCCACCAAGATCATGCGATTTGACGCCTTTAGACTATTTTTTGTGGGGCTACGTCAAGTCTAAAGTCTACAGAAATAAGCCAGCAACTATTCCAGCTTTGGAAGACAACATTTCCGAAGAAATTCGGGCTATTCCGGCCGAAATGCTCGAAAAAGTTGCCCAAAATTGGACTTTCCGAATGGACCACCTAAGACGCAGCCGCGGTCAACATTTAAATGAAATTATCTTCAAAAAGTAAATGTCATGGACCAATCTAACGTTTCAAATAAAGAACCGATGAGATTTTGCAAATTTTATGCGGTTTTTTTTAAAAAAAAAGTTATCAAGCTCTTAACAAATCACCCTTTAGTTGTAGAAAGTTATTAAATATAGTATAGCGATTAAAAATAGTTAAGTTTTTAGTTAAAAATTTAATTGAATCAATTAAAAAATTAATTGAAATTTGCAAATGAAATCAAATAATTTTTTAATCAAATATTTTTTTGAAGGTCAATGAAAACTGTAATTGATACTATCATTTTCGTGATTGAAGACATTTCAATTAAAAAAATAATTAGATCAAATAATTTTGTGATTGAATCTGAAAAAATAATTTTTTGTGTGTACTTATATAAGACCCTTTAGTTCTTTAACGGTTTGTATAGAGGAATCTATAAATAATTACCAACGGATATTCCAAGAGGGACCGTCGAAGTCAAATTTGCCCAACATGGGCCAATTTGGCATATTTTCAATACTATACGACCTACAACAATAACAACTTGTTGTAACAAGTTTTAAGTTGATAGCTTATTTCGTTTGGAAGTTAACTTGATTTCAATCGCTAGAATTTAAGAACTTTAGCACGACCCAGAATATACAGTCAAACTTCTCAGAAGTGGAAAGCCACGGTCATCTCAATTTTGTCCACATTTGGGAGGTGTCCACTTATGAGAGGTTAATGTGAATGTAATCAAATAGCACGATAATTGCCCACTTTTGAAAGGTGTCTTCTTTTCAGAGTGTCCAAGTTTCACTTTATTGGTTCTGATACTACCAACTCTAAAACTATAAAAATTACTTCTATAAGACATTGATGTGTTTTAAGGGCATTCATTGTTATTACTCCTAACTACAAATGATATAAACTTATATGGAACTAAAATTTCATTAACACGACATTGGCCATTTTCCAATAGCATATGAATGAATAATGCCGGTACAAAGCCCAGTTCAATGCAAAACTTTTGGCTCAATAATTGAAACGAATAGTTTTTAAATTTTTCCGCAATGGTATAATTGCTAAAGCACCACAAATAAAAATATTTGGTATGCAACCAACATCGTTAAAAATTGAAAGTTGCAATGAAAAAAAGATAAGGAACTAAAAATTAGATTACTGAAAAAAAAATTAGCACTACAGGTGTGTGGTAAAAATTTAAATTGTAATAAAAACGAACATTTGAATAGGAATTGCGTGAGGATTTTAAAAAAAAGAACTAGTGTGATCATAAGTTATAGTCTTCAAGGGTAACTTTGAGAAACTTCAGCAAAGGTGTCATTGGTTTTACCACTCAAAATTCCACTTGTTACCCACCTTCCTTCGATGAGATTTTATATGAATGAATGATGTAGGAAATCATGGACACTTTCATTTTCAATTTGTATGAAAAGAAATAAGAATGACACTATGGTTCACCGTACTTATAGCCTACACTGAAAAAACAGTGAACCCACCAGGAAAGAAAATTTTAGTTAATTGTTGAAAAATTTGATTAATTGAAGAAAATTTTAACTAAACAGTATTATAAACGCAGATGTCGCTCCGATTTCGCAAAAACAAGTAAAAAATTTTCGACAAATTTGAGAAGATTTATCAAACAAAATTATTATTTTTCACTTATTAAAGAAAATTTCGTAGTTTGAAGGAACAAATTGGAGTTCAAAATTGCAAAAATGTCTTTAGTGCCATACGAAGTTCATGATGGACGCATTATTGGTAAAATTTGCAAATATTAAGGAATTCTGAACTATTTTGTGGGAGACACGAATTTAGTTCATCTTTATACTTCAATTGTGTATAATTTTTATACCCTTCACCACTACTGTGGTACAGGATATAATAAGTTTGTGCATTTGTATGTAACGCCAAGAAGGAGTAATCATAGACCAACCTTTTAGTATACGGATCGGCTTAGAATTAAATTCTGAGTCGATTTAGCGATGTCCGTCTGTCTGTCTGTCCGTCTGTCTGTTGATGTATTTTTGTGTGCAAAGTACAGCTCGCAGTTTTAGTCCGATTGTCCTAAAATTTGGTATAGGGTCCTGTTTCGGCTCAAAGACGATCCCTATTGATTTTGGAAAAAAATCGGTTCAGATTTAGATATAGCTGCCATATATATTTTTCACCGATCTGGTCATAATTGGCGTGTATATCAACCGATCTTCCTCAAATTCCGTACATCCGAATATTTTATGAGTCTCGAAAAATTTGCAAAATATCAGCAAAATCGGTTCAGATTTAGATATAGCTCCCATATATAGCTTTCGCCCGATTTACACTCATTTGCCCACAGAGGCCAATTTTTTGCTCCGATTTAGTTGAAATTTTGCACAGGGAGTAGAATTAGCATTGTAGCTACGCGTGCCAAATTTGGTTGAAATCGGTTTAGATTTAGATATAGCTCCCATATATAGCTTTCGCCCGATTTACACTCATATGACCACAGAGGCCAATTTTTAACTCCGATTTAGTTGAAATTTTGCACAGGGAGTAGAATTAGCATTGTAGCTATGCGTGCCAAATTTGGTTGAAATCGGTTCAGATTTAGATATAGCTCCCATATATAGCTTTCGCCCGATTTACACTCATATGACCACAGAGGCCAATTTTTGGCTCCGATTTAGTTGAAATTTTGCACAGGGAGTAGAATTAGCATTGTAGCTATGCGTGCCAAATTTGGTTGAAATCGGTTCAGATTTAGATATAGCTCCCATATATATGTTTTTTCGATTTCGACAAAAATGGTCAAAATACCAACATTTTCCTTATAAAATCGCCACTGCTTAGTCGAAAAGTTGTAAAAATGACTCTAATTTTCCTAAACTTCTAATGCATATATATCGAGCGATAAATCATAAATAAACTTTTGCGAAGTTTTCTTAAAATTGCTCCAGATTTAAATGTTTCCCATATTTTTTTTTTACTAACATTGTGTTCCACCGTAGTGCATTAGCCGATTTAAATTTTGAGTCTATAGATTTTGTAGAAGTCTATCTAATTCGGTCCAGATCGAGTGATATTTAAATGTATGTATTTGGGACATACATTTATATATAGCCCCCAACACATTTGACGGATGTGATATGGTATCGAAAATTTAGATCTACAAAGTGGTGCAGGGTATAATATAGTCGGCCCCGCCCGACTTTAGACTTTCCTTACTTGTTTCTTCTGCTTTAGTTAAGTTAACTTACGTACGCAAAAAATTGTTAATGGCATGGAAACTTTCTTAAAACGTAATAATTCTCTGAACTAAAAGAGAATTAAATCAGCTTTAGTGAAATATAGGGTTCACTTTTTTTTTAGTGTATATGGCATACACAAGATTTCGATCGTATCTCTCACATGGCCCCAAAGGAAGAAGTCACACACGCAAAAAAATAATTCTTTCCTCCCAAACGAAATTTTAGACAAACAAAGTTCGTTTCTAATTTGCTTTTCGCTGTAAGGAAGTGTATTTGGAAGAAAAGTATATACTTTTTGTGATAAACGCTTATTCTTTTCCAGGATGTAAAAACAATTTCATAAAGACTAACTCAAAAAACAAAAAACATTGTTTTCTTGTTAATTGCATTTTCCCTCACATCTTTCTCACATCCACGAGGTTTTTTTAGTTCTTAACACCTTTTCCTGTAATACCAACAATGTAGAAGAAATTATACGATTTTATAAATTTTTAAAATTTGTGTACCTTTCGCCTGGACGGAGAATCGAACCGCGGACCATGCACTTTGTAAGCCAACACACTAACCCCTGAGCTATGTATCTGTTAAGGTCATCAATAGATAATTATCCATATAAGTTATATTTATATAGCATAGCTGCGGCGCTCACGAACCGAATAAACAAAGTTTATTTAACAGAAACAAAAATTTAGTTTGGCACCGTGGAGCAGTGGTTGCTACATCCGACTTGCATGCCAAGGGTCGTGGGTTCGATCCCTGCTTCGACCAAAGTTTTTTTTTGTTTTTTTTTTTTGACATATATTCCAAATATGTTCGGAAGATTCCGAAAAAATGTTCAACATTACATTGTACTATATTAAATTTTGAACTGTAAAATGTGTCTTATTAAAGCCCTAAGTCAGAAAAGAACAGTGTTTGATATAAACGAAATGGACTGTGTTGTTGTTTCAAAAATAACTTTTTTTATTGAAAAATTAAAAATTTTGTAACAAATGAATTTTTTTGGTGATAAAAGTTTAACATTTTCGAAGCAATTCAAAAAACTCTAACAAAAGAAAAACGTTTTCCAAACCAAAAACCATAATTTTATTCTGCTTTAACCATATCATTTTCGGTTTTAGCGGCTAAACTCGAACTTAAAAACCACCTTGAAAGACATCAATTTTTGGTTTTAGTCCCCACTTTTTTCCTATTGCCTTTTTGCACGAGTATAAAGCTACCTTTGCTTTCCTCGCCCTTTCTTCAATATTAAGCTTAAAGTTCAGCTTCCTGTCCAAAATAATGCCAAGGTATTTTGTACACTCACTAAAGGGAATTTCAATACCCCCTAAGGAAATGGGCCTAACCGTGGGAGTTTTGCGATCCTTGCAGTACATGACTAGTTCTGTCTTTGCAGGATTTACCCCAAGACCATTATCTTTCGCCCATTTCTCAGTCATCCGGAGGTCTCTCTGTATAATATCTCTAACTGTTGATGGGAATTTTCCCCTGACTGCTAGCGCCACATCATCTGTGTATGCCAACACTCATTCTTCCTATAAAACAGTTCACATTTTTTCGGTGTAAGCAAAATTCGCATTCGTATTTCAAGGACACGAAATGGCGTCACGACAATATTTTTTCAGTGTGAATAAAATTCCCTATTCACATGTGTATAATAATTTCTTCGAGTTTTAAGATTTTAATTATTTTTGTAATTTAAAAAAAATCTATATCTTCAACTATCATTTTTATTGATTACCATTTGCATGAATTTGAATATGTAAACAATGCAAATTCATCTCTTGATGATCTAAAAAGTATTCCGGTTTCATCATTAGATGTTTGTTTTTTTTTCTCTTTTTGCATTTGTTGTTTTGTTATTATTATTTTTAATTATCATTTCTTTCGAACTGATTTGTCATGCAAAAATATGGCCTAAATGATTTGATATGTTTTACACTTGAAAAAAAAAACAACAAACAAACAAATATGTATCTAAAGTAGGTCGTGAAGGTCAATTGATGATAATGATGATGATAATGTTGACGATTGTTTACATTTGTTTTGGCTAAATAAAAATTAAGTTTTGGGGTAGGGGTTTTTATGTTTGCTTGTTTGAATTAATTTATGTAAATCATAAGGATTACTATGACTATAAATATGGTCATTGGATATTAATACATCCTTCTACTTTAGTAATAATATGCAAAAGAAAAATCCAACACAAATCTAAATAAAGTACGTCCATACATTGCCCGTACGAGTTTTTCGTACTCCAATTAAAGAATTATTTATGTATTCTCTATTAAATTTTTCACTGAAAAAAATATTGTCGTGAGGCCAAAGATTTCATGTCCTTAAAATACGAATGCAAATTTAGCTTAGCACAGAAGATGTATATCTCTAATATAAAGTTTTTTTTCTTGTCCAAAAGTCGATAAACTTTTCAATGAAGACGTATTGTCCTTATAACTAAGTGATTTGACTTAAAAATGGGTATCATAAGACGAAAGAAATTTTTTTGACTTGACTTTAATAGTTCAGAAAAAAAAACTTTAAAATTAATGACATTGTCTTTAAATTTGTTGTCTTTTTGCATCTTGACTACAAAGTAAAAAATCGTTCAAAAATGGGACATGTTTTTCAACACTTTATTTTAATGATGTTTCTTACTTGAAACATAGCATAATTTCTACTGGAAGTCGTATCTGAATTCTCGTTTTTAAAGGACTTTGATAGCATATGAAGAAAAAAAGCTGAAAAAACGAAAAATTAAAATTTGCTTCCTAGAAACATCCAGCAAAAAATTTGGAAGTTCTTTCAAAGGCACAACTTTAAAAACACTTCCAGAAGATGCACTCCCAATGATGTTCTTTATTTTAACTACCCCGGGAGTTCTTTTAATTCAATTTTTTACAACTTGGTTTTTTCATACTGTTAATGGGAAATTTTAACTTTTTTTGTTTCAAAGCGGTTAAAAACAGAGTAATAATTCATAAAATGGTACAAATCATTTAAATTTTGTCGAAAAAAATACTTAATCCAATCTGAAAAAACTATGAATTTTTGAAAATATATGAGGTCAAACGTTTCCGACAAGCGTTTCCATTAAAAATTATACAAATTATTTTTTTTTTGACAAAATATCACAGAATTTTTTAATTTACATCCAATATATTGAATTTGGATCACACCTAAAGAAGTGATGCAAATTCAGTGCAACGGCTCACAGTGGGGTTTTTGATGTCAAAAGTGGGAATTAATTCGAAGTAGCTTTCCCTGTTTATAGTTTTAACTTTTTTCGGCCAAATTCACTAAAAGACATAAAACCAATCAAATTTTAAATATTTTTTAGTCCACATTTTATTTGTTTTCCATTAGTTAATTTGCAACAAAAAAAAAAAGAGAATGAATATCTGCTTTTTGATCTGATTCTTAACAATTATTATCATCATCGTCAGAAAATTACTATATGTATCATTATCATCAACACTGGCATTTTGATCACCATCAAGATTTGACTCAAATATCAACATTTGAATTACTTCCATAGGCAAATTGTGGGGTTTCTTCTCTTTTAATTTCTCATTTCTGATATAACTGGATCCGAAGTATGTTAATTAACAGTCTTTTAAATATCTCTTCATTTGACTTTTTCATAGAAAATTTTCGCAAAAAATGCTCTCTAAAATTTTTAAAATCTTTGTGTCTAGCTTCTTGCGCTTCTTCCGACAACTGTCCAATTGGAAGTAAAGCGTGGTTAATTATTTCTGCTCCAAGTAATAAATATTTGTGAACAGTTGGGGACATATAGTACCAGGGGTTGAAAATGTATTTCCATTTAATTTCGAAATGTGCAAAAAAGTGCAGACAACTTTTTCATCTATGCTTTCAAAAGAGTTTATTGTTTTAGAAAAAATAAACTTTTTTACTTAATTTGGCTTTATTCACAACTATTTGTCGACATATTTCTCGAAATCCTCTAATTTAAAGACTTACGAGCGAAACTAAATTTCATATAATAACACAAGTCAAATATAAAAATAAAAAACACAAAAATAATCTTATTAACCTGAGGATGAAGGTTCCATTATTATTTTTTTTTAATTATCGCTTTAGAAAACACTCAAAACTAATTTTTGAGACACCAATAATTTACATTTATATCGCACGCAAGGAAAACGTAAAATAACTCCAACTTCAAACATATATAGTGACACAACTGTACTTGTCAAAGACACAATTTTTGCGCTAGTGATGTGGAATTTTGTGTACTTTTACCGACTATAAAAATTTTTTCGGTTCTCCTAAATTTCATTTTTCAATTAATTCCCATTTTTGGTATCAAAAACCCCAATGTGCGGCTGTTGAAATGGAGGACTTCCGTCCTATGACAAGCCCATGTTAAATTCATCGCTTCTGCGTCAATTTTGCACCGCTTCCGGATCCAAAAAGAACATTTTCATTACTTTTTTGGCGACGCTTTTTTTCCTGGGCAAGTACACAAAACCCAAATTTAAAAGAGAGTTGTGTCGTAAAAGTATCCTTACTTGTATTCTTCGCTTCTTTGGCTCGGAATCAATACCAAAATTGTTAAAGTAAAGACAAAATCTTTGGAACCGGGCATGCTTTTTTGTCAGTGTTGTTTTGCGTACATAATTCTGGGAAACAAAATTTAATTTATTCGTTTTTTCAGAGTCCTCTAAAATTAACGGCAACATAAATTTGAATATTCGGAACCGACTACATGTAGAAATTATGCTTTGTTTCAAGTAAAAAAGTTTTTAAAATAAAGTGTTGAAAAATCTCTTATTTTTAAAGGCGTTTTTGCTTTGTACTCAATATGCAAAAAATCAACCAAACTAAAGACGATTTAATTAATTTTGAAGAATTTTGCAAAATTATTAAAGCCAAGTTGACCTTGGTCAACAAACTATTATTATACCCTCCACCATATACGGACGAATAACACTGTTGTTCATATATTTGGGTGTAAAAATTATATGTTTTGAACTGAAATTTTTTAACACAATGTTTTTAAGTGCAAGCATATAATGTTCATAAACTAGTATAACATGTTTGGGACATATATGTTAATATGTTAGAACATATAGGGTCTCTAACAACCATGCAAAAATTGATTCATATCGTTCCATAAATATATTTGAAATTTGACCTCCGCACCCTCTTGGAGGAGCAAAATTCATCCGATCCTGTTGAAATTTGGTACGTGATGTGAGTATATAGTCTCTAACAACTATGAAAAAATTAGTCCGTATCGGTTCATAGTTATATATATACCCCCCATGTCAACCGATCCCCAGATTTGACGTCCGGAGCCTCTTGGAGGAGCAAAATTCATCCGATTCGGTTGAAATTTGGTACATTGTGCTAGTATATGGCCGCTAACAACCATGCTAAACGTGGTCCACATCGGTCTATAGTTATATATAGCCCCAGATAATCCGATCCCCAATCACACAAAAATTGGTCCATATCTGTTCATTAGTATATATAGCCCCCGTATAAAGCGACCCCCATATTTCAATTCTGGCTCTCTACTTACCGCGCAAAAGTTCATGTCGGATTGTAATTATTTATAGACTTCCCTATATACACCGGTCAAGAATTGAATTATATACGTATTTAATCTGCTTTTTTGTCTAATATATACCACGTATGGACTAACCCTTGCTATCGGCAAGTAATATCACAACCCACACTGAAAAAAAAAGCATGCCCGGTTCCAAAGATTTTGTCTTTACTTAAAAAAATTTGGTATTGATTCCGAGCCAAAGAAGCGGAGAATACAAGTAAGGATACTTTTAAGACACAATTCTCTTTTAAATTTGGGTTTTGTGTACTTGCTTCTAGGAAGCAAATTTTAATTTTTCGCTTTCTCATCTTTTTTTCTTCATATGCTATCAAAGTCCTTTAAAAACGAGCTAACGACAACTTTATTTTCCAAATTAAGACTCGACTTCCAGTAGAAATTATGCTATGTTTTAAGTAAAAAACTTCTTTAAAATAAAGTTTTGAAAAACATGTCCTATATATGAACGATTTTTTGCTTTGTAGTCAAGATACAAAAAGACAACTAATTTAAGGACAATTTCATTAAATTTAAAGAATATTTCTGAATTATTAAAGTCAAGTTGACATCATCAGGGGTACCTGATGATTTCATATGCGGACGGGGAGGGGGACCTCCCCCTTGCCTTACTTTTTGAAACTTGGAACAAAATTATGCGATTTGCATGAAATTTTCATTGAATGTTGGGGTTGGCATCTAGACAAAAATCCGCTACATTATTTTTCGATATTTGGTCGGGGAGGGGGGCCACCCCTTTGCACGACTTTTTTTTAAAGTACAGTGAAAACAAAACTAAACTCCCCCGACTGAAATTTTACGGAAAAATGGGTGAGGTTATGAAATTTATATCAGGTTCCTGATTTTTTAATAAAAATAAAAGGGCATAGGGAGACATCCGCTTCTCTTAAGTACATACAGAGAAACAATTAAACTTTACCGAGTTACTTGAAATTTACAGAGGACTGGGGAGAGATCGTAACCTCTGTCAACCGTAATAGTTGATACCTGATTTTGTGATTTTTGGACGGAAGAGAGGCCGCCGCTTTAGGCTTATAATTTGCTTGACATTTTCTGGGACGTTTACAAAAGATACGCTTTTCGACATTTGGTCGGGGAGGAGGTCCTCCTCTAAAACTGCAGAAAAATGGCTCTATTAACCATGATCCTTAATCTATATCTGTCCATAAAGCTCGAAAAATAATTGTATAATTAGATATAATGCATTTGGACGGCAATTGCCTGTTTCGGTATCAGGCTAACATGAAATATAAAAAAATTTAAGTTTTATTGAAATTTACAAAGGATGCGGGGGAAAAGGTTATAAATGAAGAGGCAAGCTTCATTGCCCCACACTTGAAGGAAAGTTTCAAGAATTTTCAGGGAAGGTTAGGGGTGCTATTCACTACGGTGTTTGTCGATATTGTATCGGGGAAAGTGACGTCCCTTTAAAACAATAGAGCAAAAATTAAACATCTCCGATCTACTTGAAATTTACAGGGAACGTGGGAGGAGGTGATGAAATTTATACATGATTTTTAAATTAATATATGATTTTTCGATATTGCCTGTTTCGGTATCAGGCTAACATGAAATATAAAAAAATTTAAGTTTTCTTGAAATTTACAAAGGATGCGGGGGAAAAGGTTATAAATGAAGAGGCAAGCTTCATTGCCCCACACTTGAAGGAAAGTTTCAAGAATTTTCAGGGAAGGTTAGGGGTGCTATTCACTACGGTGTTTGTCGATATTGTATCGGGGAAAGTGACGTCCCTTTAAAACAATAGAGCAAAAATTAAACATCTCCGATCTACTTGAAATTTACAGGGAACGTGGGAGGAGGTGATGAAATTTATACATGATTTTTAAATTAATATATGATTTTTCGATATCTGGTTGGGGAAGGGGAAAATTGAAATAAACTTTGTCGATTTACTTCGATAGAATTTATAAGGACCATTGAGTAGTTGCGAAATTAATATAGGGTACGTGATAGTCCGATATCAGGTCAGAGTGGAGCGAAGGTGGGGAGAGAGTTCCCTTTTGTCGGTTTTTTCTCTTAAATTGAAAGTGGAGGGTTGTCCGTAAATGGGAACTCGGTATATAATTTTATGATTTTTGCACAGGCTTCTTTCCTCCAGACTTCTTATTAGTAAAGAGAGGGTTCCCTTTTGTCCGTTTTTTTTTTCTTAAGTTGAAAGTAGAGGATTGTCCGTAAATGGGAACTCGGTACATAATTTTATGATTTTTTCACAGGCTTCTGCCAGACTTCTTTTTAGTAAAGAATTTAAATTTACATGAAATTGGCAGCCAACGTAGAGGGTGCATTATTTTCCAACATTTTAGCAAATGTTAATGTGGTAAAATTTTTTACTACTTTTGCCTTTTCCGATTTATTGGATAGGAAACAGTAATTCTTTGTATGTTATTATAATATAATGCTTAATTTTCAGATATGTTGAGGAGAAGGATACCTTTACTTGACAAACCACACTTAAAATTCACAAGAAATATAGAAGAAGGTACACCCTCTCCCGCCGTATTTGTACCTATAAACGAAAAATCAAGTTTTTCAGCACGAAGGATATAGTTGACTAAGTTAACGCAAAATGTTCCTCCAAATACGCTTCGGAAGGCGCAGCGAAGCGGGCCGGGTTACGCTAGTTTCATATAAATGAAAAATACAAAAAAGCTAAATTAAAACATATAAAAACATTATCTTCATATTGATCTGTCGAAAAATTGAGTATTTGAGTATTTAGAAGTAAATTTTCGTTCATAAATACATGATGACCGAACTCACATGTTCATTTCTCGAGCCTTTGGAAGACGATTTTTGTGCTTCGTGTTTTTTGTGCACTGAAAAAAAGCATACTCGGTTCCACAGATTTTGTCTTTACTTTAAAAAATTTGGTATTGATTCCGAGCCAAAGAAGCGGAGAATACAAGTAAGGATACTTTTAAGACACAATTCTCTTTTAAATTCAGGTTTTGTGTACTTGCTTCTAGGAAGCAAATTTTAATTTTTCGCTTTCTCAGCTTTTGTTCTTCATATGCTATCAAAGTCCTTTAAAAACGAGTTAACGGCAACTTTATTTTCCAAATTAAGACTCGACTTCCAGTAGAAATTATGCTATGTTTGAAGTAAAAAACTTCTTTAAAATAAAGTTTTTAAAAACATGTCCTATATTTGATCTATTTTTTGCTTTGTAGTCAAGATGCAAAAAGACAAGAAATTTAAAGACAATTTCATTAAATTTAAAGAATTTTTCTGAATTATTAAAGTCAAGTTGACCTTAGCCTATAAATGTTTTCTTTCATGTTAAGATACCCATTTTTAAGTCAAATCACTTAATTATAAGGCCAATACGACTTCATTGAAAAGTTTATCGATTTTTGGACAAGGAAAATAACTTTATTTTAGAGAAATGCGTCTTCTATGCTAAGCAAAATTTGTATTCGTATTTTAAAGACATGAAATCTTTGACCTCACGACAATATTTTTTTCAGTGTGGTCTTATGTTAAAATATTTACATTTGTTCAATTTTTAAATTTTTACTGATTTTCTACAGCAAAGTCTATGCGTAAATGGATTTCATTTGTAGGTATGAATGTTTCCATTTAGTTACATGTGATGGCTTCCCCAACTTGGTGCTTGCCAATATTTTCTAATACAAAAATCACTTGCAGTGCATTCGCGGATTCGTTTATATAAATTTAGGATTTTTATTCCGAAATATCTTCAAACAACTGTTTTACGCGGTTTACCTATGCGAAAATTACATTCATTTGAGTTTTTAATGTTTTAGAAAAATGTCGTCTAGCGAAGAAAATAAAGCCATTCCAGCAAAATTTAGGAAATAATCTTTCTGACTCACTGTTGAATTAAAAGGTGGTCGAATAAGTCGATTTTAAATACTAGTGCATAACATGCGGAAAGTTCGTCAATTGTGGAAATCTGACCTGAAGAAACACCCTGCCTGAACTCTAAAGTCCACAAGAAAAATGTTGGTAGTGTTAAAAATGAGCAACGACGTTGCAATGTTCGAAATCTGACTAAGAATTTCAGTATTCATATTATTGAACATTTGGTCTCTTTATTGAAGGATATTGACAATTAATTTTAAAGAAATTTCAATTCAATATACAATATTTGTTATTTTCTTGCCATATTTGTTTGAATTTAGTTATTTGTTACCGCAGGGAAAATGTGGGGAAAGTAATGGTGGGGCATAAGGAAAAAAGGAACTGCGTAGGGAATTTTCAAAAAACGTCCTGGCATACAGGTAGCAGTGATGCCATACCATACATAATATACCGTGGCATCCTATGGTATCTCAGGCTACACATTGAATCACGAAATAAGGACTATGTTATATGCTCCATTCTACGGAGGATTAATATTTCTTGGATTTCTATTTCATAATATTAAATGTTTTTACAATAAATCACTGAAACATCCCAGAAGAAGACTAATGAAACGTTTCATTGGAATAATGATTGATTTAATTAAATAATTTAATGGGTTATCTTTCTTTCGGTAACTTACCTTCATATTCGGTTGCTGCAATTGCAAGAATGTGGCTATTCCATTGCGCACACGATTCTTGACACCACGTACAGTTCCCTTATTGGAGCGTATAGTTGAAGTGGCCGAACCACAGCGTATATCCTTATAACCAGCAAATACATCATCATGAATGGTACGACCCTCATAATCGGAAATGCTTAAGGAGTCACTGCCATCAGAGAATGGTGAAGTGGCATTATTGCCAAAACTACGGAAATTCTCATGTTCATTGACATGGAAATTGTAGTACTTGTCAGCTTCGTATTTTCGTGGCATGGAATTCATTTTCATATCGATAAAAGTACCATCTTCTTGATTTAGGACAAATGTTTTGGAGGGCATAGAGGCTCTTTTTATCGAGGTGTTGGTGGTCGATGAATTTGAATGAAAGTTGTCGGTATTACGCCTCTGGACATAGTCATTGTCATTTATTGAGTATTCCGAAGATCTCTTTGTCTCACCATTACGATGTATCTGATTCTCTTCTTCCTCTTCCTCCTCCTCTTCGTCCTCTTCTTCCAGTTCATTTTCGGCCTCATATTCTTGGTGATTTAATTTGAGATTTTTAATTTCTCTTAGTAGAGAATCTGGCAAATAGGATCCCAGTATTTTACTCGAAGGTGAAGGCGTTTTATTATGCAATGGGGACGTTGAAGATTGACGCATAAATTCATTGGAATGCAAAGAATCACAACTCAAAGAAGATGCCTCACTTTCCTCACTATCCGTATAGGAAGAACAATTACGAGTATCATTTTTATTGCCACTGTTGGAAGAGGATACACGTATTTTAGTGGTTTTCAAATGCATTTCCAAACTCTTGGCCGAAGGATTATTTGATGACTTCTTGGGTAATAATAAATGGGCCTTGGGTGATGATGAGTTATGATTGTGGTTTTCCAAATCACTACCCGTACCACTATCCAAGGTATCGCATGGAGAAAATTGTCCACTAGACATGGCTGAATAGTAAAGATAATTGGTGTTCGAAACATTTAAATCGGTAACCGAAGAACCATTGGTATGGGCCATAGTTGCAGATGATGAGGACGATGATGATGTAGATGTGGATGAGGATGAGGACTGGTTGTTTATGCCATTTGAAGAAGTAGAATTTTGTTGCTGATGCTGATGCTTTTGGACTTGGGATTGTGAAGGCCTTTGTTGTACCATTTTCTCTAGATTCAAATGTAATTCACTTTGTTTTCGAACTAATTCGGTACTCTTATCGAGAATTTGATTATCTCTTTCACTGAAATTTTCACTTTCTTTTTGTGCTGTATTTATTGCTTCGTTTAATTCTCTATTTTCTTTGTGTTTTTCACTTTCTTCTTCGAATTTGGTCGATTCAATTTTCACTATGGAAATTTGTTTTTCCAAACCATTAGGGTTTATTGCCGTATTGGGATTTATTTGAATTTTTACCACATGAGCCGTTTTAGAGGAAGAATTTGAAATGGGTTTTGAAATTTCGTCTTCTTCTTTTTGTTGGCGTTTGGAATTTTCGTTACAATTTTCTTTTTTATTCCCGTTTTCTTCGTTTATGATCAATGAATGGATATTGCTACTGGTGCTATTACTACTACTTGTGGTCGTATCCGCTTTCGTTAAAAGACTGTTGGAGTTTTCTTGGTTGGGCCAACGTTTACTACCATCATGGCTAATATCTAAGCAACTATCTCTCTTACCCATACCAAGAGACTTGAATACATCATTATTGTTATCATCATTATGTTGATGTGGATCATTATCATCATCATTATCATGGTCATCATGATCATCATTATGGTCATTTGCTAGATGTTTGGTCTGGTTTGTTGGGAATTGACCATTATTTTCTCTCCATTTACTGTTACCATTAACCTGTTGACTAGTCTTGGCTGACTCTGATAATAATGACGATGATGATGATGATGAAGTGGTTATGGTTGTTGTAATCATTTGTCTTTGTGGTATCTTGGCCGTTTGTCCACTTTCATTCAAATCTTGACTATGGTTAAAACTCTTCTCTTTCTCTTGGTCGGCTTCAACGTGATCATCTTCATATTCGTTACCATCTTCCAAGATTTTACTCTCTGCTCTGGAAATTGAACCGTTAACAGTTTCCAGTTTTATACTGGTTGCCACCTTTGGGGAATTTTCTTTGGCATTGAATGCGTTGGTTTGGTCCCTGGAATATACATTGGAAGTTATACAGTTGACTTTGACTATGGCTGGATATTGAGTTTCCTTCATTAGCAAGTCTCCAACCGGCTTTGCAGATTCTTCTTCATGGTTGATATCAATTAAAAGTTTATTGCTTGTATTCAAGTTGGACAAAGCAGCTGGTGGCGATGAGGATAATGTTGCTGATGGTGATGATGTCTCCTCATCATAAGAATGTTGTATTTTAATAACATTGGAATCTGAAGATTTATTTGTCTCTGATTTAAATGGATCGATTTTTATGGAAATTGTTTGGGTTGTAGGCGAAGATGATCCATTGCTTACTCCAGCATTAGGATCCATACAAGTGATGATAGTTTTCGTAGCCATATTGTGCAGACTTAAACAAGTTTCTTGAAATCTTCTCGAAAATTCCTTTTTGGCAAATAAATCATAAACAATGTAGGCTTCTCAAGTCACACAAAACTAGATTTGTTTTTTACACAGAGTATGGATTTTTTTATAATTTTTTCTCAAGCTTCAATGTCATAAGGTTCTTGTTCCCAAAATTGCAACAAATGGTTTAAATTTCTCCACAACGGTTGTTTAATAACAAAAACGTCTTCCTTTTTCTTTTTTGGATAGTAATCAAGTATGACCATATAACTCAAGCCAATGTTATTGTAAGGGATCTTCTACAATACAGTCCGTCCTTCTGCCCACCTTTTGTTCACTTGTAATTTAAACCAATGCGGAAGTGTTCATTTCATTACTTGTAAGTTGCTACAGAGTCTCTTTAGCACGTTCGTTTGTTATTTCTATTTCTTTTTGTTTACAAATTTTATTTTTTTTTTCACTTTATAAAATTTCCTAAGTTTTATTATGGCTTAGCTAGCTTATCTGTTTCATGCATTTCTCTTTGTTCCTCTTGCTTCATATGATTGTCCACATTGGCATTTTCACAATTGTATTTTTCAATTGTTCACTTTTGATCTTTTTTTTATGCCTTAGTAACCGTTTTTTCTAAAAGAAGACACTTCTATTTGTTGTTGGTTATGAGGCTAAAGCTTTTCTTTCAAATTTTCTTTTATGGACTACGTGCCATAAACAATTTTCTTATGATCTATGCTGACTACTGTTCAAGTGGTGTTGTTCTGTAATGAAAAAGAAGAGTTGATGGAAAATGAAATTTATTTCTAAATCTCTTTTTTCTGAGATAAATCTCGAATGCAAAAAAAAAGAAGTAAATAAAATTAAAATTTGTTTTTTGTTCAAATAATTAGTTCAAGTAATTAGTTTTTTTAACGCATGGTCTTCCTAGAAAGTCTATGTGAACTTGATGAACATTTGACGGTAATATGATATTCGAGAAGAAGGATGCCTCGGTGGGGCTAGAAGAAATTACCAATTTTGTTAAAGTCAGAATTAATCTTCTTTGTTGTGTTAAGATTAGGTTACTTTAAATTTGCTAAAGTTTAAGAAATTGCAAAAATTTTTAGCACCATACGAAGTTCAAGATGTGCGAATTGGTGGTAAAATTTACAAATTCTAAGAAAATCTGAACTGTAGTGCAGGAAATACAAAATTAGTTAATCTTTATGCTTCATTTGTGTATAACTTATTATTATCTTTTTATAGTTATTTTAACTAACATACAAAAAACAATTAATGTGAAGAAAACTTTCCCGCCTTGAGGAAATTTTAACTAAAACAAAACATAATAATTTCCATGAACTAAAATACAGTTAAATTGGCTTTGGTGTCTTGGTGGGTTCACTTTTTTTTATATACCTCTTGCAAATAATGACTTACAATAAACGAGTGAACCCACCAGGAAAGAAAAAATTTGGTTAATTTTTGAAAATTTCGATTATTTTTAGAAAAATTTAACTAAACAATATTACAAAACGCTGACATCACGACGATATCACAAAAATAAGAAAATTTATTAAACATATTAATTTTTTCACTTATTAAAAGGAAAATTTTATAGTTTAAAGGAAAATATTGAAGTTCACAATTGCAAGAAGTCTTTAGCGCCATACGAAGTTCATGATGGGGACATTATTGCTAAATTTACAAATTTTAAGAAATTCTGAACCACTTTGTGGGAGACACGAATTTAATTAATCTTTATGCTTCATTTGTGTATAATTTTTATACCCTGCGCCACACTGTGGAACAGGGTATTATAAGTTAGTGCATATGTTTGCAACACCCAGAAGGAGACGAGATAGACACCTGCTGTCTTTGGCAAAAATGGTCAGGGTGGGCTCCTGAGTCGATATAGCCATGTCCGTCTGTCCGTGAACACATTTTGTAATCAAAATCTAGGTCGCAGTTTTGGTCCAATCGACTTCAATTTGGCACAAGTATGTGTTTTGGCTCAGAATAGAACCCTATTGATTTTGGAAGAAATCGGTTCAGATTTAGATATAGCTCCCATATAAATATTTCGCCCGATATGGATTTTATGGCCCCAGAAGCAGAGTTTTACCTTAATTTGCTAAAATTTTGCACAAGAAGAACAATTAGTACTATAGTCAAGTGTGCCAATTTTATTGAAGTTGGTTCAGATTTAGATATAGCTCCCATATATAGCTTTCGCCCGATTTACACTCATATGACCACAGAGGCCAATTTCCGTGTAAAATCGCCACTGCAATTTTCCGTGTTAAAATCACCACTGCTTAGTCGAAAAGTTGTAAAAATGACTCTAATTTTCCTAAACTTCTAATATATATGTATATATATATATATATATATATGTATATGTATTTATATATTATATATATATATATATATATATATATATATATATATATATATATATATATATATATATATATATATATATATATATATATATATATATATATATATATATATATATATATATATATATATATATATATATATATATATATATATATATATATATATATATATATATATATATATATATATATATATATATATAATATATATATATATATATATATATATATATATATATATATATATATATATATATATATATATATATATATATATATATATATATATATATATATATATATATATATATATATATATATATATATATATATATATATATATATATATATATATATATATATATATATATATATATATATATATATATATATATATATATATATATATATATAACCAAGTCCGTCTGTCCGTCCGTCCGCCTGTCTGTGAACACATTTTTGTGATCAAAGTCTAGGTCGCACTTTAAGTCCAATCGTCTTACAATTTGGCACATTTTCCTAATTTGGGTCAGAATAGAACCCTATTGATTTTGGAAGAAATCGGTTCAGATTTAGATATATATATCTTTCGCCCGATATGGACCCAGCAGCCAGAATTTTATACCGATTTGCTAGAGATTTTGTGCAAACATAACACTTAGTCGTATAGTCAAGTGTGCAAAATTTGATTGAAATCGTTCAGATTTAGATATAGCTCCCATATATCTTTCGCCCGATATGGACTTATATGGCCCCAGAAGCCAGATTTTTGGCCGAATTTGGTTGAAATTTTGCACTAGGAGTACAATTAGTAGTATAGTCAAGTGTGCAAAATTTGATTGAAATCGGTTAAGATTTAGATATAGCTCCCATATATATCTTTCGCCCGATATGGACTAGTATGGTCCTAAATGCCAGAGTTTTGGCCCAATTTGGTTGAAATTTTGCACAGGCAGTAGATTTAGCATTGTAGCTATGAGTGCCAAATTTGGTTGAAATCGATTCAGATTTAGATATAGCTCCCATATATATCTTTCGCCCGATATGCACTTATATGGACCCAGAATCCAGAGTTTTATCCCGATTAGCTTGAAATTTTGCACAAGGAGTACAATTGGTAGTATAGTCATGTGTGCCAAATTTGATCGAAATCGGTTCAGATTTAGATATAGCTTCCATATATATTTTTCGCCCGATATGGACTTATATGGCCCCAGAAGCCAGAGTTTTGGCCCAATTTGGTTGAAATTTTGCACTAGGAGTACAATTAGTAATAGATCCAGTCCTCTATAGTACTAACTATACGTGCAAAATTTCATCGAAATCGGTCCAAATTTAGATATAGCTCCCATATATGTATCGCCCGATTTTGAAAAATTCGCCCCTAATATTGCTTGGTTGTTACAAATTTGTATTTATTACCCACACTAATTTAACGATTTTCTCTTTTTTAATAATGGGCTCAATATTAGTGGCATACTAACTCCGTAGGCGTAATATCAACACAGCCAGTAGGGGAAATTCCCTATATGTAGGGTTTTTCTAATATTTAGCGTCTTGTAGGGACCTAGGACCACAATGTAGGGACATTTTCGCTCAACACAATTTGTAATATTTTTTACATTTTGGTGGCTCTTGAGGAGGAAATTAGAAGCCGGCAAGGCTTGATCTTAAACAATGTGTGGTAAACTTTATTCCTGTAGAAAATTTTGTCAACATTTATTTCTATAGAATATTTTGTCAAAATTGTATTTCTATAGAAATTTTTTTTCAAAATATTATTTCTATAAAAAATTATCTCAAAATTTTATTTCTGTGGAATTTTTTCTCAAAATTTTATTTCTATAGAATTTATTGTCAAAATTTTATTTCTATAGAAAAATTTCTCACAAAAATTTGTTTATAGAAACTTTTTCCAAAATTTTATTTTTATAGAGATTTAACAAAAAAGATTACTAATTTGGGTAGAATTCTACCAACTGTGGCAACCGTGGTGGTAATACAAATTTATATTCTAAGTTATATACGTTGCATATTCATGTTTTAAGATAATAAAGTACTTAGAACCATTTTTGTTTTGTAAAATTTTTTAAATTTAACGAAAAATATAGTAGGGAAATTGTTTGGGAATGTATGGGAAAGTATGGACCTTTTTTTGTCCTTGTTGGGTAAACCGAACATTTTCCCTGGCAACATTGACTATGAGCTATAGTCAGATTGACACAAAGCACCCATAGACATGTACTTAATTTTCTTAAATATGCTACTGCGGTTTATCTCCCAGACCTATATGTTACCCCACAAATGCTTATGATTACTAATTCTGTAATGGTGGTTTAGGGTATGATATAGTCGGCCCCGCCCGACTTTCTACTTTACCTACTTGTTCATTTTTCATTTCATTACACTACGTTCGAAATTCATACTTCCATCGAGATTTGAAATCTCTTTTAAATGAATTTGAGATGTGCAATGTGAATACCGTATTACTGATTGACTAGAAAAAATATTCTTTATCGCCTCACTTTTAGGAGGACTTATCGATTATCGTTTGAATAATTCAATAATGTGATAGAATAACAGATTTCATTCGACTTGTTGACATATTCTTAAAACCAAACAGGTTATTTAGCTTATATTATTCTTCGTTTTTTTAATAAAATCTTTAATAAATACATTCACCAATTGAGATTGGCAAAAGTAACAAGCAAACAAAAAAAAAAGAAATATTCTATATAATTCTGGTACTAAATATTCAAATTCATTGTCAAATTTTGAATTAGTACCGGTTGTATTGTACATATGCCCCATCGTCTTATTTCCCTTCCTATTTGCCCCCTAGCTCATCAGAACACGTTTCCGTTAAAGTATGTTTAACTTGGCAGCAGAGCTTGTATAAATATCAAATCAAATGGTGATTTTAGTATTAAAATTTTATTGGAAAAAATAAGAAGATTGAAATCATCATATCATTAATTTTAAAAGTAAATTGATATGATGAGATAACTCTTGACTTCTAGGCAAGTTTGTTAAGTTTCGAAGAGGAAATAAGACATTCCATTAGAAATTGAGTTTTATATCCGTTGTAGGGTTAGATTTAATGATATGGATTGGAATAAACAATGGACCTAACAGAAATGTTAAAATTATGTTATGAGTATATATCCACTAAATATCAGCCGCAGGGTTAATGTCAAACGGTGTCACCTCTTGATGTTTTTCCAAAATTGACTTTTTCGAAAATGATGCATTGCCAATAATCGCCGTTTTATATAGGTCAGAAATCCAACTGTTTGTTTTTTAATATTATATTAGTAACACTGAGAAAAAAATATAGACTTAATTGTATCATTAAAATCATATTTCTTTAAAGAAAGCAAATTTTCTTTAATATAAAAAGAAACTCGTTTACTTTAAAGATATAGTTATTTTTTGTAATCAACGGAAATATTGAATATTCGGATTAAAAATAAAAAAGTTTCAAATTTTTACAAAAAAAATATTAACCTAATATGAAAGAGTATGCAGCCTTAATTTTAGGACACACAATTTATACACTATTACGGACAAATTTCTTTCTTTAAAATAAACAAGCATATACAGCAGTAAGTTCGGCCGGGCCGAATCTTAAATGCCCACCACCATGAATCAAATCTAATAGTTTATTTTGAAAACTCGTAAAAGTCGTAGCGGGTTACTTGATAATATATAGCATTTTAGGGGGTTTGATAACAAATCTTCTCCCAAGCAAATCAGTTCAACCAGTACGCTTCCCGAAGAAAAAAATTAAAGAAGAAGACCAGCTCTGATTCTGGATTTATGAGAACCAATTTTGTTTGAATTTTAGAGAAATCATAAACATATCGTGTATATGATGAAATAACGCCTTGACTTGAAATCCTAGAAATAAATTCGGGAGTTAAGTCTATATGGGGCCTATACCAACACATGGACCAATACTCACCATCTTTTAATCTTCCTCAAATACCTCTAGAATTCCACTTTCAGACGAATTGGTGAAAACTACGAATTCTAGAAGCCCAAGAAGTAAAATCGAGAGATCAGTCTATATAGGGGCTATACCACAACATGGAGCGATACGGACCATTTTCGACACACCTCTTTATGGTCCTAAGATACGTCTATATTCCAAGAAATAAAGTCGGGAGATCGGTCTATATGGGGGCTATACCAAAATATGGACCAATAGGCACCCTTTGCGACACACCTATTTGTGATCTTAAAATACCTGTAGATTTTCAATTTCAAGCAAATCGGCTAGAAAATATAGTCTCTAGACGCCCAAGAAGTAAAACCGAGGGGGTCTATATGGGGGTTATCAATTTCGGGGTCCCAAAATACCTCTAGATTTCCAATTTCAGGCAAATCGGATAATAAATACAGTTTCTAGACGCCCAAGAACCAAAATCGGGAGATCGGTCTATATGGGGGCTATACCAAAACAACATCCGATGGGCACCATTTTTGGCACACCTCTTTATGGTCCTCAAGTACTTCTAGATTTTCAATTTCAGGCTAATTGGAGAAAAACTACGTTTTTTATAAGCCCAAGACCCCAAATCGAGAAATCGGTTTATATGGGGACTATATCAAAACTTGCACCGATATAGCCCATCTTCGAACTTGACCTGCCTGCAACCAAAAACGAATCTGTACCAAATTTCAGGACGACAGTGCAATTATTGAAGGCTGTAGCATGATTACAACAGACAGACGGACATGCTTGTTTCGTCTTAGAAATTCCCCCTGATCAAGAATAGATATACTTTATATAGTCGGAAGTTGATATTTCGATGTGTTACACACGGAATGACGAACTTATTATACCCCATCACCATTCTATGGTGGTGGATATAAAAAAGATTATAATCGTTTCTTCAAAAATTGTTTTCATTAATTTTAAAACTATGAAAAGTGTTGCATCGCGTTCACAAAATTGACAAAATAACGATGACAACACCATAAATTGTTTGAAAAGTGACGGCCATGTTTGATCGATATCCAAGAGCTTACAAATGCACAAAAAAGTTTGATTGAAAAGGGTCAAGGAATTGCTTCGCTTGCACAAAAGTGATCGGATATCGAACTTGATTTTCCCCAATCAGAAGCCACTTCAAATTGAACAGAACAAGACATTACATTATAATTTTTATACCCTCCACCATAGGATGGGGGTATATTAACTTTGTCATTCCGTTTGTAACACATCGAAATATTGCTCTAAGATCCCATATATATTCTGGGTCGTGGTGAAATTCTGAGTCGATCCGTCCGTCCGTCTGTTGAAATCACGCTAACTTCCGAACGAAACAAGCTATCAACTTGAAACTTGGCACAAGTAGTTGTTATTGATGTAGGTCGGATGGTATTGCAAATGGGCCATATCGGTCCACTTTTACGTATAGCCCCCATATAAACGGATCCCAAATTTGGCTTGCAGACCCTCTAAGAGAAGCAAATTTCATCCGATCCGGCTGAAATTTGGTACATGATGTTTGTATATGGTCTCTAACAACCATGCAAAAATTGGTCCACATCGGTCCATAATTATATATAGCCCCCATATCACAATGGACTGAATAGTCTAAGTGAGCCTGAATCTTAATCGGGCTGCCACTTTAACCTAACTTTAACCTATATAGCCCCCATATAAACCGACCCCCCGATTTGGCTTTCGGAGCCTCTAGGAGAAGCAAATTTCATCCGATCCGGCTGAAATTTGGTACATGGTGTTAGTATATGGTCTTTTACAACCATGCAAAAATTGGTCCACATCGGTCCATAATTATATATAGCCCCCATATAAACCGATCCCCAGATTTGACCTCCGGAACCTCTTGAAAGACGAAAATTCATCTGATTCAGTTAAAATTTTGTACGTGGCGTTAATATATGGCCTCAAACACCCATGCAAAAATTGGTCGAAATCGGTCCATAATTATATATAGCCCCCATATAAACCGATCCCTAGATTTGACCTCCGGAGCCCCTTGGAAGAGCAAAATTCATCCGATTCGGTTGAAATTTGGTACGTGTTAGTATATGGTATCCAACAACCATGCAGGAATTGGTTCATATCAGTCCATAATTATATATAGCCCCCATATAAACCGATCCCGAGATTTGGTTTGGACATATGCCACAAAATCTGGGATCTATTTTCTAATAGCTATTACATGAGAAGAATGATATGGATGGCGATATGCATATCTCAACTGATTTGCGCATCGACAGACATGGATTGCGAATCATCGTAGATACTATAAAAATTAAAATACCAGGCCTCAATAACCGATAAATATTTATTTTATATGTTGACATCATTTACATCATCCCCATTATAGCTACAAACTACAAACTACAAAATATTCATTAATTTGAGGGTGCATAGAATAAAAACAAATATTCACAAATTTAAAATTCAATTTTTATGATAATAAATTACTGCCACAATGACACCAAAAAATCTCTAAACAATTGGCAACCGTCATTCTTGTGATATTCTGTGGGTGTTCGACAGTAAAAACAAACAAATTTGAATCGTTAACACCATAACCAAGCATCACCCGTATTGTCTTTAGTAGCATAGCAAAAGGTGTTTGTTAAAAATAAATTAGCACATAAAATATGTTTAACAATGAAAAATTATCATAAAATATTATCGGCAAAGAATTAAAAGTTTCTGTTTTTTAAATGACATTAGGAGTTGTTGCTACAGATACATAGAAGATGAATTGATATACTCGCAAAAAAATTATTTACTCACAAAGGAAATTTTGGATAATCCACAACATGCACAGAAAAGTCAGCTGTGAAACTGATCCTAAAAGTACCATAAATTTATAGCAAAAAAAAATTAATTTTGGTTTTAGGTTATTTATAAGAAATTTTCCCCCAGCCCAACGAATGTTTCTTTATTCCAAGTATGACTCAAAAATTTTATGAACTAAATACCAGTAAAATTTCAATGACATATAAATAAGTTCAATGCTAACTAAAGCAGAAAAAGTTTTTCATAGTAAGAATGAACTACAGCGTGCCTAAAAGGATAATGATCCAAATGTGTCGCAAATTTTTCGTTAATTTACACCCATGTTCGGATATCCACTTCAATTCCACTTCCACTATTCACGTCAAATCCACGAGCGTGAAAATTTGGTTTTCTTAATTCCACGTTCTTTTTTGAACTTTTCTGTAACCAGCTGGGTTGCACAAATTACATAAAAATTCACTAAGGCGGAAATCAAAATAAGTGTAATCAATAGACTTATTATAATTTATTTTTTTAATTAAAAATGACGCAGTTTTAATAAAACTCATGTATTAAATATAAAACATTTCAAATTTTTTACGCGAGTACTTTTTTTAACCGGAAATACACCCATCTTGGACATAATTCAACTTTCACCAAGACTTTTGCAAGTGAATTGATTTCACGAAAATGCCGGTGAAAGTGGATTGTAGGACACGAAAATCGTGGAATTGATTCACATTCACCTGGAAGTGGATTTGGGAACATGGGCATTAATTAAAAAATTTTAAATACAATTTAGTTAAATTTTCGCACGCGATAATTCATTTTTCCCATTACATAGTTTACTGTTTCTCTGTGTAGTTATCTTCCCTACGCTAATAGAAAAATTTGCGTTTCACAATCGTGAACGGACGTTGTCAAAATGAAACGGAAACGTTCACAAAAAATCAAAACAGAATGTTCACGATTTCTTCCACGGGCGTTCACGATTTCATGAACGGCATTTGTTTTTCGTTGACCATGAAAAGTCTTAAAATAATCGTTAGACGTTGTTATGGCAACTCCGCCGTTGGTGCGATGTGCTAAGGCGACTGTTAATCAGAGAATGAAGCCGCCGAGTCGCGCCGCCGACTAGTTTTTACCAGTCGAAGCCGTCGCCGAATTTGTCGACTGATCTCGACTCAAAGTTAGCCGCCAATTAATCAAAAATATTGATTTGAATCAGAAAAAATTATATACGGCCGTAAGTTCGGCCAGGCCGAATCTTATGTACCCTCCACCATGGATTGCGTAGGAACTTCTACTAAAGGCTGTCATCCACAATCGAATTACTTGGGTTGCGATAACACTTGCCGATGGCAAGGTATCGTAAAACTTTTTAACACTGTCTTCTAAGTTGTAAGTTAGCCCATACGGGGTATATATTAAACAAAAAAAGGCCGATTAAATACGTATATAATCTAGTTTGACAAAATTTTCTATAGAAATAAAATTTTGACAAAATTTTCTATAGAAATAAAAATTTGACAAAATTTTCTATAGAAATAAAAACTTGACAAAATTTTCTATAGAAATAAAATGTTGACAAAATTTTCTATGGAAGTAAAATGTTGACAAAATTTTCTATAGCAATACAATTTTGACACAAAATTTCTATAGAAATAAAATGTTCCCAGCAAAAACTAGGTAACCACATCTCATTACAATTGACATTACCAGGCTTAAAGCTGCCATTACACGTTGCATTACATTGCGGCGATTTATAATGACTAACTTGTAATGACAAAAATAAATACTTCTCGGTAATTTTCGAATTGTTATTCTCAAATTTTATGCAGTTGTAGTTAACGAATTAATAAAATAGAATAAATGATGGTACCATTAGGTATAATTATTCACATAATCGAGCACTAACATAAAAAAATCAAAAAGAATATGTAATGTAACGGTAATTCTGAAAATTTTTCCGTTAAGAAATTTTTATCACAAATATTTCATAATAACTGTGTTTAATGACATTGTCATATTATGTTTTAAATAAATGCTTTCTTATACCTCATTCACATTACACTTCCAAAATGCGCTTAAACTAAATTTCAAATGCCATTTGCCTTATAAAAAAGAGACTTAAAATCCACTTTTAGTAGATTTTGAACCTTATGTGAATTGGCTATTGGACATATTATAACGTAATTCACGAATCCAACTCCCTGAAACAACCTACATTTATTTCTATTTTAAGTGTGAAATAAATTAATTTAGATTATTTATTAGATATTTTGTTTATTTATACAATATTCGTTTCTATTCAAGTAGTTCTTAAGTAAATCATTACATATTAGGTGATTATATGCTTTAAATTCACTACCTATTTTATTGCCGAAAGTATGCCTGGGGAGAAGTACTTTCCTTCTAGGACATGCGTATGTAAATGTAATCCGAAGCGATGCCAATTAATAAGTGGTTATTAATTTTTAAATGGGCTTACCTACAAGATTACCGGGTAATGAGAGTTTTTCCTGGGTTGACAAAATTTTGTATAGAAATGAAATTTTGACAAAACTTAGTATAGAAATAAAATGTTGACAAAATTTTCTACAGAAATAATTTTTTTACAAAATTTTCTACAGAAATAAAATTTTGACAAACATTTCTATAGAATAAACTTTTGACAAAACTTTCTATAGAAATGAAATTTTAACAAAACTTTCTATAGTAATAAAATTTGACAAAATTTTCTATGGAAATAAAGTTTTGGTAGATTACAAAATTTTTTATAGAAATAAAATTTTGACAAAATTTTCTATGGAAATAAAATTTTGACAAACATTTGTATAGAAATAAACTTTTGACAAAACTTTCTATAGAAATGAAATTTTGACAAAACTTTCTACAGTAATAAAATTTGACAAAATTTTCTATGGAAATAAAGTTTTGGTAGATTATTTTTGGCGATATGGACCAATTTTTGTGTAATAAGTCATCGGATATATATAACTAAAGACCGATATGGACCAATTTTTACATGCCATATATTGACAAAATGTACCAAATTTCAACCGTATCGGATGACTTTTGCTCCTCCAAGAGGTTCTGGACGTCAAATCTGGGGACGGTTTATATGGGAACTATATATAATTATGGACCGATATGGACCAATTTTTGCATGGTTGTTAAAAACAGTATGCTAAGACCACGTACTAAATTTCAACCGGATCGGATGAATTTTGCTCCTCCAAGAGGCTCCGGTGGTCAAATCTGGGGATCGGTTTCTATGGGGGCTATATATAATTATGGACCGATATGGACCAATTTTTGCATGGTTGTTAAAAACCGTATACTAAGACCACGTACTAAATTTCAACCGGATCGGATGAATTTTGCTCCTCCAAGAGGCTCCGGTGGTCAAATCTGGGGATCGGTTTATATGGGAGCTATATATAATTATGGACCGATATGGACCAATTTTTGCATGGTTGTTAGAGGCCGTATACTAACATCAGGTACCAAATTTCAACCGGATTGGATGAATTTTGCCCCTCCAAAAGTCTCCGGAGGTCAAATCTGGGGATCGGTTTATATGGGGGCTATATATAATTATGGACCGATATGGACCAATTTTTGCATGGTTGTTAGAGACCATATACTAACATCAGGTACCAAATTTCAATCGGATCGGATGAATTTTGCCCCTCCAAGAGGCTCCGGAGATCAAATCTGGGGATCGGTTTATATGGGAGCTATAAATAATTATGGACCGATATGGACCAATTTTTGCATGGTTGTTAGAGACCGTATACTTAGACCACGTACCAAATTTCAACCGGATCGGATTAATTTTGCTGCTCCGGGAGGCTCCCCAAGCCAAATTTGGGGATCGGTTTATATGGGGGCTATATGTAAACATGGTCCGATATGGCCCATTTTCAATACCATCCGACCTACATCAATAACAACTACTTGTGCCAAGTTTCAAGTCGATAGCTTGTTTCGTTCGGAAGTTAGCGTGATTTCCACAGACGGACGGACAGCCGGACAGACGGACAGACGGACAGACGGACGGACGGACGGACATGCTTAGATCGACTCAGAATTTCACCACGACCCAGAATATATATACTTTATGGGGTCTTAGAGCAATATTTCGATGTGTTACAAACGGAATGACAAAGTTAATATACCCCCATCCTATGGTGGAGGGTATAAAAAATTAGGTTAGGTATAGTGGCAATCCGTACTGCCTGCCCGATTCAATGTTAAGCTCAATGACAAGGGACCTCCTTTTTATAGTCGAGTCAGAACGGCGTTCCACATTGCAGTGAAATCAACTATTGAAGTTTTGAAACACTCAGAAATGTCACCAGCACTGAGAGATGACAATTCGACGCTGTAAAACGTTTTTGTGTTCAACTAAACTGGATTTGAACCCACGACGTTGTGTTTGCAAAGCGATATGCTAACCATGCGTTCCAAATCGTGAACGGACGGTACCAAAATGAAACTGAAACGTTGACAAAAAATCAAATGGGCTGTTAACGATTTCGTCCAAAGATATTCACGATTTCATGAACAGCGTTCGTTTTTCTTTGGCCATGGTAAGTCTTGAAATAATCGTTAGACGTTGTTATGGCAACTGTGTCAGTGGGGCAATGCGCTAAGGCAAAAAGATTGACACCATCTGTTTTCCATTTGATACCACTTATGTGTTGATTCACTTTCATGAACGGATCGTTTGAAACGTTTTTCTATGGGTGTAATTTTAACTTTTGCTTGGCGGGGGACTCGAATCCATGGACCATGGGCTATGTAGCTCTTATACAGAATTTAAAGAAATTTCGTTTAAAGAAAACAAACGACTGGAGTTGCAAACGTCCGGCTCCGTTTCTTATAAACGATTTGCAATTTTCTTTGAATGTTGAAATAACACCTTATTGGAAATGCATCTCTTTGGGGCATAGATGTATGGATTTAAGGTTAAAAATTACGATAGCCATTACACGGAAATGGACCAAAATGTCATTTGTCCAACAATTTTTCGTCAGTCCCAGGGTAAAGATCAAAGCAAAAGATGAATAAATTTCATTAATTATTTGAATTTTCATTTGACATTAGAATCAATGAAAAATATTTTCACACATAAGAATTATTTCTCGCTATGAATATTTGAATGGTAACGAATAACATGTAAATGATTAATATTATCATTACATGTTTGTAACAGACATGCTTAAGGTTAATTAATTGATAACAAAAAACTTTCGGTCACGTTTTACATAATACATACACAAGTCTATACATACGAATGCTTAAGATCTCCAAAGTATATTAAGCTACTTATTACTGTGACCAGTTTCAACAATGTTTAATTCTTTGTTGGTATATCATGAAAACATGATACAGGCTATCATCTTGAAAAGAACACATACAATATTTAATACTATAGATTAGATTGGAATTCAATAATGGAGCAAGTCTACATCAGAACTCCGTTACCAATAAGATTCTTAATAGTTGAATACAAGTTGATCAATTTTCAATATTGATAAAATATTGATAGAACACACTTTGAAACTCTAGCTCATTCAACAAAAATACTAAGGCTCGCTTCAAAAATGTTGCAAATAGCATATTTCTATTATTCTGGCTTCCACTTTTGCATCTACAGTTGGAACAAGTTCTATCATCCATAGCCACAAATCTTCTCTGTGTAAAACAAGTTATAGCCATTGGAATTTATAGCTCTCATATGGAGATATCTATATATAAGTATGTTATCATTTTATTTACACACAGTATGCATTTATATATGCAAAAATTTCTAACAATTCTTTTCAGATAACACCATTAGCTAGCGCACAGTGGGCCGAGACATTGAAACTTTTATTTTAGAAAAAAACTAACTAATTTATTAATTTAATGACTTATCAAATCGATGTTGTGAGAGCTCAGGTTAGGTTAGGTTAGGTGGCAGCCCGATGTATCAGGCTCACATAGACTAGTCAGTCCATTGTGATACCAAATTGGTAAACTTCTCTTTTAATACGGAGTGCTGCCCGATTCCATATTAAGCTCAATGACAAGGGACCTCCCTTTTATAGCCGAGTTCGAACGGCGTTCCACATTGCAGTGAAACAACTTAGAGAAGCTTTGAAACCCTTAGAAATGTCACCAGCATTACTGAGGTGGGATAATCCACCGCTGAAAAACTTTTTGGTGTTCGGTCGAAGCAGGAATCGAACCCACGACCTTGTGTATGCAAGGCGGGCATGCTAACCATTGCACCCCGGTGGCTCCCGTGCCACCAAAAATGCAGTTGTTTGAGCCGATGTGTGAAAGCTCTCATTGTCGTGGTGAAGAATGGGAGCGGTTGGTTTTCCTGATATCTTGGAAGACAACTGGCAATTTAATGGTTGTGTTCCGCTCAGATTTTACTGCTCTGCGTTGTTCTAGTGGTACGCCATATCCAGTTTTAGTTTGTCTCAATATAGGTCACATGATCATCTTGCAATATCTGTTGGCGCACAGGATTAATGGTTTCCGGAACAACAACTGATTTTGGGCGACTTTCATAAAATTCGCCTTGAAGTGAATTACGACCTCGATTGAATTCACCAGACCATCGATAAACACACGGAGCTTCATCGCCAAAAATTCAATTAAGTTAATCGCTTCACTGATGTTGAGTTAATCCACGTCGAAAGATGTAATCAGTGGTCCGTCCAATAAAGGAAACTGTTAAAGATGTGTATATCCGAAACAGCTGTCTTCTCGACAGTTTATACTGCAGGTTTATTTTTTAATAACACAATATTAAAAAAAAAACTATAAGTACTCGTATATAAGATTGTATCCGGAAGTGATGCGAAATAAGATCAGAATCAATGAATTTTACATGGGCTTTTGTAAGTCATATTTTTCGCATTAATTCTTAAGGTGCGATGCTATTTCAGTATTTCGGATTTCAATAAAACAAAAACCACATAAAATATTAAACTTGATTTATTTGGTTTCTTATTCGATCTTTTTCTGTTTTAATAAAAATGCTTTATTTTGTCAAGCTTGAGATCTGTTTTGTTTTTATTCTTTTCAATTCATCCGTCCTAATATTTCGCAATTTTCTTTGAATTGCTTCATCAGAGGTGTATGATCTATAAACATTTGTTATAATATTAATTAATCAATTAAGTTTAAAAACTTAAACTTAATTGATTAATTAATATTATAACAAATGTTTATAGATCATACACCTCTGATGAAGCAATTCAAAGAAAATTGCGAAATATTAGGACGGATGAATTGAAAAGAATAAAAACAAAACAGATCTCAAGCTTGACAAAATAAAGCATTTTTATTAAAATATTAAACTTTTTCTGTACTTTTTCGGATTCTACATCTACACTGAAAAAGAGCATTCTCGATTCCAAAGAATTTGTCTTTGTGCTAATGATTTTGGTATACCTATTTTTAAGTTGAATCACTTAACTATAAGGGCAAAACGACTTCATTTAAAAGTTTATCAACTGTTGGACAAGAAAAAAACTTTATATCAGAGAAATGCGTCCTCTATGCTAAGCAAAATTGGCATTCATATTTTAAGGACATGAAATCTACGTCGCTATAGCCATCAAAAGCAAATAAACAAATAAAGTGAAAAAGTTATATTTATAGAGTATAGTCTTTGGCGCCCACGAGCCCATGTAAAGAAATTTTATTTAACAGAAACGTACCTTTAGCTGGTCAATTTCATTAGAAATACAAATTTTGGAAACGAAACTAATGTAATCTTACATATATTCCAAAAACTCTAGCACTATGGCTATGCAACTTAGAAATGTATTTTTATACCCTAAACCACATAGTGGTCAGGGTATAATAACTTTGATCTGCCAAAAAATGTGCCTACCAGAAATATTGATTTTAGACCCCATAAAATATATACCGATCGACTCAGAATCACCTCCTGAGTCGATCTAGCCCTTGGTGTCCGTTCGTCAGTCCGTCCGTCCGTCCATGTATTTTATGTTCGCAGGATTCCGGTCGCATTTGTTAACCGATTTCGATGAAATGTGGTACAGAGTGTTTTTTGCCACAAGGACGAACGCTATGTTATTGAATTTGGAAAAAATCGGACTAAATTTAGATATATATGTATCGCCCGATTTCGATAAAGGGATCAGATTGCGTTCATTTACTAACCGATCGGCGTCAAAGTAATCCATCCTTTAAGGGTGCAAAATTTCATCGAAATCGGTTCAGATTTAGATATATCTCCCATATATATGTATCGCCCGATTTTCCCAAATTTGGCCATAAGTCCGTTGTGTATCAACCGATCTTAATCAAAGTTGGCCAACTCTAAACTTCTATAGTATTTACTATATGTGCAAAAAATCATCGAAATCGGTTCAGATTTAGCTATAGCTTCCATGTATCGCCCGATTTTCACAAATCTGGCTATAAAACCATTATTAATTACCCGATCTTACTCAAATTTAGCACAAGGTAACCTTCTGTTGTATCAACCAAACCTGACAAATATCATCTAAATCGGTTCAGATTTACATATAGCTCCCATATATATGTATCGCCCGATTTTCAAAAATGTACCCTAATAACCCTATTTTGTACCAAAATAGCCTTATTTATTACCCGATCTCACTAAAAATTAGCACAAGATAACCTTCTATTGCATCAATCAAACCTGCCAAATATTATCAAAATCGGTTCAGATTTAGATATAGCTCCCACATATATGTATTACACGATTTTGAAAAATTTCCTCCTAATGACCATCTCTTTGACCATAGAGGCCTTATTTATTATCAGATCTCACTCAAATTTAGCACACGGTAACCTTCTGTGGTATCAATCAAACTTGCCAAATATTATCCAAATTGGTTCAGATTTATATACATCGCTCGATTTTCCCAAAGTTTGCCATAATACTCTTATTTACACTGTTAGAAAAATATGTTTTTCATATGTTCCGAGATAAAAAAAATGTGTTTCGGGCACAATTTTAAAACACAATATATTTAAGTGCAAACATGTAATGTTCCTAAACTAACACTAAATGTTTGGGACATATGTATTAATATGTTAGAATATATTATGTTTGGGGCATGAATGTTTCATAAAAATCATATGTGTGAATGCAAACATATATAAATTTACAAATTTCCACTAAACATACATATGATGTGATATTTTATTCAAAGCGAGAGAGAAAGAAATAGAGATGGAAACCGGGAGAGTGTACGAAAGATATCAACATAACACAGCAAAAGAATCAAAAGAGAACAATTTCTGTGAAACCGCTTGTATGTTGTTTCGGAAAACTGTTTTATGATAAGGCCAAAAATTTGATATGCTTAAGTCTAAATATTATTTAATTTGAATAAAGAGAATAGACATTCGGAACCAAGAGAATAGACATTTGAAAAAAAAAACAGCATATGTTTTCGCCTTGAGAGCAGCATTTTATGTGTGTTGACATGTGTTTTGTTTATCATTTTGGCATTATGGGCACAAGTTTTTTCTTGGTTCGTTAAAAGAAATCAGGGGTCTTCATAAAAATAAGGAAAGGGCACTATACTCTTTTTAGGATTGGGACAGTGAAATTAAATAATGAAAAATTACACAGTAAAATGTATAAAAACAGAGTTTAGTTCCTCTTTATTAATAAGTAGTCCACGAGGAGTTGACGGACACCTTCAAATATAAAAGCGGGCATTAAGTTCGAGTTTTGCAGCTAAAACAATTTAAAAAGTTTATTTTATTTAAAATGAATTATTAAAGAAAAATAAAAGGCATTTTAGAGCGACGGTGTTAAATGCTAGTAAAAAACTGTTCACGCCTAAATACATTTATGTTTATATTATACAAGTATTTATGTATGTTATATTACATGTTAGCCTGATACCGAAACAGGCAATTGACGTCCAAATGCATTATATCTAATTATACAATTATTATTCGAGCTTTATGGACAGATATAGATTAAGGAACATGGTTAATAGAGCCATTGAAAAGAAAACGCCAGATACAAATCTATACACGCCTGGACTGTACATGTTTCGGTTCGGGCGAATGAACCTTTCCACAGCCTTTAGTATAGATCTGGCTGGGAGAGATAACTCAATTTTGGGCCATTTATGCTAACTCCTTATGGAGAAAACATTTGGGAAATTTCCTCTTACAAATTGAATCATCTTTTCTCCCACTGTACATCATCTTTTCATATAACTTACAAGTCCCTTAATCTTATTTTTATTTCGTTTTGTTACATAGTAATGCAACAACACGAAATTTATTTTTAGAAAGCTAATTTGTTAGAATTCACCTAAGTGGTGAACAGTCGAACAATGCTTATTGTTTCTACAGTCAACTACAACATATGACAATTAACAGAAACTGGTTTCCAGGATACAACAACAATTCTAACGCGTACATTAGTCGTGTTTTTCCTAGTTTTACGACGGGCTCATCGTTGCTTATTATATTACATGTTAGCCTGATACCGAAACAGGCAATTGACGTCCAAATGCATTATATCTAATTATACAATTATTATTCGAGCTATGGACAGATATAGATTAAGGAACATGGTTAATAGAGCCATTGAAAAGAAAACGCCAGATACAAATCTATACACGCCTGGACTGTACATGTTTCGGTTCGGGCGAATGAACCTTTCCACAGCCTTTAGTATAGATCTGGCTGGGAGAGATAACTCAATTTTGGGCCCTTTATGCTAACTCCTTATGGCGTTTTCTTTTCAATGGCTCTATTAACTATGTTCCTTAATCTATATCTGTCCATAAAGCTCGAATAATAATTGTATAATTAGGTATTTATGTATGTTTATACTCGACTCCACGTTCTTCTTTTGTTAGAGTTTTTGAATTCCTTCCAAATTTTAAAGTTTTGTACCAAAAACAGTTTTTTGTTACAAAATTGTTATTTTTGCAATAAAAAAATAATATTTTATCCAAAAATCAGTCAATTTCGTTTATATCAAGCACTGTTACTGACTATAAATCTTTAATAACCCACATTTCGAAGTTTCATTATAAAAATTTAATATAGTATAAATATAAATGTGTAAATTAAAAAAAAAAGTGTTCGGTCGGAGCAGAGATTGAACCCACGACCCTTTGCATGCAAGGCAGACATGCTAACCACTGCTCCACTTGGCAAACAAATGTATGTTTCTGTTAAATAATGTTATGTTTGCATGGGCTCGTGGGCGCTGCAAACTATGCTATATAAATGTAACTTATAACGATAATTATCTACTGGTGACTATAACAGCTACGTAGCCCAGTGGATAGTGTGTTGGCTTACAAACTGTATGGTCCTCCGTTCGATTCTCCGTGCAGGCGAAAGGTAAAATTTAAAAAATTTATAAAAGTGAATAATTTCTTCAACATTATTTGTATTACAGATGCCAAGAACTAAAAAATTTCGTGGAAGTGAAAATTACGAGTATGTTAGAGAATGATCACAATCGTCTTTGGGGAAAATTCTTCCAAGCATATAATATTTTTGGGCTCAAAATGCTTCCAAACATATAATATGTTCACATAAAACAAACATATTAATGTTTCGGCAGTATCCAATAATATATGTGCTTCCTGCAAAATATGTTTGGAACATATGTTAAAGAAGCGATTTTTTTTGAGGGTGTATTAACCAACGTTACTTAAAATTTTCAATGTATTAGACCTCAAATTTTGATGTATTAGACGATCTACTTAGCCATACATGTAGCTTGTACATAAATATATTGGCCGATTTGCACAAATTTTTATTTATTACCCAAACTAATTGAGATTTTCTCTTTTTTTAATAATGGAAGCAATATTACTGACATACAAACTCTGTAGGTTAAAAATCAACTATAGCATTAATATCAGACATTTCTGTTCAGATTGTGATAGAACTCCCATAACTATATACCCCTTAATGTTCTTACATATGGAAATGCGGGTTATCTCCCAATCCTATACCACTCATACCCCACAAACAATGTTTACTAATTCAGTAGGGGTGGTTTAAAGGGTGATACGGTCAAAATTTGGTCAAGGGAAAACGTGTGTAAATCGGTGAAATTCGTTTATTTAAAAAATCAAATTAAATTTCTTTTTCAAGTTCAATTAGTATAAAATTCAGGAAAAATATTCAGTTACACTCTTAGAAAAATATGTTTTTCATATGTTCCGATATAAACAAAATGTGTTTCGGGCACAATTTTAAAACACAATATATTTAAGTGCAAACATGTAATGTTCCTAAACTAACACTAAATGTTTGGGACATCTATGTTAATATGTTAGAATATATTATGTTTGGGGCATGAATGTTTCATAAAAATCATATGTGTGAATACAAACATATATAAATTTACAAATTTCAACTAAACATACACATGTTGTGATATTTTATTCAAAGCGACAGAGAGAGTATAGAGAGAAATAGAGATGGAAACCGGGAGAGTTGACGAAAGATATCAATATAACACAGCAAAAGAGTCAAAAGAGAACAATTTCTGTGAAACCGCTTGTATGTTGTTTCGGAAAACTGTTTTATGATAAGGCCAAAAATTTGATATGTTTAAGTCTAAATATTATTTAATTTGAATAAAAAGAATATACATTCTGAACCAAGAGAATAGACATTTGAAAAACAAACAGCTTATGTTTTCGCCTTGAGAGCAGCATTTTATGTATGTGTGGACATGTGTTTTGTTTATCATTTTGGCATTATTTTTTTCTTGGTTCGTTAAAAGAAATCAGGGGTCTTCATAAAAATAACGAAAGGGCACTATACTCTTTTTAGAGTTGGGACGGTAAAATGAAATAAGGAGGAAATAGTGAAAAATTACACAGTAAAATGTAAAAAAACAAAGTTTAGTTTCTCTTTATTAAAAAGTAGTCCACGAGGAGTTGACGGACACCATCAAATATAAAAGCGGGCATTAAGTTCGACTTTTACAGCTAAAACAATTTAAAAAGTTTATTTTCTTTAAAATGAATTATTAAAGAAAAATAAAAGGAATTTTAGAGCGATGGTGTTAAATGCTAGTAAAAAACTGTTCACTCCTAAATAAATTTATGTTTATATTATAAAATTATGTATGTATGTTTATACTCGACTCCACGTTTTTCTTTTGTTAGTTTTTGAATTCCTTCCAAATTTTAAAGTTTTGTACAAAAACAGTTTTTTATTACAAGATTGTTATTTTTGCAATAAAAAATAATATTTTATCCAAAAATCATTCAATTTCGTTTATATCAAGCACTGTTACTGACTATAAATCTTTAATAACGCACATTTCGATGTTTCATTTAAAAAAATTAATATAGTATAAATATAAATGTGTAAATTAAAAAAAAAAAAAAAAAAAAAAAAAAATGTTCGGTCGGAGCAGGGATTGAACCCACGACCCTTTGCATGCAAGGCAGACATGCTAACCACTGCTCCACGTGGCAAACAAATGTATGTTTCTGTTAAATAATGTTATGTTTGCATGGGCTCGTGGGCGCTGCAAACTATGCTATATAAATGTAACATAAAACGATAATTATCTACTGGTGACTATAACAGCTACGTAGCCCAGTGGATAGTGTGTTGGCTTACAAACTGTATGGTCCTCGGTTCGATTCTCCGTGCAGGCGAAAGGTAAAATTTAAAAAATTTATAAAAGTGAATAATTTCTTCAACATTATTTGTATTACAGAGAAAGGTGCCAATAACTAAAAAATTTCGTGGAAGTGAAAATTACGAGTATGTTAGGGAATGAGCACAATCGTGTTTGGGAAAATTCTTCCAAGCATATAATATTTTTGGCTCAAAATGCTTCCAAACATATAATATGTTCACATAAAACAAACATATTAATGTTTCGGCAGTATGCAATAATATATGTGCTTCCTGCAAAATATGTTTGGAACATATGTTAAAGAAGCGATTTTTTTTGAGGGTGTAGGCTTTCGCTTTTCCAAATCCGAATTGCCGGGCCTCACGCTTGACACCTGCCATCAGATTTTGTACAGCCACCTTGTCCACCTTCTTCGCCGCAGAAAGCCAGTTTGCCTTGAACTGCTGCTCGTCCTTAGCAGTTTTTTTGGTCTTCTTTAGGTTCCGCTTGACAATAGCCCAGTATTTCTCAATTGGGCGGAGCTCTGGCGTGCACGTTGTTGGCGGCGTACCACTCCATGGCCTTTTTACCGTAATGGCAAGATGCCGAATCCGGCCAAAACAGTACGGAACAACCGTGTTTCTTCAGGAAAGGCAGCAGACGTGTATATTGACGTAGGTTTCGTCGTCCATTACCACGCAGTCAAACTTCGTCAGCATCGTCCGGGATCGTGCTTTGGCCGTCGTATTTTATTTATCATCGCGATTTGGAGTCACTACCCTCTTGTAAGTCGATAGTCCGGCTCGTTTTTTGGCTCGATGCACGGTTGTAGACGATACACCCAGCTTATTTGCGGCATCTCGGAGAGAGAGATTAGGGTTTCGCTTGAAACTACCGGCAACTCTCTTTGTCGTCTCAGCGGCTTCTGGTTTTCGATTTCCCCCCGATCCAGACTTCCTGGCTGTCGACAAACGTTTCCCAAACACTTTAATTACATTTGTAACGGTTGATTTGGCAACTTTTAGCGATTTTGCCAGCTTTGCGTGCGAGTAGCTCGGATTTTCGCGATGCGCGAGCAAAATTTTGATACGCTACTCTTCTTGCTTGGACGGCATTTTGACAACTGAAGAGTGAATTCCAAAATCAAAATAGGAGCAACATTCTACACACACACACCTTCAAAATGAGGGGTGTTCAGGTTTTTTTAAATGCAAAATTGAAAGAAATACGTCAAGTTTATATTGACCAAATTTTGACCGTATCACCCTTTAGGGTATGATATAGTCGGCCCCGCCCTACTTTCTACTTTACTCACTTGTTTTATTACAAAAATAAACATTTTTGTTGATAAAAGTTTGAATTTTTCGAAGAAATTTAAAAAAAGAACAATATTTTCGCGTGTAGATTTACAACTACATTACTTCCAATATGCTTTACAGCAACAAATTCATCTTAATCCTATTAAAAACATTATTAATTAAATTAAAAACATTATTAATGCCATTACAATAATTTAATTAATTAAGTTTAATTTCGCCCAAAACATTAATTGAAACTTGGCAGCATTTTACTTTTTTCTGTAGCCTATGCAAAAGTTTTTAAGTATTAAGAGTTGTAATATAGCTTTATTTGGTCACAGTTTTGACTTTTTATATTACGTTGTTCAATAAATAAATAAAATTCTGAATAACGTCTTGCTGTTGGTGGCATACCACTGTGCAATCTCTAGCTTTTGGGTGTAACTTCACAATCTAAATGAAGACGGTATGACTGGATGGTATTCTTGTTTTTATCAGGTAACCTTTTACCATCAACAATTTAAGTAAAGTACAAACATGCACTCGCTAAACGACACTTGGAAAGGACGTGTTCATGTGAAACAGCACTGTTTGGATGGTCTTGGTTTTGTTGTTCAACAACAATGAAAATCCATGGACACCTACCTCCTGTGTAATGACTATTTGGCTTTTTCCCAAGATGTCAAATAAACCTGTTCCCAAGTGGAGGACACCACAATATAAAAACAAAAACAAATCGCGCTTAAATTTGTGTTGTAGCTATTCAATGGGCTTTACTCCATTCGACAACATCTCCCAAAAGACAACAGAAAATCTTCCATCCAGCCACATAAAAAGAGGTTTACTCGTGCGCGGCCGATGGCTTAGCCTATTCGTTTAGCGACTTGTATGTTTATAGCCATAAAATGGATTTATGTTGCCTTCAAAAGCTCTATCCATTCATCCATCCAGTGGGTATGGTAGTTTTCAGCCAGGCTAGCTGACTGACTTGCCTGAAACTAGTTTCCTTTGTTTCTGTTTTATTTTCATGTAAATACAAAATAAAAAGTAATTAGAATTTAACTACTTTTTTTGAGGGCTTTTGAACTGTGCGCCAATATAGACATACCGACGTCTTCGACAGAGTCTCTTGTCTTGCTTGGTTATCCGCGAACAAAAATGTGACAGGTGGTTCGTTCCACAAGGTTGTCTGGTTTCCTTATGTTGTTATAACCAAAGGGTATTCATATGATTTATGGGTTACTTATTTTTAATATGAAGTGGTTGTGGTGGTGGTGTTCACTGTCATAAGCAAAAAATTTGTAAATTCTTTTCGAAAGGTAAAATTTAAAAAATTTATAAAAGTGAATAATTTCTTCAACATTATTTGTATTACAGAGAAAGGTGCCAATAACTAAAAAATTTCGTGGAAGTGAAAATTACGAGTATGTTAGGGAATGAGCACAATCGTGTTTGGGAAAATTCTTCCAAGCATATAATATTTTTGGCTCAAAATGCTTCCAAACATATAATATGTTCACATAAAACAAACATATTAATGTTTCGGCAGTATGCAATAATATATGTGCTTCCTGCAAAATATGTTTGGAACATATGTTAAAGAAGCGATTTTTTTTGAGGGTGTAGGCTTTCGCTTTTCCAAATCCGAATTGCCGGGCCTCACGCTTGACACCTGCCATCAGATTTTGTACAGCCACCTTGTCCACCTTCTTCGCCGCAGAAAGCCAGTTTGCCTTGAACTGCTGCTCGTCCTTAGCAGTTTTTTTGGTCTTCTTTAGGTTCCGCTTGACAATAGCCCAGTATTTCTCAATTGGGCGGAGCTCTGGCGTGCACGTTGTTGGCGGCGTACCACTCCATGGCCTTTTTACCGTAATGGCAAGATGCCGAATCCGGCCAAAACAGTACGGAACAACCGTGTTTCTTCAGGAAAGGCAGCAGACGTGTATATTGACGTAGGTTTCGTCGTCCATTACCACGCAGTCAAACTTCGTCAGCATCGTCCGGGATCGTGCTTTGGCCGTCGTATTTTATTTATCATCGCGATTTGGAGTCACTACCCTCTTGTAAGTCGATAGTCCGGCTCGTTTTTTGGCTCGATGCACGGTTGTAGACGATACACCCAGCTTATTTGCGGCATCTCGGAGAGAGAGATTAGGGTTTCGCTTGAAACTACCGGCAACTCTCTTTGTCGTCTCAGCGGCTTCTGGTTTTCGATTTCCCCCCGATCCAGACTTCCTGGCTGTCGACAAACGTTTCCCAAACACTTTAATTACATTTGTAACGGTTGATTTGGCAACTTTTAGCGATTTTGCCAGCTTTGCGTGCGAGTAGCTCGGATTTTCGCGATGCGCGAGCAAAATTTTGATACGCTACTCTTCTTGCTTGGACGGCATTTTGACAACTGAAGAGTGAATTCCAAAATCAAAATAGGAGCAACATTCTACACACACACACCTTCAAAATGAGGGGTGTTCAGGTTTTTTTAAATGCAAAATTGAAAGAAATACGTCAAGTTTATATTGACCAAATTTTGACCGTATCACCCTTTAGGGTATGATATAGTCGGCCCCGCCCTACTTTCTACTTTACTCACTTGTTTTATTACAAAAATAAACATTTTTGTTGATAAAAGTTTGAATTTTTCGAAGAAATTTAAAAAAAGAACAATATTTTCGCGTGTAGATTTACAACTACATTACTTCCAATATGCTTTACAGCAACAAATTCATCTTAATCCTATTAAAAACATTATTAATTAAATTAAAAACATTATTAATGCCATTACAATAATTTAATTAATTAAGTTTAATTTCGCCCAAAACATTAATTGAAACTTGGCAGCATTTTACTTTTTTCTGTAGCCTATGCAAAAGTTTTTAAGTATTAAGAGTTGTAATATAGCTTTATTTGGTCACAGTTTTGACTTTTTATATTACGTTGTTCAATAAATAAATAAAATTCTGAATAACGTCTTGCTGTTGGTGGCATACCACTGTGCAATCTCTAGCTTTTGGGTGTAACTTCACAATCTAAATGAAGACGGTATGACTGGATGGTATTCTTGTTTTTATCAGGTAACCTTTTACCATCAACAATTTAAGTAAAGTACAAACATGCACTCGCTAAACGACACTTGGAAAGGACGTGTTCATGTGAAACAGCACTGTTTGGATGGTCTTGGTTTTGTTGTTCAACAACAATGAAAATCCATGGACACCTACCTCCTGTGTAATGACTATTTGGCTTTTTCCCAAGATGTCAAATAAACCTGTTCCCAAGTGGAGGACACCACAATATAAAAACAAAAACAAATCGCGCTTAAATTTGTGTTGTAGCTATTCAATGGGCTTTACTCCATTCGACAACATCTCCCAAAAGACAACAGAAAATCTTCCATCCAGCCACATAAAAAGAGGTTTACTCGTGCGCGGCCGATGGCTTAGCCTATTCGTTTAGCGACTTGTATGTTTATAGCCATAAAATGGATTTATGTTGCCTTCAAAAGCTCTATCCATTCATCCATCCAGTGGGTATGGTAGTTTTCAGCCAGGCTAGCTGACTGACTTGCCTGAAACTAGTTTCCTTTGTTTCTGTTTTATTTTCATGTAAATACAAAATAAAAAGTAATTAGAATTTAACTACTTTTTTTGAGGGCTTTTGAACTGTGCGCCAATATAGACATACCGACGTCTTCGACAGAGTCTCTTGTCTTGCTTGGTTATCCGCGAACAAAAATGTGACAGGTGGTTCGTTCCACAAGGTTGTCTGGTTTCCTTATGTTGTTATAACCAAAGGGTATTCATATGATTTATGGGTTACTTATTTTTAATATGAAGTGGTTGTGGTGGTGGTGTTCACTGTCATAAGCAAAAAATTTGTAAATTCTTTTCGAAATATTTTTATGGTAATTGCTATATTTTTACTGAATAAATTTCGAATTTTATTTATTTAAAACTTAGAAGTGTTAGATAATGTAAGAAATTGCAAAGGATCAATCCTTTAAGGATTGCCTGGAGGTAGACTACATTGCCATTTGTGTAGATAGCTGGTTAGGTTAGTTTAGACAATTCAGCCCATTATGATATCACATTAACTAAAAGTACCTATTACATATAGGCATATGCCATTATTACCGTTGAAGCTACGGAAAAACATTCTTCTTTTGAATCGAGCTGAATGGAAGAATACCAGAATCGTCCCTGTACATAAGACTAGAAGTGATTATGTCCTATTGCTATTTTTTGTTTTCTTTCAATGGTGTTTGTAGATAAATTACACAAAATAACCCAGCAAAAAATTGATCCGGGGTGTGCTAGAAAAGAAATGTTTTTGGTAATTTCTTTTCCAGCACACCCCGGATCATATATCAATTTCTTACACTTCCGATGAGAATATTAGAAAATACACTATTTGGCGGTTTTAAGTGAAATTTATTTATATTTTGGATATTTTGAAAAAATAGAAAATCAATAAAAATGTAAAAACAATAACGAAAATAAACTTTAAAATTTCAACCGGCTGGGGTTTGATCTTGAACCATTTGTCTTTTTCACTTCCGTGGAAGTTCTTTTGGGAAGGGTTTGCAAATTACGAAAGTTGTCTATTGTTTGTTGAATTTTAATTGAAAAAATAAATTTATACAAAAATGCCGAAAATAAAAGCATATATCGTATACAACATAACAAAAATCAATCTTTCGAAAAATGGTGAGATTTGAACCTACTTTTTTTTTAATTTTTATACATAATAATAAAGAATATCTCCAGAAATTGTTAGAATGTTATGTCATAATACGATCATATCACAAACATTTCGTTTTGGCTAAGTGTGTTAACGCGTTCTATAATGGCCCCGGTGGGAGCGAAAAAGCTTTTTCAAATTGTAAGAAATTTATAATAAGAAAATAAAAATGAAAAAAAATTGTGTTATAAAAAAAGTCAAATTGGTGTTTTTTTTTTAAATTTCTACATTCAAATGAACTTTCAAGGCACAACTTCACATAAAAAATTGTTTCTAATTCAATCACCAATTTAATTGATCCATTTAATATTTTAATTGAAGTGTCTTCAATCACGAAAATTATAGTATCAATCACAGTTTTAATTGGACATTAAGAAAACACCTGGTAAAAAATTAATTGATTTCATTAGCAAATTTCAATTAATCTTTTAATTGATTCTATTAAAAATTGGAAACATAACTATTTTCAATTACTTTTTTAACTGACTTAGTGTTTTTAGTTTGCATTGTTGTTGTTTTTTGATTTCAGCTTAATATCATGCATTGACTAAATGTTTGTCAAATTTATTTGGGCAAAGCCCTAAAGACTGAAAGATAGTTGGATGGACGCACGTTTCGGAATTACCACATTCCTCATCAGCATCCTCTACTTGCAGCAAAACTATCAACCAATTATCGGAATAAATTCAGGCAGTTCATTAAACCCAACAATGAACCACACTTGAACCTTTTTAGTTTGATTAAAAATTTGATTTTTTGAAATAAATTTTAAGTTAAAAATTAAACAATTTTCCATCACTTTTCTTAATTGACTGTCTTCCGAGTTTGATTAAAAAGTTAATTGTATCCATTAGTTTTTGAATTCAAAATTTAAAAAGTTAATTGTATCCATTAGTTTTTGAATTCAAAATTTAAAAAAATGCAATTATTGACTTAACTTAATGTTTATATCTTGAATTAAAAGTTTATTGTATCAATTAATTTACTAATTGAAAAATTTTCCAACTTCTATCAACTTTTATTTTGGTAATAATTTTGTCTGTGTTCTCAAGCAACGCAGCATAAAACGCTGTATAAAATTTATTGAGATGATCCAAATTTACTCTACTTCCCGATCACAAGTTGGAAATCCGAACTACTTTTTGAAGTTTTTGTTTTTTGCTATGGATATATACATACGAGGGCGGTTCGTAAACTTCTTAGCCTATCAATGAAAGAAAATAATAAGTTTTTCAAAAATATTTTTATTATTCAATATAATCTCCTGAAACTTCAATACACTTAGTCCAACGCTTTTCTGGCAATTATGAATTAACTTTGAAATGACACTATCATTTGAGCAAAAATATAATGAGGGAAAATGTAATGTAACACCAATGCAACATATTTTTGCGAAACGAAAACGCCCTTAGACAATTCAGTCCATTGTGATGCCACAGTGGTGAATTTCGTAGAGATAAAAGACGTAAACATTCAAATTTATAAAAATTTATTTATGTTTTTAAGTTTTTTAATGAAATTCGAAATACCGAAATAGCATCACATTTGAAGAACTAATGCAAAATTAATGCAATTCCAATATTACCGTTGTGCCACTTTTGTGGCAAATTTGCCACTTTTTCTTTAAGCGTTCATACTCTTGTGTCACTTTTTTGATGTGTCACTATATATGATACTTTTTGCGCCACTTTTTTTATCATACTGTGACACTTTTTCATTACATTAATTTATAAATACTGTAATATATTGTACACATTACGATCTCAAATAGCCTTAAGATTTTATGATAGATATTAAGATACAACTAGAAACAAATTTTTGACCGAATTCTACGAAATCAAGTTGGTTACATCTAAAACATCATAACTCAATTTTAAAAAGTATTTTTTTCAGGAAAATCTATAGTACTTCTGTGCAATCTAAAACCAAAATTAACAATCAAATTTTGCCCAAAAGTTCAAAAACCTACAAATAGGACGATAAATAATATTTACCAGAGACAAAATTAATACTGGTAAAAATATGTGGAGTGTAATAATATATCTATTCTCCACTAAAATCAAACAAAAAGATACAACAATTAAAAAATATAAAAAATTGAAAATTGCTATGCAGAAGTTCTTTTTTACGATTTTTTTATACCCTTCACCACTACTGTGGTACAGGGTATAATAAGTTTGTGCATTTGTATGTAACGCCAAGAAGGAAAAGTCTGAGACCCATCGTTTAGTATACCGATCGTCTTAGAATTAAATTCTGAGTCGGTTTAGCGATGTCCGTCTGTCTGTCTGTCTGTCTGTCTGTCTGTCTGTCTGTCTGTCCGTCTGTCTGTCTGTTGATGTATTTTTGTGTGCAAAGTACAGCTCGCAGTTTTAGTCCGATTGTCCTAAAATTTGGTATAGGGTCCTGTTTCGGCTCAAAGACGATCCCTATTGATTTTGGAAAAAATCGGTTCAGATTTAGATATATCTCCCATATATAGCTTTCGCCCGATTTACACTCATATGACCACAGAGGCCAATTTTTAACTCCGATTTAGTTGAAATTTTGCACAGGGAGTAGAATTAGCATTGTAGCTGTACGTGCCAAATTTGGTTGAAATCGGTTCAGATTTAGATATATCTCCCATATATAGCTTCGCCCGATTTACACTCATATGACCACAGAGGCCAATTTTTAACTCCGATTTAGTTGAAATTTTGCACAGGGAGTAGAATTAGCATTGTAGCTATGCGTGCCAAATTTGGTTGACATCGGTTAAGATTTAGATTTAGCTCCCATATATATGTTTTTCTGATTTCGACCAACATTTTCCTTGTAAAATCGCCACTGCTTAGTCGAAAATTTGAAAATATGACTCTAATTTTCCTAAACTTCTAATACATATATATCGAGCGATAAATCATAAATAAACTTTTGCGAAGTTTCCTTAAAATTGCTTCAGATTTAAATATGTCCCATATTTATACCCTTGACCACTACTGTGGTACAGTGGTATAATAAGTTTGTTTTTTACTAAAATTGTGTTCCACCCTAGTGCATTAGCCAACTTAAATTTTGAGTCTATAGATTTTGTAGAAGTCTATCAAATTCTGTCCAGATCGAGTGATATTTAAATGTATATATTTGGTACAAACCTTTATATATAGCCCCCAACACATTTGACGGATGTGATATGGTATCGAAAATTTAGATCTACAAAGTGGTGCAAGGTATAATATAGTCGGCCCCGCCCGACTTTAGACTTTCCTTACTTGTTTATTATATATTTTTTCGAAGGAATCGGTGTTCGTGATAATTTAAGAGTTAATAAATAATCGAGTCGAATATTACCTTCATTTTTTCTTTTTTTACCATATCATCAGTATACTTTTACCGCCTAAAAGTATGATTGAACATTTTCCTATAATAGGTAAACGGGGTTAATCTTTTGAATATTAAATTTCAACTAAATGTGAATAAAATTTATGTTAGACTAGTTAAGATCTAAATTAAAAAAATATTGTTTCATTACGCTATATAGCACAGTGATATAACTGCGTTTAATTGTAGAATTTTATTTTTAAAAAGAAGTGTGATACTTTTTTAAAATGAGTGTGCCACCTTTTATGGCTTGTGACACTTTTTGTGCTTTTCGTTTCTTAAAAAAGAAATCTATTCCTTCAGTGTAGCTTTAAATCTATGGTTTATAAAATTAAAATTGGAATACAGATGCCACTTCTCGAGTTTTCAGCTAAGCTAAGGAGATCTATTTATAGACCAGTATGTAACGCACACACAAAGCGTAATTAAAGAAACCAAAAAAACATAGTTGCAATGTCTGATGCTCTGCGATACACCTTATGGGTAGAACAAAAACGGAAATATTGTATTTGTTCATTTTCATTTTTTTTTTAATTTTAATTTTTTTCGTAAATATAGGATGTGTAGTATTGCACAAGTACTATATATATATTAAGTTGTTACCACCCATATGTGTCATACTTGTGAAGTAAAGAACAACGCCTGATATAAACGAAATGTATGGTTTTATAATAAACTAATTTTTTGGTTTGAACTTTTCGGAGAGATATAACAAAGTTTGCTACACCCATTTCCAAAAATTTTATTGGTTTTTGCGTATAACCTATCCTAGTTTAATTTATTTTTATACCCTCCACCATAGGATGGGGGGCAGCGTTGCCAATTTAGCTTTTTTCCCGCTAGATTTGGCTTTTTTTGAAGACGTTTAGCGGGAAAAAAATGCATTTAGCTTTTAGCTTTTTTTCTGGCTTTTTTTCATGACACTTTTAGCTATTTTTGGCTTTTTTTATTTTCGACATGTTCCTATTGAAATATGGATAAAACTTCGTTTTTATCTAAGCCTTGCTGCCAGAATAAGGTTTTCCACATATTTCAATTCCTTATTAAACTGTCAGTAAATTATTAGGAATATTAGCATTTGACTCGTTTATCCTTTTTATGTTATTATAATATTCTACACTTATTATGATATTACTAAATTAAAATAGTAGCTGTGAATTGCTGTGTACACGGTTGAAAAAGACTGTTTTTCATATGTTTGGCTATAAACATTATATGTTTGGAACACAAATTTTTAAACACAATATTTTTGAGTGCAAGCATATAATGTTCATAAACTAGCATAACATGTTTGGGACATATATGTTAATATGTTAGAACATATTATGTTTGGGACATAAAATGTTTGTAAATATAATATGCTTGAATGCAAACATATATTAATTTAGAAATAGCCTATTAACATATATGTGTTTAGTAGCTTGGAGCGCTATTTAACAGGGAGCGATATTGAATTAAGTTGGTGGTTGTTGCTTGTTATTACAAAATTAACATTTTATTTTTCCTTGGGCAATTGATCAGCTACTTCTTTGATCCTTACAAACTGTGTGGTCCGCTGTTCGAGTCCCCGTCCGGCAAAAGGTAAAATTAAAATAAAAAAATCATAAAATTGAATAATTTCTTCTACAATGTTTGTATTACAGAAAAAGGTGCTAAGAACTAAAAAATCTCGTGGAAGTGAGAAAGATGTCGGGGAATATACAATTGGGCAGAAACAAAATTTTGAGCATTCAGGTCGAAAACCTGTGTTGTTAGCACCTATATGTTTATTTTCATAATTCATTATGATTGTAAATATATAAATAAATAAATAAAATTTTGAGCACAATATTGTTTTGGAGAATTTTTTTAAGCATATAATATTTTTGGGTGTAAAATGCTTCCAAACATATTATATGTTCACATAATAACATATTGTTTTTTGGAAGACAACATTATTGAATTTGGATGCAAAAATACAAAATGTTTGGAACTTAGACTACCCAAACATATATTGTTTAGACCAATATGCTTTCAAACATATTATATATTGGAAGAGATCAAACATATAAATGTTTGGGCAATACCCAAAAATGTATATGCTTGAAGCAAAATATGTTTGGGAGTATATGTTACAGAAGCGATTTTTTGTGAGCGTGTACATTGAAAAAATATTGTGGTGAGGCCAAAGATTTCATTTCCTTAAAATACGAACGCGAATTTTGGTTATAATAGCATTTGTGAATTTCTCTTATATAAACTGTTTTCCTTGTCCAATAGCCGATAAATTCTTTTTGTCCTTATAGTTAAGTGATTCAACTTAAAAATGGGTATCTTTTCATGAAAGAAGGCTAGGGTCAATTCTAAAAAATTCTTAAAATTAATGAAATAGTCTTTAAATTTGTGGAATTTTTGTATCTTGACCACAAACCAAAATAGCGTTCAAAAATAGAAGAGGTTTTTCAACATTTTATTTTAAAAACGTATACATAGAATAATTTCTACTTAAAGTCGAGTCTGAATTTGGAAATTTAAGTTGTCGTTAGCACGTTTTTAAAGCACTGTGATAGCTCATGAAGAAAAAGCTGAAAAAAACGAATATTTAAATTCAAATTTGACTCGGAATCAATACCAAAATCATTAGTATACAAAATCTTTGGAACCGAACATAGAAATAATTAAGGAAATAAAGTTTTGAATGTGGTATTATTTTTTTTAACATCAAAAAATGCAATGAAAAAATTCGTAGTGATAGGATCAAAACAAATCTGCTATATATTAATGGAATGGATTTACATTTACGAAAATTGGACAACAATAGGTTTGTATGGGAATTTTTCGAATAAAAGTTATTCAATATAAACTTGCAAGACAGTTAGAATGGGTTTTATTCTCTTGGGTAAAATTAGGAGAAGTGTACACGTTCACGAATTTATCATTAATTCAGTTAAAACGAAATATATTGATATTTTCTAATGCAGTTCTATGTGACATTATGCAATATATCGCACATTGGACTTGTTGATGATTAACCAGCTGGCAATTGCAAGTTTACTGGGAAAAATGTTTTTACTAGGAAATATAAACGAAGGACTTCCAGTAAAAACTTGTGATAGTAATCAAAATGTATCGAGTACGCAAACAGAGCTAATATGACTTAAATTTTCTTACAGTCTCACAGAAATTGAATTAAAATGAATACAATTAAAATAATATGCATTTTAAGTGAAATAAAGCCTTTAAGTTTGTTAAATTTCAACCAAAAATGTGACTTTTGATACAAAAAATTTTAGCTTTTTTTCTAGCTATTTTTTAAAATTTTTTAGCTTTTTTTGGCTAGTTTTTTGGACAAATCTAGCGGTTTTTTGTGAAACAATTCTGGCAACGCTGATGGGGGGTATAATAACTTTGTCATTCCGTTTGTAACACATCGAAATATTGCTCTAAGACCCCATAAAGTATATATATTCTGGGTCGTGGTGAAATTCTGAGTCGATCTGAGCATGTCCGTCCGTCCGTCTGTTGAAATCACGCTAACTTCCGAACGAAACAAGCTATCGACTTGAAACTTTGCACAAGTAGTTGTTATTGATGTAGGTCGGATGGTATTGCAAATGGGCCATAGCCCCCATATAAACGGACCCCCAAATTTGGCTTGTGATTGCTATAAGAGAAGCAAATTTCATCCGATCCGGCTGAAATTTGGTACATGGTGTTAGTATAGGGTCTCTAACAACCATGCAACAATTGGTCCACATCGGTCCATAATTATATATAGCCCCCATATAAACCGATCACCAGATTTGACCTCCGGAGCCTCTTGGCAGACCAAAATTCATTTGATTCTGTTGAAATTTGGTACGTGGTGTTAATATATGGACTCAAACACCCATGCAAAAATTGGTCGGAATCGGTGCATAATTATATATAGGCCCTATATAAACCGATCCCCAGATTTGACCTCCGGAGCCTCTTGGAAGAGCAAAATTCATCCGACTCGGTTGAAATTTGGTACCTGAAGTTAGTATATGGTATCCAACAACAATGCAGGAATTTGTTCATATCAGTCCATAATTATGTATAGCCCCCATATAAACCGATCCCTAGATTTGACCTCCGGTGCCTTTTGGAGAAGGAAAATTCATCCGATCTGCTTGAAATTTGGTGGTAGTATATGATATTTAACAACTATGCCAAAAGTGGTCCATATCAGTCCATAATCATATATAGCCCCCATATAAACCGATCCCGAAATTTGGTTTTGGAGCCTCTCGGAGGAGCAAATTTCATACGAGTCAGTTGAAATTTGGTACATTGTGCTAGTTAGTTAATTAACAAGCATGCCTAACTATGTCCATATCGGTCTATAGTTATATATAGCCATTAGATAAATCGATCCCCAATCACACAAAAATTGGTCCATATCAAGTTCATAATTGTGTATAGCCCCCATAAAAGCGACCCCCATATTTCAATTCTGGCTCTCTACGTATTGTCTAATACATACCACGTATGGACTAACTCACAATTTAGAAAACGATGTTAAGAAGTTTTACGATACCACAACTCAAGTAATTCGATTGTCGATGACAGTCTTTCGTAGAAGTTTCTACGCAATCCATGGTGGAGGGTACATAAGATTCGGCCTGGCCGAACTTACGGCCGCACTGAAAGAAAAGCATACTCGGTTCCAAAGATTTTGTCTCTACTTTAAAAAATTTGGTATTGATTCCGAGCCAAAGAAGCGGAGAATACAAGTAAGGATACTTTTAAGACACAATTCTCTTTTAAATTTAGGTTTTGTGTACTTGCTTCTAGGAAGCAAATTTTAATTTTTCGCTTTCTCTGCTTTTTTTCTTCATATGCTATCAAAGTCCTTTAAAAACGAGTTAACGGCAACTTTATTTTCCAAATTAGGACTCGACTTCCAGTCGAAATTATGCTATGTTTGAAGTAAAAAACTTCTTTAAAATAAAGTTTTGAAAAACATGTCCTATATTTGAACGATTTTTTGCTTTGTAGTCAAGATGCAAAAAGACAACAAATTTAAAGACAATTTCATTAAATTTAAAGAATTTTTCTGAATTATTAAAGTCAAGTTGACCTTAGCCTATAAATTTTTTCTTTCATGTTAAGATACCCATTTTTAAGTCAAATCACTTAATTATAAGGACAATACGACTTCATTGAAAAGTTTATCGACTTTTGGACAAGGAAAATAACTTCTTCTATGATAAGCAAAATTTGTATTCGTATTTTAAAGACATGAAATCTTTGACCTCACGACAATATTTTTTTCAGTGCGTATATACTTGTTAATTTTTATTTGCTTAAATTAAAATAATAAAAGTAATGTTCATTTTGTTTAATTAAATATATGTATTGAGTTTAATCTTAAATTTTGTTTTGATTTAGATTTGTAAATTTTTTCTCTATTCTAGCTAATTATTCATAAAATTTCATTTTTCTGAAATATTAGCGGCAAACCAATACCAATTACAGGTGCGTCAACATTAGCTGCAATAGCGATATCAACATCATTTAGTCATAATTACCCACCTCAGTTGTGGTCTTTTAATTTGCTAAAAATCCGAAGAGCAGCAATGTTAGCATATTGCAAGCTATGGATAAGAGGAGCTACAGTCAAAATCCAAAAAAAAAAAAAAATAATATGGTAGAAGATGGCCAAATTGGACAAGTGGAATGGTATGAATTTTTTAAACGACGTTTTAACGACTGATCTCACAATAACAAAACAGAAAAACAACTTTAGCTGATTTTCATATGGGAGAAGATGAGTTTTTGTAGTTTCGTTTCGTTTTTTTTTTTTGTTTTTTTTTTTTTGAATTTTTTAAATAATTTTTATGTAACACTTTCACACACTAAGTTAAATGCATAGATCAACACTCATTAATGCCTTCATTGATATGTTTGCGCACGCTTAGCCTACGTTGAATAGTTGAACAGATTTTTTGGGGTAATTTCTCTTAAGCGCTATTATTGGCTGGTTTTCAGCGGTATGATTTATCAATTTCTTTTTGATGGTTTCTTTTTTTTTGGCTTTCTGGGGTTAACTTGGGATTTACTTTGGTTAACTAAACGGGGGAAATTGAGGGAATTTTTCAAAAACACTGTAAAACCGAGAGATTTTTTCGATTTCTTTTGTGATTTTTTTTCTTTCTTTCTTTTGTTTACATTTCACTTTGTTTTTCTTTTGGGATGGCGCTAATGGATCATGGCATAACTAGCACATTCCATGTCAATCCCTGCATATGGGTTTTATGAATGGTTATCTGGGAGTTTTACACTTTTTTGAAATCTGGCGCATGCATACACAACCAAACACACACACAGCACTCACAGTGACTTTGGAAAGTTGGCCATAGAGACCTCAAATGTGTAATCCTTCAATAAGACAATAAAGAAATTTATATAAGGTGGAAATATTTGAACGCAATGTGCAAAAGCTTTTCCTTTACAACGAATACGAATTTTATTTCAAGAATTTGTTTTTCAAAATCTATAGAATCTTTGAAAACAAGACTTTCTTGTTCTAGTAAAATTTTCTTATTAGTTAAGTTATATTTTAAAACAATGCTTTCGCTTTTTTTCTTTTTCGTCTGTTTTACGTACTGGGTTGATAGGTCGATCGGTAGAGATAGTTTCTTGGATTTTTGTTGTGAAGGCGCGCGTTGTTTTAACTCTCATTCACTCAGTATCACGTCGGTAACTGAAACAGACATATTTTTGTTACCAAATGTTCCTCGCTTAAGCTGAGTAGACAAAAGCCAAATTAAAAAAAAATATTAAACCACCGTAACAATAACAACAAAAGCCAACACGGACAGCGGACATACATACTTCATGCAAGTGCCTCTGTCAGCAGCAACGCCAGCTTACTTAGCATCAACTCAGGCTTTAGCTTTAACTTTACCTTTGGCTTAATGTCTGTGGCAGTCTATCAATCTGCCCGGCTGAATTACGGTGATTTTTAAGCTTTTTAGCACTCTACTCCACTAAGTAAAATAAGTACTGAATAAAACGACTCAAACTACAACAACACCAACCTTAAGAAATAAATATTCAATGGGTCTCTTATAAACGCTATTGGTCTATGCTTGAATGACGACAAGAAAAAACATTGGATTTTAACCATAGAAATTTACACTGTGGATAAATTTAAAAAGACCCTGCAACTTTTTATATATAACATACCATAGGATACAAGTATTTTGGGTATTACTACTAAAACAGGCGAACTACACGCAAAGAAAACACGTTTGGAAAACGTGTACTGAAAACGTCTTTCTTTTGTTAGAGCCTTTTGAATTTCTACGACAATTTCAAACTTTTATCAATCAATTTTTTTTTTTGTTACAAAGTTTTTATTTTTGCAATAAAAAAATAATTTTTGATCTAAAACCACAGTCCATTTCGTTTATATCAAGCGCTGTTATTTTCAGACTTTAACTCTTTAATAAGACACATTTTGAGGTTTCATAATTTTCGGAATCTTCCGAACATATTTGGAATATACGTAAAAACAAACTTTTGGTGTTCGGTCGAAGCAGGGAGTGAACCCACGACCCTTGGTATGTACGGCGGGTATGCTAACCTTTGCTCCATGGTGGTCAAATAAATGTATGTTTCTGTTAACTAAAGTTTCTTTAATAGGCTCGAGGTGTGATTGATTCCTTTTCGCATCATGACAGTTCATGCAGTAGTCATTATATTTCACACCAATAGTTTTTGCAAACTCGCCTATCAGTCTGCGATCCGTTATAGCAGATATCTTAAAAACACTCTATGGGCACAAATATCAACAGCAGCCACCAACGTTTTATCGGAGTATATAAAACACATTATTTTAGGTGTACGTGTCTTAAGTCTTTATTATTAACGAGAATAGTTCGTTTCTTAAGTCTTTTGATTCCGATATATATGTATACAATTACACCAATTTATAGCTAATATTAGCATTATAAACTTATTTCAAACTATTGTACTACATCGAAATATTGATGGTAGTCACCGAATATATCAAATTATTTAGCATAATTAAATCTATATCCAGAAGTCCGTCCGTCTAGGCTTGTAAAAGTTGAAACCAAAATCGATATGGCACTTCCCAAATTAAATTCAAAAGTAGAAAACAAGTCGATTTTTTTTAAATTTAGAAACTAAGATTGTTTCTTTTTATTCTTTTGTTTCCGTTGTATTCATTTATGAAAATTGAATTTATAACTGGGGCACAAGTATAATAAATATATAAATATGTGTTGCGTCAATATATTAATGATAGATACAATAAACAATTCATTGTCACTAATAAAGTTCATATCCTGTCCGTCTTTATATGATTATAAGACTTTGTAAAGATTGTCGTAAAGATAGACTGCACAAAACAACAAAAACAATGATAGTCGTAGCATTTCGCATATCTCAATTGATTTTCACGGATAACCAATCTTATATGAATCAAATTATATTGTACAGTGAAACCTCTAAAAGGTGGACACCCACGGTCGCCTAAATTTTGTCCACATTTGGGAGGTGCCCAGACAACTGTCCATATTTGAGAGGTTTTCGGTTTTCAGAGTGTCCAAGTTTGAGAGGTTTTACTGTATACCGTTGGATAAATCTCTCAATATGAAATTTTTAACGACTTATTCTTCTTTAAACAAAGAACAAAATGTAAGATATCTGATTATCAGTTGTACTCCTTGTGCAAAATTTTAAGCAACTAAGGGTAAATCTCTGTCTTCCGGAGGCGATTAAGTGCATATCGGGCGAATGATGTATGGCTAGGTTAGGTTAGGTGGCAGCCCGATGTATTAGGCTCATTTAAACTATTCAGTCCATTGTGATACCACATTGGTGACTTCTCTCTTATCACTGAGTACTGTCCGATTCCATGCCGAGTCCGAACGGCGTTCCACATTGCAGTGAAGCCACTTAGAGAAGCTTTGAAACCCTCAGAAATGTCACCATCATTACTGAGGTGGGATAATCCACCGCTAAAAACTTTTTGGTGTTCGGTCGAAGCAGGAATCGAACCCACGACCTTGTGTATACCAGGCGGGCATGCTAACCATTGCACCACGGTAGTTCCAGAAAGATGTATATGGGAGCTGTATCTAAATCTAAACCGATATCTTCCAAAATCACTAGAGTTCTATTCTTAGCCAAAACCAAGTATGTGTTTGAAGTCGATTGAAAACCGCGACCTAGACTTTAATCACAAAAATATGTTCACTGACAGACGGACGGATATGACTATATCGACTCAGAAGCCGGCCCTGAACAATATTGCCAAAGACATCATGAGTCTATTTCATCTCCTTCTGGGTGTTATATAATCATTAATTGTTAAACGCATCCTTAGTGCATTTCTTCGATGTTTTGGACTCGGAAATAATCAAGATCATTTGAGTGAAGACAAAGTCTTTTGAGTTTTTTTCTGCGTGAATAGTGTATATCTTCCACAAAGGGACAATTAACGTGAGACTTTTGCTATATTATCACATTAAAATTAACCTCATAAATTTGTCTCCCACAATTTGGGAGACAGTACGTATTCACCTCTGAGGTTATGTTAGGTTATGTGGCAACCCGATGTATCAGGCTCACTTAGACTATTCAGTCCATTGTGATAGCACAGTGGTGAACTTCTCTCTTATCACTGAGTGCTGCCCGATTCCATGTTAAGCTCAATGACAAGGGACCTCCTTTTTATAGCTGAGTCCGAACGGCGTTCCACATTCCACTGAAACCACTTAGAGAAGCTTTGAAACCCTCAGAAATGTCACCAGCATTACTGAGGTGGGATAATCCACCGCTGAAAAACTTTTTGGTGTTCGGTCGTAGCAGGAATCGAACCCACGACCTTGTGTATTCAAGGCGGGCATGCACCACGGTGGCTCCCACCTCTGAGGTATCATTGTACATAAAAAAGCTGCTGCTGCATTATTTTGTTTTTACCTGCCATATTCTAATACTGCACAGTGTTTCTTAACGCAAAACCTACTGCACATTATTAACTGCAACAACAACAAAACACAAAGCAATAACAAAAGTCTTAAAAAAAATTCATACAAATTGTTGTATGTGCTTTTTTCTGCTGGTTCTTCTCGTATTTCTTTACGAATGCGACGAAAATATTTCAATAAACCCTCGAAGCAAAGAGAGCTTGTATAGCATAACAGCACAGCAACAACAAAACAAAAACAAAATATTCACAGAGAATTTTAAAAAGTGAAAAATTATAAACATTCATACACAAACGCCAACGATAACGATAACGTAGGCGTTAACGTTGACGTTTGCGATGCTGTCACATGTATTGTCATGGACGAATTTACTCTTAAGGCAAAACGTTGACGTTCATGTTGCTGCTATTAAAGGTAGACAAGTTGCTGCCTTTAAGGTAGGCAGGTTATTGTTTTTGTTTTGGTTTCGGGAGTTGTTTTGTTTTTGCACTTCTTGGTCTGATGTTTGTCTTTAGTTATATAGTGGTGTATACCCTACACTACAACTTTGATTAAAAAATTATGGCAATTTTTTTGCCACAAACGGAAGGAATTTATATAAACACATTATTATACCCACCACCATAGAATAGTGACGGGGGTATAATAAGTTTGTCATTCCATTTGTAACACATCGAAATATCGATTTCCGACTATATAAAGTATATATATTCTTGATCAGGGAGAAATTCTAAGACGATATAAGCATGTCCATCTGTCTGTCTGTTGTAATCACGCTACAGCCTTTAATAATGGCGCTATCGTCCTGAAATTTGGCACAGATTCGTCTTTTGTTTGCAGGCATGTCAAGTTCGAAGATGGGCTATATAAACCGACATCCCGATTTGGGGTCTTGGGCATATAAAAACTGTAGTTTTTATCCAATTTGCCTTAAATTGGAAATCTAGAGGTATTTTAGGACCATCAAAAAGTGTACGGAAAATGGTGCCTATCGGTCCATGTTTTTGTATAGCCCCCATATGGACCAATTTCCCGATTTTGCTTCTTGGGCTTCTAGAATGCGTAGTTCTTGGGCTTCTAGAATTTGCCTGAAATTGGAAATCTAGAGGTATTTTAGGAAAATAAAGAGATGTGCCGAAAATGGTGATTATCGGACCATGTTTCGATATAGCCCCCATACGGACCGATCTCCAGATTTACTTCTTGGGCTTCTAGAATCCGTAGTTTTTATCCAATTTGCCTGAAATTGGAAATCTAGAGGTATTTTAGGAAAATAAAGAGATGTGCCGAAAATGTTGATTATAGGACCATGTTTCGATCGATTATCCCACCTCAGTAATGCTGGTGACATTTCTGAGGGTTTCAAAGCTTCTCTAAGTGGTTTCACTGGAATGTGGAAAGCCGTTCGGACTCGGCTATAAAAAGGAGGTCCCTTGTCATTGAGCTTAACATGGAATCGGGCAGCACTCAGTGATAAGAGAGAAGTTCACCACTGTGGTATCACAATGGACTGAATAGTCTAAGTGAGCCTGATACATCGGGCTGCCACATAACCTAACCTAACCTATGTTTCGATATAGCCCCCATATAGACCGATCTCCCGATTTTACTTCTTGGGCTTCTAGAATGCGTAGTTTTTATCCAATTTGTCTGAAATTGGAAATCTAGAGGTATTCTAGGACCATGAAGACGTGTGTCGAAAATGGTGAGTACCGGTCCATGTTTTGATATAGCCCCCATATAGATCGATCTACCGATTTTACTACATGAGCTTCTAGAAACCGTAGTTTTTATCCAATTTCCTGAAATTGGAAAACTAGAGGTATTCTAGGACCATAAAGAGGTGTGCCGAAAATGGTGAGTATCGGTCCATGTTTTGATATAGCCCCCATATAGACCGATCTCCCGATTTTACTTCTTGGACTTCTAGAATCCGTAGTTTTTTTACTCACATATGACATCGATGAAATCGTTTCAAATTCAAAAATTATTGAAAAAAGTTACAAAAACAATTATAAATGTTTTGAAATTTTAGATTTCTTTATTTTTAAGAAACATTGTTTACAATATTGCTTACAAACTTTGTTCTAAAATTAAATTTAAATAATACTTCAATTTAGGTCAATATTTCTTCAGCTGAGTGACGCCAATTAAGACTATATTTTAAAAGAAGCCCATTCTTTGAAACATTATATAAGTTACCGTTGAAGAATTAGACATTTGAATTTACTGTTAACTCATTTGGACTTCGATAATAACAACCAAAAACAAACCGCAAAAACTTTTAAATTACACGCAAAGAAAAAAAGTTTGGAAAACGAGTACCTAAAACGTTTTTCTTTTGTTAGGTTAGGTTAGGTGGCAGCCCTATGTATCAGGCTCACTTAGACTATTCAGTCCATTGTGATAACACATTGGTGAACTTCTCTCTTATCACTGAGTGCTGCCCGATTCCATGTTAAGCTCAATGACATGACAATGACAAATAAACTTCTTTTGTTAGATTTTTTTGAATTGCTTTGAAAATTTTAAACTTTTATCACCCAAAAATCGTTTGTTACAAAATTTTTATTTTTTCAATAAAAAAAAATATTTTTGAACCAACAACACAGTCCATTTCGTTTATATCAAGCACTATTCTTTTCTGACTTTAATTCTTTAATAAGACACATTTTACAGTTCATAGTAAAAATTTAATATAGTAGTATGTAATGTTGTACATCTTTTCGGAATCTTCCGGACATATCTGGAATATATGTAATAAAAAAAAAAACTTTTCGGTCGAAGCAGGGATCGAACCCACGACCCTTGGCATGCAAGGCGGACGTAGCAACCACTGCTCCACGGTGCTCAATTAAATGTATGTTTCTGTTAAATAAAGTTCGTTTACTCGGCTCGTCATTGAGCTTAACATGGAGCTTAACTTGTCATTGAGCTTAACATGGAATCGGGCAGCACTCAGTGATAAGAGAGAAGTTCACCACTGTTGTATCACAATGGACTGAATAGTCTAAGTGAGCCTGATACATCGGGCTGCCACATAACCTAACCTAACCTAACCTCGCCTCGTGGGCTCCGCAAGCTATGCTATGTAAATATAACTTATATGGATCATTGTCTATTGATGACAATACAGCTACATAGCTCAGTGAATGGTGTGTTGGCTTACAAATTGTATGGTCCGCGGTTCGATTCTACGTCCAGGCGAAAGGTAAAATTTAAAAAATTTATAAAATCGAATAATTTCTTCTACATTCTTTGTATTACTGAAAAAGAGGCTAAGAACTAAAAAACCTCGTGGAAGTGAGAAAGATGTGAGAGAAAATGCAATTTGCCAGAAAAGATTGTTTTTTGTTTTTTTTTTTTTTTTTGAGTTAGTCTTTATGAAATTGTTTTTACATCTTGGAAAAGAGTAAACATTTATCACAAAAAGTATATATTTTTCTTCCAAATAAACTTCCTTACAGCGAAAAGCAAATGGGAAACGAACTTTGTTGTTGTTTAAAATTTCGTTTGGGAGGAAAGAATAATTTTTTTTGTGTGTATGATTTGTTTCGTAGTAGCAAGGACAAAAAACTCAATATTGTTGTCAATGCTTTATTTGATTTCGCGCTTCTTAGACTCGTAATCAAACAACACTGAGAAGATTTTTTCCAGTATACTTGTTAAAAAACAATTCCTGATATGTGCAATAATTTTATATTCTCAAAGTTGTACACTGAAAGATAAGTTTTCTTTCGTGACGAACGAAATTTTAAACAACAAAGTTTTCTTTTGAGAAAATGGGAAACAGATAAGAAAAGTAATATTTTCTTTGGGTGTAGCGTCCGTATTAGCTGTATATACCTAACAGATATTCTTATATTTGATTTTTCCTTGGGTGTTATTAACCATGATTGGTAGCTAATGTCTATCTTTATGTGCCCCCCAAGCGTATACAGTTTTCCTACGAACATTTTGGTATCTTCCAATTGTTTTTGCTGATGTTTTTGTATTGTTCCTTAGTGGCTTGCATTTGCCATCTATCCACAATATCTAATTTTGCAATATTGCATGTTTGCCAGATTTGAACATGCATGTGTCCGTCTGTCCGCAAGTCTGTCCGGCGGCGTCAATCTATCAGACTGCAGCAGCCAGTACTATATGAAATACACTTCTCTTGTGGTATTCATTCGTTTCAGTTTTTTTTCCTTTAGGTTTTTTGAGTAATTCATTGGAATGGTAGCAGTACCAGCTTTAGCATCAACCTCCACATCAGCATCAATTCACGCGCTTATGACTGACTACTCCATACATGATATTCAATGAATCATTTGTCTGAGAATTGAAGGCATGTTGCGTGTTCCATAACACTGCCACACCATAACAGAAGTCATAATAATCGAGTTAATACCCCAAAAAAACAAGCTTGACTTACCTTAGGGAAAAATAAGATTAATGAAACCCATTACAGTGTTTGATTCTAATTGGCTTCTTGGAATTATCACAAACAAATATATTATGCGTTGGAAAGGTTATTGTACGATGATTCAATGAGCTGAAAACTTCATGCATTATGAAGAAAATGGAAGATCATTAATATCTGCGTATACAGATATTTACTTCTTCAATCCTTTCGCCAGCCTAACACAAAGGATGCCAACAAAGTGTCGCCAGTTAGTGTGATAAATTTCAATGATGCTCCGTATTTGTTTTGGCGTTCATCGTGATCATTAGAATGCCAGATTAAGATGCTAGTTTAAGATTGGTTATAGTGGCACCCACTTACATCAGACTCACTTTTACATTGAGACAATAAAACTACTTTAACTACACAGTAAAACAAATTGGGAGTTATTTCACTACACTAAAAAAAAGCATGTGTGGTTACAAAGATGTTGTCTTTACACTAATGATTTCGATATTGATTCCGCGCCAAAGACGCGGAGAATTCAAGTAAGGATAAATTTAAGACACAATTCTCTTTTAAATTTACGTTTTGCATACTTGATTCTAGGAAACAAATCTATTATTTTTATACCCTCCACCATAGGATGGGGGGTATATTAACTTTGTCATTCCGTTTGTAACACATCGAAATATTGCTCTAAGACCCCATAAAGTATATATATTCTGGGTCGTGGTGAAATTCTGAGTCGATCTGAGCATGTCCGTCTGTTGAAATCACGCTAACTTCCGAACGAAACAAGCTATCGACTTGAAACTTGGCATAAGTAGTTGTTATTGATGTAGGTCGGATGGTATTGCAAATGGGCCATATCGGTCCACTTTTACGTATAGCCCCCATATAAACGGACCCCCAAATTTGGCTTGCGGAGCCTCTAAGAGAAGCAAATTTCATCCGATCCGGCTGAAATTTGGTTCATGGTGTAAGTATATGGTCTCTAACAACCATGCAAAACTTGGTCCATATCGGTCCATAATTATATATAGCCCCCATATAAACCGATCCCCAGATTTGGCTTGCGGAGCCTATAAGAGAAGCAAATTTCATCCTATACGGCTGAAATTTGGTACACGGTGTTAGTATATGGTCTCTAATGACCATGCAAAAATTGGTCCACATCGGTGCATAATTATATATAGCTTCATATAAACCGATCGCCAGATTTGACCTCCGGAGCCTCTTGGAAGACCAAAATTCATCTGATTCAGTTGAAATTTGGTACGTGATGTTCCAACAACCATGCATGAATTGGTACATATCAGTCCATAATTATATATAGCCCCCATATAAACCGATCCCCAGATTTGACCTCCGGTGCCTTGTGGAGAAGCAAAATTCATCCGATCTGGTTGAAATTTGGTACGAGGTGGTAGTATATGATATTTAACAAGCATGCCAAAAGTGGTCCATATCAGTCCATAATCATATATAGCCCCCATATAAACCGATCCCGAGATTTGGTTTTGGAGCCTCTTGGAGGAGTAAATTTCCTCTTAGTCAGTTGAAATTTGGTATATTGTGCTAGTATATGGCCGTTAACAACCATGCCTAACTAGGGCCATATCGGTCTATAGTTATATAAATATAGCCCTCAGATAAATCGATCCCCAATCACACAAAAATTGGTCCATATCAAGTTCATAATTGTATATAGCCCCCATATAATCGACCCCCATATTTCAATTTCCATGTCGATTCGTAATTACTTGTAGACTTACATACCTTTTTGTCTAATATATACCACGTGTGGACTAACTCACAATTTAGAAAACGATTTAAGATACCACAACCCAAGTAATTCGATTGTGTCTTTCGTAGAAGTTTCTACGCATTCCATGGTGGAGGGTACATAAGATTCGGCCTGGCCGAACATGCGGCCGTTTATACTTGTTTTTAGTTTTTTTTCTTCATGTGCTATCAGAGTCCTTTAAAATCCGGTTAGGTTAAAGTGTCAGCCCAGTTTGATCTATTCAAACAGTCAAACAAAAGTTCTTTCATATTAGGATACCCAATTTTAAGTCGAATCACTTCACGCAAAGAAAAAAACGTTTGGAAAACATGTACCGAAAACGTTTTTCTTTTGTTAGAGTTTTTTGAATTGCTTCGAAAATTTTAAACTTTTATCACCAAAAAAAATCGTTTGTTATAAAATTTTTATTTTTTTAATAAAAAAAGTTATTTTTGAAACAATAACACAGTCCATTTCGTTTATATCAAACACTGTTCTTTTCTGACTTTAGGTCTTTAATAAGACACATTTTACAGTTCAAAATTTAATATAGTACAATGTAATGTTGAACATTTTTTCGGAATCTTCCGAACATATCTGGAATATATGTAAAAAAAAACTTTGGTCGAAGCAGGGATCGAACCCACGACCCTTGGCATGCAAGTCGGACGTAACAACCACTGCTCCACGGTGCCAAACTAAATGTTTGTTTCTGTTAAATAAACTTTGTTTATTCGGTTCATGGGCGCCACAAGCTATGCTATATAAATATAACTTATATGGATAATTATCTATTGATGACCATAACAGGTACATAGGTCAGTGGTTAGTGTGTTGGCTTACAAAGTGCATGGTCCGCGGTTCGATTCTCCGTCCAGACGAAGGGTAAAAAATATTTTAAAATTTATAAAATCGTATAATTTCTTCTACATTGTTGTATTACAAGAAAAGGTGTTAAGAACTAAAAAACCTCGTGGATGTGAGAAAGATGTGAGGGAAAATGCAATTAGCAAGAAAACAATGTTTTTTTTTGGAGTTGTCTTTGTGAAATTGTTTTTACATCCTGGAAAAGAATAAACGTGTATCACAAAAAGTATATACTTTTCTTCCAAATACACTTCCTTACAGTGAAAAGCAAATGAGAAACGGACTTTGTTTGTCTAAAGTTTCGTTTGGGAGGAAAGAATTATTTTTTTGCGGGTTAAACGACTTTATTGAAAAGTTTCTCGACTTTTCGACAAGGAAAAAAACTTTATATCAGAGAAATACGTCTTCTATGCTAAGCAAAATTCGGGTTCGTATTTTAGAATCGAAAAATTCGGATTCGTATTTTAAAATCTTTGGCTTCACGACAATGTTTTTTCAGTGTACCATTAAATTTTTAGCATTTCCATGGATCCTGCACTTAAAACAAAGTGATCCTTTCTTCTACACACAGAAAACAGATTGGTTGCAAATCAGTTGTACTAACGAAAATTCTATATTGAGTATTAAATATCCATTGTGCTGATCTATTTTCTTCAATCACAAACATTTTTGTGTCCTTAATACCATTTGGTTATAATTTCAATAGATATTCGTTTGTGATTCAAAACAAATGGTTGTAGCAACTAAATGTCTCTTTTTAGAACAATTTTATTAGAATTCGATTGATATGACCTACTTTAAATAAATTTTGTTACTATCATTCTATAGTCCTCACTGATATACGGTATTCTCAGCCGAATGCCATTTGATACATTTTTCAAATGTCATTTCTATTATAACAAATTATTTAGTATCCAAAGAAGACGTATGTTTATTTGTTTCAAAACAAAATCACTAAATTTAAAGCGTATCTAATAAAATGCGCTGGCACTATGACCTATATACACGAGACATCGAAGTTTTGATACATTTTCGGGTAAGTTCTAAATTTTATAAATTCCAAAATGGATACATGTGTCCTCTAACATTCTAATTTTATTTGTTTGTTTCTCAACTATATAGATCCATTTTTAAGGTACGCAACAATCCGGATCAACCAGCGATTTAGACCTGGCTTTTAAAAAGCTACATTTCAGAGACTAAAGCAGTTTGGTGTGGAAAATATTCCTAAATCTGAACGATTTTACCAAATATCACGAATGTTAAATTATTGATATCCATAAAATAGAGGACCATATATATTTTTGATGCATAGAACGATTTCCCTGATTCTGAGCCAAGGTTTGAGTTGTGACTTTTTTGGACGAAAAATGAAATAAGTTTAATCTACCATTTGTAATCGTGTATTTACTGAAATATTTAAATATATGTAAAAAATACAATGCTCGCGGCTATAGGATTACTATTCAAATCGGTTGTGGGGATTATTAAGGTTGGATGATACTACCGAAACATGAAGGTGCCAGTAACCAATTTTATTGGCTGTCATAGCCAACTCCATATACATTATAAGTTGTAACTCCCATCATTCTATTGAGTCGACCGAATTAGTTGGGTGATACAACTGCCAAAATGAGGTTGGAAATAAATTCCGTTATCACAACCAATCTGTATTCTCTGTGTAGGTAAAATTGAACTAATGGCACATATGACATTTTTATTTGTTTGAACGATGAGATTATCGAAAAAATTAGGAAGAATGCATTCTATATAAGAGTTACATACATTTATGTACAGTGCTGTTCAAAACATTTGCAACCACACCGCCTGTTGAAAATAAACCCTAATTATAATGAAAATGAACATTTTAAAATCAAACTTTTAATGTAATGTTGTTGCTTATTATGTCAATTTGAAAGATTTAAGGGAATAAGGGAACTAACGACAAAGACTTTTTGATAATTTATAAAATTATTTAAAAATGAGAGTTTTCACCTATTCAAAACATTTGCATCTAATATTAAGTGTCACATATATTTAACACTAATTATGGTTTTTGTAACTTTTAACGATAAAAGTTAATAGTTGATGCTATAGCCATGCCGTTTGATTACTTCTGCGCAACTTTTTGCCATTGGTTAGGATTAAATGGTCAATGATATCCTATGGTTCAGGTTCAAATAACAGGTTGGCTGATAAGTCCCGGTCTAACAAAGAAAAACACATTTTTTTGTCAAAATTCGTTTTTATTATTCAACATAGTTCCCTTCAAGAGGTATACAACGACCTTCCAATTTTTTGATACCATTTTGGTAGTAGTCCTTCGGTTTTGCGTCAAAATAGGCCTCAGTTGCGGCAATCACCTCTTCATTGCAGCCGAATTTTTTTCCAGCGAGCATCCTTTTGAGGTCTGAGAACAACAAAAAGTCGCTGGGGACCATATCTGGAGAATACGGTGGGTGGGGAAGCAATTCGAACCCAATTCATGAATTTTTGCCATCGTTCTCAATGACTTGTGGCACGGTGCGTTGTCTTGGTGGAACAACACTTTTTTCTCCTTCATAAGGGGCCGTTTTGCCGCGATTTCGACCTTCAAACACTCCAATAACGCCATCAGCGTTGCCAGAATTGTTTCACCAAAATCCGCTAGATTTGCCCAAAAAAATAGCTAAAAAAAAACTAAAAAAATAGCTAGAAAAAAAGCTAAATTTTTTTGTATCAAAAGTCACATTTTTGATTGAAATTTAACAAACTTAAAGGCTTTATTTCACTTACAATGCATATTATTTTCATTTTAATTTCACTTCTGTGAAACTGTAACAATATCTAAGGCATTTAGCTCTGTTTGCGTATTCGATACATTTTGATTATTATCACAAATTTTTTACTGAAAGTCCTTCGTTTTGTGGGAGCTACCTTCCCAACACCTCTATTTTATTTACTTGTTATTTTAAAATATTAAATGATCTAAGCATGCTTTGGATTTGGTAAAAAAATGATTTGTCATTTTTTTAAATAAAATTTTAGTTTGGTTTTGAAATTGTGAAAAATTCGAAATACATTACTTTTATTTAAATTATAGAAAATACCTATAGTTTACATTTCCCAGTAAAAACATTTTCCTTTTCTTCATGAGCTATCAAAGTGCTTTAAAAACGTGCTAACGCCAACTTAAATTTCCAAATTCAGACTCGACTTCAAGTAGAAATTATTGTATATATACGTTTTTAAAATAAAGTGTTGAAAAACATCTTCTCTTTTTGAACGCTATTTTGGTTTGTGGTTAAGATGCAAAAACTCCACACATTTAAAGACTATTTCATTAATTCTTCCTTCTTTCATGAAAACATACCCATTTTTAAGTTGAATCACTTAATTATAAGGACAAAACGACTTTATCGTCTTTTGGACAAGGCCGGTACCTCTAGCGAAATTTTCGGTAGCAAAAATTTATTTAAGTCTACAACAAAAAAAACAGGGCTGTGTACACAAATTTTAAACCAGCTAATCGCTTTTAAAAATTGTTAGTATATGTCCCAAATATTCCTCAAATAAATTGTTTATTATTTACAGACCTTTTAAAACTTTTACGCACACAATGATTGTAATAAATAAAATGTTTGCTGCCAAAATATGCTTTTGACAACCCTGTTATTTTCATTAGAGGTGCGTACCAGCTTACGAAATTGAACGCTACCGAAAATTTCGTTAGCATAAATAGCAATGCATTTCTTATGGGAATGAAATTTTTCGCTAGAGGTGCATACCGGCCTACAAGGAAAACAGTTTATATAAATGAAATTCACAAATGCTATTATAACCAAAATTCGCGTTCGTATTTTTTCAGTGCACAAAGCTATTCACATCTACTATTTTAATTTAGTAATATCGTAATAACTTTAGAATATTATAACATAAAAAGGATAAACGAGTCAAATGATAATATTCCCAATAATTTACTGACAGTTTATCTAACAAATTTGTATGGTAATAGTAGATTTAAAGTTTACGATAACTTTTATGTATATAATGAAAAAACTTTACAAGGTGTATTTGCTACAAGAATGCCCGCATAATGGCTGGACTCATTATTAATGTTTCAACTGAGCTTTGAAATATGTGGAAACCCTTATACTTGCAGCAAGGCTTAGATAAAAACGCCGATTTATCCATATTTCAATAGAAACATGTCGAAAATAAAAAAGCCAAAAATAGCTAAAAGGGTCATGAAAAAAAGCCAGAAAAAAAGCTAAATGCATTTTTTCCCCGCTAAACGTCTTCAAAAAAAGCCAAATCTAGCAGGAAAAAAGCTAAATTGGCAACGCTGAACGCCATATAATAGTCACTGTTGATGGTTTTTCCCTTCTCAAGATAATCTATAAAAATTATTCCATGCGCATCCCAAAAAACAGGGGCCATTACTTTGCCACACAGATAAAAATAAATTTGAGAACCAATAACTTTTGTTGGAAAACCAATAACAAAATTTGTTAATTTTCCTGCAACAAACTAATTTGTACTTTTAATAACCATTATTACAAAAAAAATTGTTAGCAATCGTTACCATCAGAAGGCAACAAATAATTTGTGTTCTCAATAACACAATTTGTAAGTAATTTGTTGAGCTTCCAACAGTACAAAATATTTGTTGTTGAACGTTACGTTTAATCCTCAACAAATATTTTTGAATTTGAACGAAAAAATTTGTATGTGGTTTGTTGGAGTCTATCAATGACCTGTAACAAATATATTGGTGTATTGACAAAAAATTAAATTGAAATTGACAGAATTATTGCACCAAAATTGCAAAATGTAACATTTTTGTGTCGAAAATCCTATACTCAGTTTTGTAAATGTATGATGATTTTATATTTGAGTAGTCCAGGGTCTAGCAAGCATTTGGACAACTTTTTACCCAGTGATATATATTCTAGTTAATTAGATTTGTAATAACTCTAATCCCGATATTAATATGGTTTTATTAATTATCTCATACAACAAACACATTTACCAAATTGAAAAATATAAACTTTTCACAGACATTTATAAATGCTTTTCTGTATTCTCTGATGAATGAGCTCTTTGCTTGCTATCATACACGTGCATGTGCTCATATTCATTTTGTTCTAACGGTATTCTTCGCATATTTTTTTTAGCTTTCGTACATGTTCTCAGCGATGTGCGCGTAACCAGTCTTGTATTGTTGTTTTTGTTTTCATATCGATAGCAGTCAACAAAACAATTTGTTGAAAATTCAGAATATTTCTATTATTTCCTCTGTCAAGCATCTACAAACACATTTCAACAACAAATGCCTCATATTCAATAGACAAATTTGTTGAGCATCAGCTGATTTTACATACAAATAAAGTTGTTAATATTTATTTGCAGTTATTTTTTTGTGTGCAGCGGACTTTTGAGTCTTTCCACGCTTCGGAGACGGTTCACCGGTCGCTGTCCACTCAGCCGACTGCACGCAAAGAAAAAAAACGTTTGGAAAACGTGTACCGAAAACGTTTTTCTTTTGTTAGAGTTTTTTGAATTGCTTCGAAAATTTTAAACTTTTATCACCAACAAAATTCGTTTGTTACAAAATTTTTATTTTTTCAATAAAAAAAGTTATTTTTGAAATAACAACACAGTCCATTTCGTTTATATCAAACACTGTTCTTTTCTGACTCTAGGTCTTTAATAAGACACATTTTACAGTTCAAAATTTAATATAGTACAATGTAATGTTGAAAATTTTTCGGAATCTTCCGAATATATCTGGAATATATGTACAAAAAAAAACAAAAGCAAAAAAAAAAACGTTGGCCGAAGCAGGGATCGAACCCATGACCCTTGGCATGAGAGTCGGACGTAGCTACCACTGCTCCACGGTGCCAAACTAAATGTTTGTTTCTGTTAAATAAACTTTGTTTATTCGGTTCGTGGGCGCCGCAAGCTATGCTATATAAATATAACTTATATGGATATTTATCTATTGATGACCATAACAGGTACATAGCTCAGTGGTTAGTGTGTTGGCTTACAATGTGCATGGTCCGCGGTTCGATTCTCCGTCCAGGCGAAAGGTAAAAAAAATTTTAAAAATTTATAAAATCGTATAATTTCTTCTACATTGTTGGTATTACAGGAAAAGGTGTTAAGAATTAAAAATCCTCGTGGATATGAGAAAGATGTGAGGGACAATGCAATTAGCAAGAAAATAATGTTTTTTTTTTTTTTGAGCTAGTCTTTATGAAATTGTTTTTACATCCTGGAAAAGAATAAACGTTTATCACAAAAAGTATATACTTTTCTTCCAAAGACACTTCCTTACAGCGAAAAGCAAATGAGAAACGAACTTTGTTTGTCTAAAATTTCGTTTGGGAGGAAAGAATTATTTTTTTGCGTGTGTCGATTGGACTCAGGAGTGTAGTGATGGAGCCATGTTTCATCCATTGTCATATATCGACGGAAAAACTCGGGTGTATTACGAGTTAACAGCTGCAAACACCGCTCAGAATCATCAACATGTTGTTGTTTTTGGTAAAATGTGAGCTCGCGCGGCACCCATTTCTCACAGAGCTTCCGCATATCCAAATATTGATGAATGATATGACCAACACGTTCCTTTGATATCTTTAAGGGCTCTGCTATCTCGATCAACTTCATTTTACGGTCATTCAAAATCATTTTGTGGATTTTTTTGTTGTTTTCGTCGGTAACCACCTCTTTCGGGCGTCCACTGCGTTCACCGTCCTCCGTGCTCATTTCACCACGCTTGAATTTTGCATACCAATCAATTATTGTTGATTTCCCTGGGGCAGAGTCCGGAAACTCATTATCAAGCCAAGTTTTTGCTTTCACCGTATTTTTCCCCTTCAGAAAACAGTACCCAGCAAAACAAGCATTGCCAAAAAAGTAATGAAAATGTCCTTTTTGGATCCGGAAGTGGTGCAAAATTGACGCAGAAGCGATGAATTTAACATGGGCTTGTCATAGGACGGAAGTCCTCCATTTCAACAGCCGGTGCACTGAATTTGCATCACTTCTTTAGGTGTGATCCGAATTCAATGTTTTGGATGCAAATTAAAAAATTCTGTGATATTTTTTTCAAATTGGATTTAGCATTTTTTCGATAAAATTTTCATAATTTGTACCATTTTATGAATTCTTAAACTATTTTTAACGAGGGATCCGGAGCGGAGCGGAGCGGAGCAAGCCCTTTTTTTGCCGGAGCGGGAGCGGCATTTCTAAAATCCGGAGCGGAGCGGGAGCGGAGCGGTTTCCAAATGAAAAACCGCTCCGCTCCGAATAAAATATTACTTGAATGAAATGTGTAACTTTGAAATTACTTAGTACTTAGCATAGTGTGAGTAAACGTTTAAAATGTACGATATGTATTTTTGTACGTACGTACATTGGGGAAAACACAAAGTGTTTTTTAGTAATTGTTTTCAAAAACGGCAAATGTCAAAATATATCTCTAGTATGTGTTGTAAAAGTAACAACAGTACTTTCGATCAATTTCATCCCGTATTACTACAAAGATGTTTGTAATGAACGCCAAATAAATGCAATTAAACGATCTTATTTATATTTAATTTTTTAGTTTTCTACACTGAAAAAAATATTGTCGTGAAGTCAAAGATTTCATGTCCTTAGAATAAGAATACAAATTTTGCTTAACATGGAAGACGCATTTCTCTAAAATAAAGTTTTTTTCCTTGTCCAAAAGTCAATAAACTTTTGAATGAAGTTGTAATGTCCTTATAATAAAGTGATTTTACTTAAAAATGTGTATCATAACATGAAAGATAAAATTTTTGAGGTAAGGTCAACGTGACTTTAATAATTAAGAAAAATTCTTTAAAATTAATAAAATTGTATTTAAATTTGTTTCCTTTTTGCATCTTGCCTACAAAGCAAAAAATCGTTAAAAAATAAGACAAGTTTTTCAACACTTTATATTAAAGACGCTTGTTACTTGAAACATAGCATAATTTCTACTGGAAGTCGAGTCTTAATATGGAAAATAAAATTGTCGTTAACTCGTTTTTAAAGGATTTTGATAACAACTGACGAAAAAAATCGAAAAAAAAATTAAAAATTAGCATTTGCTTCCTACACACAAAAAATTATCACCAAAATTTGTTTAATTAAACACTTAATTGAATTTGGAAACGGATTCAATTAATATGTTAATTGATTCAATTAATTATTTAATCAAATCCGAAAAAAACCAATTAAAAAAATGATTGATATTTGTTACGTTTCCAATTAAAATATTAATTGATTCAATCAATTTGTTAATCAATTCGGAAATAATTTCCAATTACAAACGTGATTGAAATTTTTTCCGTTTCCAATTACACATGTGATTGATCCAATCACCTTTGTGATTGAAACTGAATAATTTTGAGCAATGGAAAGAGCGAAAAGAGAACAAGAGAATGGGTATTTATTCAATAATGTATGATGGAGAGATCAGTCTGTGGAAGTAACTCGTAACGAACGGTTGGGTTTTTGTTTTTCGCGTAAATTGAAAAACATGATTGGCGACATTCTGTCTGCTGCATTCAAAATGTGTGCATAAATATATTGAACGCAACAACAAATCATAGCAAAGGGTTGAAATAAATAAAGTGTGCAACAACAAACGGCCACGTGGTAAAGGTTTGAAAAAATATATGACAGAACGCATTTGAAATTACCTGTGTTTGTGTTTTGTGGTATTGTAAAAATGGAAAACAATCTACGTTTATTGAAGGTAAGAAATTATGAAATGTGAATACCGTTTTCCATTGAAGCCTGTTTACATTAAACGGACTAAAATAATATATTTTTTTTTTTTCATTTCTTTTAGTGACCAATTTTATTTCGTGAAATTGACCAATCAATCCCATCATTTTATCAAATATATAAGAATATGTTTGCAATAAAAAAGTGGGTACCGTATTGATCTTTTAAAATTATAAATTTTTTTCACTCCTAGTTTTCTTAAAACCAAGAGCGGTATGGGTTTGTTGGAAGATTCACCTTGAAGTTGCGAAGTGGCGTTGGCATTAAATTGCATTTTTGTTTTACCTGCCTTTTTCAGTTTGAACCCAAGTAGAGAGCAGTATATCTGGTATATAAACTAATGAGCTGAATTATGTAATGGTAAAAAAGTTCTTTCTTTTGGATTTAAAAATATGAAAAATATCCGAAAATAATAAAAATATGTATTTTCCATTTATATTTTTTCTATTTCCAGAATTTGCAAAGTATCATCAATATAATACCAATTATTACATTGCTTTCCCATTATTTTTGTTTTTGATTGGTTCAAATTTTAATAGACGATTTTAGTGTGTGGAAATTTTGGAAAGGAATTGTTACTAAAATTAAATTACCGAGCTCTTAATACACCTTTTTATGCTAAAAGACTACAACTGCAAAATAAGCTTATAAATCTGCAACCTGGAACTAAGAATTGAAGTTGATATTCTATGCAGGTAATGTTTAACAAAATTAACTTTTAATTGAACAAAATTAAATTCGAATTATTCTGTTTACTTTCAGAAAAACTAATTTAGCTTACAGGCTGCTGATTTATTGAAATCTAGGCACATCTACATATTAGAAGGAACATACTAACATGGTTATTATTATAAGGAAGATAATGATTTATATAATTTATTTTTTCACCCTATATTTGTTATTGATAGTAGTTGTATTTATAAGTTATGTTAGAACAAAACACAAATGACAAGAACCAAATTTATTTGTCTATTGCATAATTCAAAAAATAATAAAATATTAAATATGTTTTATAAGAAACACATATTTTCTTTTATTTCAAAAGAAAAAAAAACTAAATACGATTTTGGGGTCGCAATATATACATTTTATAATCGAAATTTATAGCCAATTTCAATTAATTATTTAATTGAATGAATCAAATAGTTGATTGATTTTTGTCGCGAAATTAATTAAAATTGTAATTGATTCAATTAAAACTGTGATTGAATTTTATGTTAAAAATCAATCACGTTTTTAATTGATTCAATCACACAATTAATTGATTCCGTGACAAAAGTCAATTAAATTTTTAATTAAAAATCGTGTTGGTTTTCAATCAAAATGGGTGATTGATACTATCATTTTCGTGATTGAAGACATTTCAATTAAAAAAATGATTGAATCCGCGATTTTCGTGATTGAAATCAAAAAATTTTTTTTGTGTGTAGAAGCAAGTACATAACCCCCAAATTTAAAAGAGAATTGCGTCTTTAAAGTATCCTTACTTGTATTCTCCGCTTCTTTGGCTCGGAATTAATACCCAAACTGTTAAAGTAAAGACAAAATCTTTGGAACCGGGCATGCGTTTTTTCAGTGTAAGGACATTCATATTTGCTTTACTATTGTACTATACCCTAGCATTCTCTTATTTCTGATATTAGTTCTCGAAAATTTAATTAAAATTATGGATAGTTTCAATTTTGGTTGAAAAATGTGCGCATATACATTTATTTTAATTTTTTCTCACATTGAAAACTAATGACTTGATTTGTATTATTGCATGTTATCTACTTTTTTGAGAACGAACATTTCTTAAAAACGCTGTTCGAAAATGTATTTTTGCAATAAAAGGGAAAAAAGCGAAATTAGGTAACACTAGATCTGAGTAAGAATATTCGTAGGTATACCACGGACTGATTTCGATGGAGGTTGTTGCAAACATACACTGAAAAAAAGCATACTCGGTTCCAAAGATTTTGTCTTTACTTTAAAAAATTTGGTATTGATTCCGAGCCAAAGAAGCGGAGAATACAAGCAAGGACACTTTTAAAACACAATTCTCTTTTAAATTTAGGTTTTGTGTACTTGCTTCTAGGAAGCAAATTTTAATTTTTCGCTTTCTCAGCTTTTTTCTTCATATGCTATCAAAGTCCTTTAAAAACGAGTTAACGGCAACTTTATTTTCCAAATTAGGACTCGACTTCCAGTAGAAATTATGCTATGTTTGAAGTAAAAAACTTCTTTAAAATAAAGTTTTGAAAAACATGTTCTATATTTGAACGATTTTTTGCTTTGTAGTCAATATGCAAAAAGACAACAAATTTAAAGACAATTTCATTAAATTTAAAGAATTTTTCTGAATTATTAAAGTCAAATTGACCTTAGCCTATAAATTTTTTGTTTCATGTTAAGATACCCATTTTTAAGTCAAATCATCAAATATTACAAAACCTTTTCTCTACGTCTGTTGCAAAACAAAAAAAAACTTTCGGATAGTAGTTACTTCTACTCTGTGTATAGACTTTCAATTCCAATCAGCGTTGCCGTTTTGGTCCGATCGGACCAAAATTGGTCCAAAAGATTTCTAATTTTTAAATTTGGTCCATTTTGGTCCATTTTCATAAATTTGGTTTCTATCACATATTAAATAGTAGATGGTGCACCGCAAAGAATATTGTCGGGAGGCCAAATATTTCACATGCTTAAAATACTAATACGAATTTTGCTTAGAATAGAAGACGTATTTCTCTGAAATAAAGTTTTTTCCTTGTCTAAAAGTCTCTAAACTTTTCAATGAAGTCAGTTTGTCCTTATAGCTAAGTGATTCGACATAAAAATGTGTATCCTAACATGAATGAAAATTTCGTTTTAATGAAGTCAAAATGGATTTAATATTTCTGAAAAATCTTCAAAATTAATAAAATGTTTCAACACATTGTTTTAAAGTCATTATACCCTAAACCACATAGTGGTTAGGGTATAATAAATTTGATCTGCCAAAAAATGTGCCTACCAGAAATATTGATTTTAGACCCCATAAAATATATACCGATCGACTCAGAATCACCTCCTGAGTCGATCTAGCGCTTGGTGTCCGTCCGTCTGTCCATGTATTTGTTGTTCACAGGATTCCGGTGGCAATTATTAACCGATTTTGATGAAATTTGGTACAGGGAGTTTTTGGGCACAACGACGAACGCTATTGAATTTGGAAGAAATCGGATCAAATTTAGATATAGCTCCCATATATATGTATCGCCCGATTTCGACAAATGGGGTCACGCTGTGCTTTTTTTCAAACGGATCGTCGCCAAATTTGGCAAAAGGTAATCTTTTTCATCGCCCTTCAAGTCTGCAAAATTTCATCCAAATTGGTTCAGATTTAGATATAGCTCTCATATATATGTATCGCCCGATTTTCCCAGATTTAGCTATAGCTCCCATATATATGTACCGCCCGATTTTTCTCGAAGAGGAGCGGAGCGTGGAGCGGAGCGATTTTTTTTCTCGGAGCGGAGCGATTTTTTTTTTCTCCGGAGCGGAGCGAAAAAAATGGACCGCTCCGGATCCCTGTTTTTAACCAATTTGAAACAAAAAAAAGTTAAAATTGTCCTGAATAATTCATGCAGACGGCAATTCCCGGAATGCTTATGGCAATATCACATGGGACAAAATGGTTTTGTAGACTTCCGACAGCATAATACCCTCGACTCCTTAAATCGGGCCATAAACTTTTCCAGAAAAACACCCCCAGACCATAATATTGTCCCCCACATGATTGACGGAACTTTTTTTATTTTTGGATTAAGACTTTCCTTTCCGCCTTTCTCTTTAATCTGTTGATTATACTTATTGCCGGTCGTTTGATAGAATTATTCTAAAACAAGAGCATAACGGCCTATGGCGATCAAATTATGACCAAATTAGGCAACGAATTTAACGATATTCCTACGGAGCCGTTTTTGTACGCTTTTTTTCAGGTAAAAAATACAACAAATAATGCCCTTAGAGAAGAAAATATTACAGGGTGATAGGTAGTTGCAACAGTTTTGAACAGGTTGAATGATACGATTCTTTACTTTTCTGGAAATATCAATATTATTATAACAACCAATAAATTTTTTTTAGGTGGAAGCTAAACAATAAAATTATTATTATGGGAGATATACCTATATTGAGTTCATTAGGGCTAGTTGCAAATGTTTTAAACAGCACTGTATATACCAAATTAAGCACAGCCCTTTAAGAACCAAAAAAACTTCTAGATTTCCAATTTCAAACAAATAAATTGGGGCCTCCATATCCTCAAGAAATCAAATCGGGAGATTGGTATATAGGGGGCCTATATCAAAACATGGACCATTGTATTCGAAATTTAACACAGCTATTTATATATCAAAAATACCTCTATGATCAACACGTCAAATCATTGTATTATATGGAGGCTATATCGAAGCATGGGGTGATGGATATAGCCCATCTTTTCAGTACGATAGCTTCATTATTGAGGGCTATATATACTTTATATAGTCGGAAAACGACTATACCCCCATCACCTTCCTATGATGGTAGATATAAACAGAATCTTGAAACAAAAGTTATTGACGGCTCAAAATGATCCTGATGCTGTAGTACCCATTCACGTGAAATTTTATTCCGTCCCCAAGAAAGGGTTTCTTTTTTATTAGTTTATTAGTTTTTATTAGTCAATTCGTCGATTTGAACGCAATTGATTCACGCAGAGATGCAATATGTTCGCCTCCTAAAGCAAAATGTCATTTTTAGGGTGGGGGGAAAAACAACATTTTTGCCACAACAAAATTATTTTCTCGTAAAATAGTTATTGAAATCAGATATTAAAATCCGAGAAAATAACATGGTTGCGACAAACAACGTCCAAAACTAAAATTTTTCTCAAGGAGGCGCCGGTTTTGTTTTTTGAGCTTCGTTTTTATTTTCATTTGTCTAAAATTTCAGAGAAAAGAAAACATTTTTTACGTGTACAAAGTTCCTGATGATAGATAAACTGATTTACAATCAACATATATTTCTTTTGAGATGAAAAACCTACACTGAAAAAACAGTGAACACCCCAGGAAGAAAACTTTTGATTAATTTTAGAAAATTTTGAATATTTTTAGAAAATATTAACTAAATAGTATTACAAGCGCTGGCAGCACGACGATATCACAAAAATAAGTAAATGTTTTTGGACAAATTTAAGAAAATTTATTAGAAATAAATAATTTTTTTCACTTGTTAAAGAAAATTTTGTAGTTGGAAGGAAAAAATTGGAGTTCAAAATTGCAAGAATGTCTATAGTGACATACGAAGTTCATGATAGACGCTTTTGTAGTAAAATTTACAAATTTACAAAATTTACAAAATAAGTAAATGTTTTTGGACAAATTTAAGAAAATTTATTAGAAATAAATAATTTTTTTCCCTTGTTAAAGAAAATTTTGTAGTTTGAAGGAAAAAATTGGAGTTCAAAATTGCAAGAATGTCTTTAGTGACATACGAAGTTCAAGATAGACGCTTTTGTAGTAAAATTTACAAATTTAAAGAAATAATGAACTATTTTGTGAGAAATACGAATTTAGTAAATCTTAAATCTTAATTTGTGTATAATTTTTTCACGTGTTTTAGTTAATTAATCTAACGTACGCCAACCATTATTAGAGTGAAGGAAACTTTCTCCAAACAAAATAATCGTATACACTAAAATATAGTTAAATTGGCTTTAGTGAAATAGGGAGTTCACATTTTTTTTTTTTTTGAATGTACATCAATTTTTCATTTATTTAGAGCCTTAATTGAAATTTACTCCAATTCACCTGAGTCAGTCATAGAGTTTATTTATGTTAGCGAATAAGGTGATACTGGTTCCACATCCCGAAAATTGTTGGCAAACTTATCAACAAATCTACGCTCTGGTTAGACATGGCTTTAAATATCCACAAACCTGTTTCAATTCCATAGCCAAATTTTTCACATATTTTCAAAAGTAGAAAAAAACATATCCCGGCATTCATGCTACCAACACCAGAATTGGGGTCCATAACCGAACACTAAGCCGCCGCAATTGGTCTACCAAAACATTGTTGTTGTTATTGCTGTTGTAATTTTTCATTTTGGCAATCAGCCAATTTTTATCAAAAACAAAGATACCATAGCTATTCAAACAATGACCACTGAGATAAGACAATATGAAGAAGTATTGGCCAAGTTATTGGCTAAACAAAGACTATGGGACATTCCATTATAAATGGACTGTCACGGCTTATTACTGTGGCCAAAATCTAGTAAGGCTTTGTCCAAAATTTAATATTCTTTAAAAGCTAACCCCCGGGCCGCAATAGACGTATACCAAAGTTTTTATACCCTCACAGAAAAAATTTCACGAAAATGTTTCCAATTAAAATTTTATTTGAGTTTTAAAAAATATTCAATTAAAAATTTAATTGATTCAACAATTTTTTTAATTGAAACAAAATTCAATCACAAAAATTAATAGTATTAATTAATTTTTTAATTTGATCGATTAATTTTTTAATTGACCTTCAATTAATTTTTTAATTGATACTATCATTTCTGTGATTGAAGACATTTCAATTAAAAAATTAATTGGATCAATTAATTTCGTGATTGAACCAGAAATTTTTTTTTGTGTGCTTCACTACTACTGTTGTACAGGGTATAATAAGTTTGTGCATTTGTATGTAACGCCAAGAAATAGTGGTCATAGACCCATCTTTTAGTATACCGATCGGCTTAGAATTAAATTCTGAGTCGATTTAGCGATGTCCGTCTGTCTGTCTGTCTGTCCGTCCGTCTGTCTGTATAGGTAATTTTGTGCACAAAGTACAGCTCGCAATTTAAGTCCGATCGTCCTCAAATTTGGCATAGGACCGTTTCATGGGACAGAGACAATCGCTATTGGTTTTGGAAAAAATCGGTTCAGATTTAGATATAGCTGCCATATATATTTATCCCCGATTTGGTCATAGTTAGCGTGTTTATCAACCGATTTTCTTGAAATATCGTACATCCAAATATTTTATGAATCTCGAAAATCTTGCAAAATATCAGCCAAATCGGTTCAGATTTAGATATAGCTCCCATATATATCTTTCGTCCGATTTAGACTCATATGACCACAGAGACCAAAGTTTACTACCGATCTTCGTGAATTTTTGCACAGAGGGTAGAATTGACATTCTACCAATGCTTGGTAAATTTGATTGAAATCGGTTCAAATTTAGATATAGCTCCCATATATATCTTTCGTCCGATTTGAACTCCAGGGTTTTGCCGTGATTTGCTTCAAATTTCGCACAATGAGCACGTTTAGTAGTATCGGTAATTTTGCCAAATTTGGTTGAAATCGGTTCAAATTTAGATATAGCTCCAATATATGTATCTTCCGTCCGATTTGCACTCATATGACCAGGGGGGCTAAAGTTATACTCCCATTTACGTGAAATTTTGCAGAGATTGCAGAATTATTATTCTAACTATGCATGTCAAATTTAGTCAAAATCGGTTCAGATTATATATAGCTCCCATATATACGTACACCAGAGTTGGGGAAATATGGTAGACTGTTACACATTTTAGACCCATTTTCAATGGAAGTTTCCTTCAATTAACTGGATAGCGTTAGCCGATTTAAATTTTAATTCTAGAGATTTTGTAGAAGTAAAAAAATTGTCTCCTTTATATAGCTTCCAGCAAATTTGAAGTAGTTGAGATGGTAACACAAATTTTGGCCTACATAGGGGTGAAGGGTATAATATAGTCGGCCCCGCCCGACTTTAGACTTTACTTACTTGTTTTTTTTTTCAATTCCGAAATAGGCTTCAAAGCTCGTGGTTATTTATGTCCAATGTCTTAATTGGAATCACGCGGAGCTAAATCAGGCAAATACGGTGGTTATGGAACCATATTGGTTGGATTTTAGGGCGAAAAACTCAGTCAGAATCAGACAGTAAGCAATGATGTATTAACAGAAAAGACACTTAACCCTCTAATGCCCCAATTTTTTTGTCAGCTGATTAAATATTCAATATTAACGACACAAAAGCAAGAAAACTAATCAAGAAAAATGTATACGGTAAAATTCAGTATATGCTGCAAAGGCTCTTGAACAGGTTCAACTAGGTTAGGTTAGGTTAGGTTATGTGGCAGCCCGATGTATCAAGCTCACTTAGACTATTCAGTCCATTGTGATACCACAGTGGTGAACTTCTCTCTTATCACTGAGTGCTGCCCGATTCCATGTTAAGCTCAATGACAAGGGACCTCCTTTTTATAGCCGAGTCCGAACGGCGTTCCACATTCCAGTGAAACCACTTAGAGAAGCTTTGAAACCCTCAGAAATGTCACCAGCATTACTGAGGTGGGATAATCCACCGCTGAAAAACTTTTTGGTGTTCGGCCGTAGCAGGAATCGAACCCACGACCTTGTGTATGCAAGGCGGGCATGCTAACCATTGCACCACGGTGGCTTAGGTTCAACTAAGTTTTCTTTTTATTTTATTCATTTTTGTTGTCTTAAGGTGTGTTTTAATAAAAGCTTCCTTATTTAATGAGGCCCGAATAAAGGCGGGATTGGGCATTAGAGGGTTAAGACCTATAGATGTCAGATCAAAAGAGTAGCCATGGCGGCAATGAGATTGAAGACATTGGGAGAATGAACGGAAACATGAAACATGACGAGCCATCACAGGAAAATAGAGTGAAATGGCGTAGGCCGCAACAATGCATGAAATAATAGGACTGGAGCACACTCCTGCAATTAGAAGTGCGTACCATAACGGCATATGTTAAATGGATCGGAAATAACACGAGGTCGCAAAATGTGAACATTTTCACAGATTGCCGGATTGTAATGGAGTCAATAGCAGACGTTACGGTTCGATCGTGAACCGTATTGGAATGCAAAAGTATGGTCAACGGATACTCGGAATACGAAAGGATCATATGAGTGCAGGTACATGTCGGAATAAGAGGAATCGTCGAATCGAAATCAACTGTCGATAAGAGCTGAGACACATAGGGAAGTGAATTTAGAAAATAGTGGCAACGCGGGCTGAGTTAGATGAATGGGACGACAAAAAGGCAACGAAAATACTGTGGGGTGAGCCAAATAAAAAAACAACTGGAGAGTTACTAAAGGAGAGTAGGACAACGGTCTGTAGGACCTTGCACCTAAAATTGAGAGCATATCTGTGCCGAATAGTAACAGCAGAGGATGGTGCACGCAGAGTTTGTTTTGAGGATGATGAGACTTTGGTACGCTATCTTCGTCACTGATCTGCCGATAGTAGGCAAAAGGGTTAAGGGTTACTCAGTCTAATCTAACCTAATGTTTTCTAGGTCTTCTAGATCTCTTTGATTCTCATAGTCAGTAATCATTCTACACCCAGAGAAGGAATATGATCACCTCAAACATGTTTTAAGAGCAAAATGTTATTTTTGGGTGGTGACCATGTAACATGGTTTTCGCAACCATGTTATTTTCTCGGAAATCATGTATCTGATTTCGGCAAGCAGGTTATATTTGACGAGAAAATAACATTTTAGTGACAAACATGTTACATGGTTACCATACAAAAATAACATTTTTCTCTTGAAACATGTTTGAGGTGATCATATTCCTTCTCTGCGTGTACCCGCAACCCTTTTTTGCGAACTCTCCTATCACCAACGGTATGATAGATATATTTGTTAGTAACTGACGTCTTAAGAAAATAAGTAATGAAAGAAAGAGGTATAGGAAAATTTGATTTACATTTTGGTTATAAAGGGTGATTTGTTAAGAGCTTGATAACTTTTTTTTTAAAAAAAACGCATAAAATTTGCAAAATCTCATCGGTTCTTTATTTGAAACGTTAGATTGGTCCATGACATTTACTTTTTGGAGATAATTTCATTTAAATGTTGACCGCGGCTGCGTCTTAGGTGGTCCATTCGGAAAGTCCAATTTTGGGCAACTTTTTCGAGCATTTCGGCCGGAATAGCCCGAATTTCTTCGGAAATGATGTCTTTCAAAGCTGGAATAGTTGCTGGCTTATTTCTGTAGACTTTAGACTTTACGTAGCCCCACAAAAAATAGTCTAAAGGCGTCAAATCGCATGATCTTGGTGGCCAACTTACCGGTCCATTTCTTGAGATGAATTGTTCTCCGAAGTTTTCCCTCAAAATGGCCATAGAATCGCGAGCTGTGTGGCATGTAGCGCCATCTTGTTGAAACCACATGTCAACCAAGTTCAGTTCTTCCATTTTTGGCAACAAAAAGTTTGTTAGCATCGAACGATAGCGATCGCCATTCACCGTAACGTTGCGTCCAACAGCATCTTTGAAAAAATACGATCCAATGATTCCACCAGCGTACAAACCACACCAAACAGTGCATTTTTCGGGATGCATGGGCAGTTCTTGAACGGCTTCTGGTTGCTCTTCACTCCAAATGCGGCAATTTTGCTTATTTACGTAGCCATTCAACCAGAAATGAGCCTCATCGCTGAACAAAATTTGTCGATAAAAAAGCGGATTTTCTGCCAACTTTTCTAGGGCCCATTCACTGAAAATTCGACGTTGTGGCAGATCGTTCGGCTATTCATGATGAAATGTCAAAGCATACTGAGCATCTTTCTCTTTGACACCATGTCTGAAATCCCACGTGATCTGTCAAATACTAATGCATGAAAATCCTAACCTCAAAAGAATCACCCTTTATTAGCCCAATTCGGAAGAACATAAGTATGGGGCAAATTTAGCACACTTGACGATACTAGTAATTGTACTGCTTGTACAAAATTTAGAGCAAATAACTCTAAAACTCTGGCCTCCCATATAAGTGCATATCGGGCGACAGATATACAATGAAACTTGGACACTCTGAAAACCGGACACCTCCCAAATGTGAACAGTTGTCTGTTCATGTCATAGATGTCCAGTACATCTTCCAAATGTGGACAAAATTTTGGTGACCGTAGGTGTCCACCTTTCAGAGGTTTCACGGTATATGGGAGCTATATCTAAATCTGAACCAATTTCAATCAAATTTTGGCACACTTGACTGTACTACTTGGGTTAAAGTGGCAGCCCGATTTGCTGCGACCTGGACTTCGATTACAAAAAATTTTTCACAGACAGACGAACATGGCTATATTGATTCAGGGACCGACCCCGAGCAATATTGCCAAAGATGCCATTTACAATTTACAAAATTTTAAGGACAAATTTCTTTAAAATAATGACAATTTAATAAAAATAAAGTTTATTGTCTTAGCTTTATTTTTTTTAATTAGCATCCTTCATTAAAGTTGTCCTTGAAATAAGGAAAATGTTCTTTAAATTCACTGAAATGTTGAATCTTTAGATTTAAGATGAAAACGCTTGAAATATAGGCTAAAACTTATATTGAAGATTTTGCACCTTTGATTTAAAGGATTTTTTTTTTTTTGGAATTAAGAAGACATTGTTTACTTCCATTTTTAAACTGAAATTTGTGTGTTTGTGTGTGAATAGCTTTATTAATATATCCCAAAAAAAGGAATGAACATTCGAAAAATGAGATTTGTATCCTAATTTTAATTTTATTGATCCTAGATTTAAAGGTCCCTACAAATGTTTTTATTTTAAGAAGCCGTATATTTGGCTCGGAACCAATTCCAAAATCCTTAAACTAAGGTCCAAATGTTTGCATGCAATTTAACTTTTCTTAGTGTAGCTTAGAGCATATAAGTTCCATTAAAATATGCTAGGTACATCCTAGTCTCGCTGCATCATCAAAAAATCGCTTCTGTAACATATACTCGTACCCCAAACACATTTTGCTTCAAATACATATCGATGTCTACATTCCAAAGTGCGCTAAGTCTAAAAAGTGCATTTTACAGGAAACAAGAAACAAGTTTTGTTTTTTGAAATTTCTCAAAACCCGCAAAAGATAGAAATTCTTATTTTCGGATTTAAAATCATATTTTTTATAATTTTTTTTAGTATGTACGAACTCAAAATAGTGATAATAGTACATGGCTAAAAATGACTTAGACCACTTTAGACCGAACAAAGCTTTTTGCCCTTTTTGGATTCGACATTTTTTAAAACTTTAGTCACAAGCTAAGTACAATATTAACCATAACTTTTGATAGAAGTGTCCAATAAATTCGAACTTTCGACAGGATGCAATTCACATCAATCCGAATAAAAAAACAGTGAACTCCATCAAAACATGCTAAGTCGATTTAGCGTACTCTGGAATGAGGGCATCGATATATTTTCAGGATCTGCCCAAATAAAATATTGTTTGTATTGTTCAAACATATTACTAGTTGTGTTTCTTTACTTTACTCGTAGTAAAAAGTAGTAAAAGGGAGAAAGAGAAATTTGTTAAATGTACAGGAACGAAAATATAGTAAACAAGTATATACAGCAGTAAGTTCGGCCGGGCCGAATCTTAAATACCCACCACCATGAACCAAATATTAGGGTTTCCTTTGAAATTTCAGGAGGGCTTGAGGACTTGAGGACACTTCCCGAAGATAAATTTAAAGATTTCACCTATGAGGACTATATCAGATTCTGGATTTATAAGAACCATTTTTGTTTGAGTTTTAGAGGAATCATTAACTAACATCTCTTGTAGGTGTGTAAGAAAATTATAAAATAACGTCTTGATTTGAAATCTGAAATCTGTAGATTTTCACCCGAGAAGTAAAATCTGGAAATTTTACGTTGAGTTTCAAGCAATTTTCATGATCAGTGCTCCTTCTATACCCTCAAGAAGTGAAGTCGGTCTATATGGATGCATTACCAAATGGACCGATAAAAACTTAATCCGATACACGTTTTTGTGAGCCTAAAATACCAGAATATTTACAATTTCAGGCAAATCGGATAAAAACTACGGTTTCTAGAAATCCAAGGAGTTAAATCGGGAGATCGTTCTTATGGGGGCTATATTAAAATATGGACCGATACTCACCGTTTTCGACACACCTCTTTATGGCCCGAAAATACTTCTAGATTTCCAATTTTAGGCAAATTGGATAAAAACTTCGGATTCTAGAAACCTAAGAAGTTCTTTATGGGGGCTATATTAAAACATGGACCGATACTCACCATTTGTGGCACACCTCTTTATGCTCCTAAAATACCTATAAATTTCCTATTTCAGGCAAATTGGATAAAAACTACGAACTCCCAAGATCCCAAATCGGGAGGTCGGTTTATATGGGGACTATATCAAAACCTGGACCGATATAGCCCATCTTCGAACTTGACCTGCCTGCAGACAAAAGACAAGTTTGTGCAAAATTTCAGCAAGATTGCTTCATTATTGAAGACTGTAGCGTGATTACAACAGACAGGCAGACCATTCTATGGTGGTGGGTATAAAAATAGTAAAAATGTCAAATAGAAAACAAGTATATACGGCCGTAAGTTCGGCCAGGCCGAAGCTTATGTACCCTCCACCATGGCTTGTGTAGAAACTTCTTCTAAACACTGCCATCCACAATCGAATTACTTGGGTTGCGGTAACGCCTGCCGATTGCAAGGTGTCTTAAACCTCATAACACCGTCTTCTAAATTGTAAGTAAGTCCATACGTGGTATATATTAAATTAACAAAATTTTCTATAGAAATAAAATTTTAACAAAATTTTCTATAGAAATAAAATTTTAACAAAATTTTCTATAGAAATAAAATTTTGACAAAATTTTCTATAGAAATAAAGTTTTGACAAAATTTTCAATAGAAATGAAATTTTACCAAAATTTTCTATAGAAATAAAATTTTAACAATGTTTTCTATACAAATAAAATTTTGGTAGATTATTTTTGGCTCGAGTGCCAACCATGATTATGAACCGATATGGACCAATTTTTGTGTGATTGGGGATCGGCTATATATAACTATAAACCGATATGGACCAATTTTGGTATGGTTGTTAGGTATCATATACTAACACCACGTACCAAATTTCAACCGGATCGGATGAATTTTCATCCTCCAAGAGGCACCGGAGTTCAAATCTGGAGAACAGTTTATATGGGGGCTATATATAATTATGGACCGATATGGACCAATTCTGGCACGGTTATTAGGTACTATATACTAACACCATCTTCCAAATTTCAACTGGATCGGATGAAATTTGCTTCTCTTAGAGGCTCCGCAAGCCAAATCTTGTGATCGGTTTATATGGGGGCTATATATAATTATGAACCGATGTGGACCAAATTTTGCATGGTTGTTAGAGACCATATACTAACACCATGTACCAAATTTGCTTCTCTTATAGGCCTCGCAAGCCAAATTTGGGGGTCCGTTTATATGGGGGCTATACATAAAAGTGGACCGATATGGCCCATTTGCAATACCATCCGACCTACATCAATAACAACTACTTGTGCAAAGTTTCAAGTCGATAGCTTGTTTCGTTCGGAAGCTCAGATCGACTCAGAATTTCACCACGACCCAGAATATATATACTTTATGGGGTCTTAGAGCAATATTTCGATGTGTTACAAACGGAATGACAAAGTTAATATACCCCCCCCCCCCCCCCCAAATCCTATGGTGGAGGGTATAAAAAAGAAGCATTGTGATTTGAATAAATATTTTCAAAACATGGAAGCAGGTAAATTAAATACTTTTATATCCCAATTATTTTGACAAATGGCAGATTTTTTGCAGGAAACTTTGAAATCCTTATTACGATGGAAAGGAGCTATGGTTTTTACTTTATTATAAAAAGTACTCCTTGTGCAAAATTTTAAATCAAAGTAAAACTCTAATTTCTGGGTCATATAAGTACAGTAATCCCGCATATTATCAGTATCTTATAATGTGGGGTTTGTCATTCCGTTTGTAACACATACAAATAACGATTGCTGACTATAGAGAGTATATATAGTCTTGATCAGGGAGAAATTATAAGACGATATAACGATGTCCATCTGTCTGGCTATCTGTTGCAATCACGCTACATCCTTCAATAATGAACCTGTAGTGCTGAAATTTTGCGCAGACACGTATTTTGTCTACAAGCAGATCAAGTTTGAAGATGGGCTACATCGGCCTAAGTTTCGATTTTGCCCCCCTAGGTTAGGTTAGGTTAGGTGGCAGCCCGATGTATCAGGCTCGCTTAAACTATTCAGTCCATTGTGATACCACGGTGGTGAACTTCTCTCTTATCACTGAGTGCTGCCCGATTCCATGTTAAAGCTCAATGACAAGGGACCTCCTTTTTATAGCCGAGTCCGAACGGCGTTCCACATTGCAGTGAAACCACTTAGAGAAGCTTTGAAACCCTCAGAAATGTCACCAGCATTACTGAGGTGGGATAATCCACCGCTGAAACTTTTAGGTGGTCGGTCGACCCCCAGTTAGGGTCTTCTTGACTGTTAGACATTAAAACTTTTATCCGATTTGCATGAAATTCAAAATAAAGAGGTACTTTTGGTCCAATAATAGGTGTGCCGAATTTGGTGTAAGTCTGCACTGTTAGAAAAATATGTTTTTCATATGTTCCGATATAAACAAAATGTGTTTCGGGCACAATTTTTAAACACAATATATTTAAGTGCAAACATGTAATGTTCCTAAACTAACACTAAATGTTTGGGACACATATGTTAATATGTTAGAATATATTATGTTTGGGGTATGAATGTTTCATAAAAATAATATGTGTGAATGTAAACATATATAAATTTACAAATTTCGAGTAAACATATATATGTTGTGATATTTTATTCAGAGAGCGACAGAGAGAGAGAGAGAGTATAGAGAAAGAAATAGAGATGGAAACCGGGAGGGTTGACGAGAGATATCAACATAACACAGCGAGAGAATCAAAAGAGAGCAATTTCTGTGAAACTGCTTGTATGTTGTTTCGGAAAGTCTAAATATTATTTAATTTGAATACTCGTGTAAAGAGAATAGACATTCGGAAGCGGGCATTAAGTTCGAGTTTTGCTAAAAAATTGAAAAAGGTTATTTTCTTTCAAATGAATTATTAAAGAAAAGTAAAAGGCAAAACAGGGTCATTTTAAAACGATAATGCCAACTTAATACCGGCCTTAAGGGTAAAAATGAAATTAAGTACAAAACACGATAAGTTTTAAATGCATTTAAAATGGTGTTAAATGCTAGTAAAAAACTGTTCACGGCTAACTAAATTTATGTGTATATTATAAAATTATTTATGTATGTTTATACTCGACTCCACGTTCTTCTTTTGTTAGAGTTTTTGAATTCCTTCCAACATTTTAAGCTTTTATACCAAAAATAGTTTTTTGCTACAAATTTGTTATTTTTGCAATAAAAAAAATTATCCAAAAGCTCAGTCCATTTCGTTTATATCAAGCACTGTTCTTTTCTGACTGTAAATCTTTAATAACACACATTTCGAAGTTTCATTGTAAAAATTTCATTTAATAATATAAAAATATAAATACAAAAATTAAAAAAAAAAATTGGTGTTCGGTCGGAGTAGGGATTGAACCCAGGACCTTTTGCATGCAAGGCGGACATGCTAACCACTGCTCCACGTGGCCAACAAATATATGTTTCTGTTGAATAATGTTTTGTTTGCATCGGCTCGTGGGCGCTGCAAACTATGCTTATAACGATATTTGTCTAGTGGTAACGATAACAGCTACGTAGCCCAGTGGTAGTGTGTTGGCTTACAAATTGCATGGTTCCCGGTTCGATTCTTAGTCCAGGCGAAAGGTAAAATTATAAAATTGAATAATTTCTTCAACATTATTTGTATTACAGAAAAAGGTGCCAAGAACTAAAAAAATTCGTGGAAGTGAAAATTATGTGAGGGAATGAGCACAATCTTCTTTGGGGAAAATTCTTCCAAGCATATAATATTTTTGGGCTCAAAATGCTTCACAACTTATATGTTCACATAAAACAAACATATTAATGTTTCGGCAGTATCCACTAATATATGTGCTTCCTGCAAAATATGTTTGGAACATATGTTAGAGAAGCGATTTTTTTCTGAGGGTGTGTAAATGTTTTGGTACATTTTTCGAAACAAGTTGTATTGTTTTGAAATTCCAAATTGTGGAGTCTACACGTTTAATCTAAAGCACAAAGATATACATATTTTCCTCTATAATACGTAGAATTTTATAAGGAATGCAGTTAAGAAAATAGAACAATAATCGATCTTAAAACTTAAAACCTTCTAGATACAAAATACTGACCCCACTGTTTTCAAATTTTGCCAAAAAAAATAAATTGTAAGGCCCATATCGCGTAATTATTAGATATATTCGCACACACGCAATCTTTTTATGGAGATATATAAGTTCTATCCAGCAAACCAAAAATGATGAAAATCGGTTCATAATTGCGCGTTTGCCAAGTAAAACAAAATTTCACACATCCGAGGTGTACAAGTTCCAACGTCTATAGGCCAGCCCGTGAACCCACTAGGGACCTACAAACCTTTGTGTATATATATTTTTAAGGCACCAATTGGTAACATCCATTCTTTTACGTGCAGCATACTCTCCAGGTCCAAAACATAATATGTTCTTACATATATATCCCAAACATGTTATTATAGTTTATGAACAGTATATGCTTACACTTAAAAATATTGTGCTAAAAATTTGAGTTCCGAACATATGAAAAACAGTCTTGTTTATAATTTTGATTTCTTACTGACACTTAGTTGGATGCGAATTGCTTTGTTACACAAAGGCAGAATGAAAATTGAATTAATTTTTAATCTTATAAACATTTGAAGCTAGACAGCTTCTTTTGGCTCTTCGGCTTTATCTTTTTTAACACAAATGTGTCTGGTTGCATAGAAAAATACAATACGAATACAATCTTTTAACAAAAAACATAACATAAACCGGAAATGTTTATTTTAATAATCGTGGTTGAAACAAGCAGCGCACGCGCATTGTTCGGCTTATGAGCCAGCTAGAAGAAAGTAAGCAAAAGTAGAAGTACGAAAGGTTATCATTAAAGTTGCTCTTATATTCTGTAACAAATCTTTTCCATACAAGTGTTGAATAGAAGCACTGATCATCATTTGGATATATTTTTGTCCATCTTAACCTGCTGAAAATTATTATGCGGATAATTCAAATAAAATAAAAACGAATTTCTCCATCTTCTATTCTATACGAGTCATCACATGGAAGCTTCATCATTTAATCGTTGCAAAGAGTCGTCAGTCTGTCTGTCAACTTGTGTCGCATATTAGATGACAGCCAAATTGATATGTATGCTTCAGTGGGAAAAAGACTAAAAGTTTGCTAAAGAGATTTAAGTTGACTATAATAAAATGTTTTATGAACTCCAATAGAGGCGTAAAAGAAAGTGTAATTTGCTTATCAGATTTCTAAGCAAATGCTTAAATAAATTTTATCGCAATTTTTGTTGTTATGCTTTTAAAGATGCTTTATGTTTCTAATCTATTCATTCTGCGAGTATAAATCTGGGAGTATTGAAATTTCTTTTTGCAACTCGAATGAAAAATTGCCTGTCATAAAAATGATGTCAAATTTTATATGTTTCTTTTTGTTATAATTGTCAGAGTTTGTTTTATCTTTGCTGAATGATTTGTATGACGGACGAAAAAGATTGTTTTTCATATGTTTGGGTGTAAAAATTGTATGTTTGGAACTCACATTTTTTAACACAATATTTTTAAATTCAAGCATATATTGTTCATAAACTAGCATAACATGTTTGGGACATACATATATGTTCATATATTAGAACATATTATGTTTGGGACATAAAATTTTTGTAAATATAATGGATGCAAATATATATATATATATATATATATATATATATATATATATATATATATATATATATATATATATATATATATATATATATATATATATATATATATATATATATATATATATATATATATATATATATATATATATATATATATATTTATATATATATATATTAATTTAGAAATAGCCTATAAACATATATGTGTTTAGACAGAGAGACCTAGAGAGTATGACGCAAGTAAAAGAATGGAAGTAACCAATTGGCGCCTTAAAAACATACATATACACAAAGAAAATTTCATTAAAATTTTTTCCTACCAGTGTATGCCTAAGGTGAAACATACTATGTTTGAACAATACAAACAATAGTTTGTTTGTCCCAATCCTGAAAATATATATGCTTGAAGCAGAATGTGTTTGGGGTATATGTTACAGAGCGAGTTTTTGAGGGTGTATACACACAGGATGGATGGTATGAATATGTTAATAAAAATTAGTTTTGCATAAATAATAGGTCAATTCAATTCGGGTCCTATCATTCAAACCGCATCTATAAACGAGGGTTGCCTTTTATATTTCGGGATTAAAGAACGAAAACAAATAGTAATCATTATTTTTCAAAATATTCCCGATTTATTCCCTACCTAAAAATTAATAGACTGAAGTTATAGGTTCATTTAATGTACTATTTTATAAAAATGAACAAAAAATCAGACTTCAACATAAGTAGACAATTAATTTATAATAAAGCAACTAAAAGTAGTTCCACACTTTTTCGTATATTCCCGCAAAAAAACAGTTCATTATTTTAACTACACAGGAAGCTCTCAATTTTTTTCATATTTCTAATGGGTAATTATTTGTTTTCAAATAGGTTAAAAACGTAGTAAGTATTAATAAAATGGTACAAATTATATACTAAATTCATTCTAGAAAAATCACAAAAAAAAAATAAAAATTATTTATTTGGCAAAATGTCACAAAATTTTTAATTCACATCTAAAACATTGAATTCGGATCATGGACATCCGACCTATGACATGCCCATGTTAAATTCATCTCTTCTGTGCTAATTTTGCACCACTTTCGGACCAAAAAGGACATTTTCACTACTACCTATCGAAATTGGGTACTTGTACTTGTTATTACTACACGGTTGAAAAAGACTGTTTTTCATATGTTTGGCTATAAACATTATATGTTTGGAACACAAATTTTTAAACACAATATTTTTGAGTGCAAGCATATAATGTTCATAAACTAGCATAACATGTTTGGGACATATATGTTAATATGTTAGAACATATTATGTTTGGGACATAAAATGTTTGTAAATATAATATGCTTGGATGCAAACATATATGAATTTAGAAATAGCCTATAAACATATATGTGTTTAGTAGCTTGGAGCGCTATTTAACAGGGAGCGATATTGAATTAAGTTGGTGGTTGTTGCTTGTTATTACAAAATTAACATTTTATTTTTCCTTGGGCAATTGATCAGCTACTTCTTTGATCCTTACAAACTGTGTGGTCCGCTGTTCGAATCCCCGTCCGGCAAAAGGTAAAATTAAAATAAAAAAAATCATACAATTGAATAATTTCTTCTACAATGTTTGTATTACAAAAAAAGGTGCTAAGAACTAAAAAATCTCGTGGAAGTTAGAAAGATGTGGGGGAATATACAATTGGGCAGAAACAAAATTTTGAGCATTCAGGTCGAAAACCTATGTTGTTAGCACCTATATTACCTGTTTATTTTCATAATTCATTATGATTGTAAATATATAAATAAATAAATAAAATTTTGAGCACAATATTGTTTGGGAGAATTTTTTTAAGCATATAATATTTTTGGGAGTAAAATGCTTCCAAACATATTATATGGTCACATAATAACATATTGTTTTTTGGAAGATAACATTATTGAATTTGGATGCAAAAATACAAAATGTTTGGAACTTAGACTACCCAAACATATATTGTTTAGACCAATATGCTTTCAAACATATTATATATTGGTAGAGATCAAACATATAAATGTTTGGGCTATACCCAAAAATGTATATGCTTGAAGCAAAATATGTTTGGGAGTATATGTTACAGAAGCGATTTTTTGTGAGGGTGTATATACTTAGGTGATGTAAGTATATGCTCCGTAATAACCATGCAAAAATTGGTCGATATCGGTTCATAATTATATATAGGCCTCATATAAATTTCGCTTTTTTACTTTCTTTCTTTTTGATAATCATTCAAAAATTGGTCCTTATCGGTTTATAATTCTATATAGCCCTAATATAAACTGACACCCACGATTTTACTTCTGGATGCTCATTGAGGAAGAAATTTCATCCATTCGCTTTGAATTTGGTCTTCTAATTACCATACATGAAATGGTTGATATAGCACAGTGGTTCCAAATCGCTTTTTTGGAAATAATTCTGCAACTTTTGAACGGATAAAGATATCAACATATTTTTTTGCATGAAAGCTGGGGTGTTTTCCTCTAAGTTTGCAAGTTTGTGAGTCCACGGGCTGACCTGTAGGCGTTGAAAGTTGGTCACCTCGGAGGTATCAAATTTTGTTTTAGCTGTCTATTCCGCAATTATGAACCGATTTCGATAATTTTTTCTTTGCTGGATAGAACTTGTAAAACCTTCCAAACCTTTCCAAAAAGCGTGTGCGAATATATTTTATAGGTTGCGAGATATGGGGCCCACAATTTATTTTTTTGCAAATTTTTAACTAAGTTGGGTCAGTATTTTGAACCTACAGGGCCCGTTTTTGGGCCGATCTTTGATTAAAAGTTGTAAACTCCAAAATTTTGAATTTAAAAAAAAAAATACAGAATTTAGACCAATTTTTTCGAAAACGCACCTACATTCCTTCTGTCGTAAAATTGTTTTGTACATATCTGCCAATATTTTTTTGTTTGTTTCTTATAGAAAACCAAATAAAGGTACGTTTTAAGCTTTTATCGGTTATTTTGGTCAAGTAGTGTTTGAGTTCTTCTCATCGGAAAATTGGCAATTTTTAAAAATGAAAAAATTTTGTTTTTTTGTTTTGAAAAATTCTCATTTGGCAAAGCTCATCTCTTTTTTCCCCAAAAAGCCCTATGTGTCCACTAACTACATGTAAAAGGTTTCAACATCCTACCGGTAAACAGCTGAGAAATAGGCAAACTACAAAAAAAACGTTTTTTAACATATGTCCCCACTTTGGGATTTTTGGTACGAATTTTGGGAATAGTATATTCAGCAATATTTCTTACAACAATTTTCCCTGCAAAACTCAATCAAAATCATAATGATATCATAATTAGTTCAAAAGTTATATAGATTTCAATTCATATTTTTAATTCCCAAAAAAATGGAATTAAAAAAATGGTTCCTTGCCCCAAAAACGTCCAAGTTTCCTAATTTTTGTTTTATTTTTTCAATAACACAAAAAGAGAGCTCTGTAAAATACCTTTCCAACGATATATTGGCGTGAGTATGCGGGAGTGTGATTAACCAACCGATAGTGGTGCGTGAGCATGAGTCACGAAAACCATCTCTTCGTGAGTGTGGGTGAGTAACGAACTTCGAAAAATACGCTCACGAAAATAATCCCACTCACGAACAAAATAACGCGTACGAGTTGAATTTATTTATAATTTTAGTGACACCTAAGATGTTAGGAGTTTAATAACGCTCTCGATTTTCATCATGCTCTTGTCTTTAGTCAGGTCCCCAAAGTAAATTACTCTTAATATTATTCAGGTAAGATATATATGCAAGGCCGTAGCCAGGATTTTAATTCGGGGGGGGGTTCAACTTTAAAAAAAAAATATTCATATAATCTCATGTGTAGAAAATTTTATTTATGCAAAGGTATGTATACAATATTTTTATAATATTAAATTGAGCCGACGGGCTTTTTGGGCAGCAAATAAATCAATGACTTCTTCAATCGGCACATTTATTCGGCGATGAACCGACATTAATGCCAATCCATTGAGTCTACTCTCGCCAGTCGAATTTCTAAGATACGTCTTTAATCTCTTCATTTTTGAAAATGAACGTTCGGATGAGCACGTAGTAACTGCAGGGATGGAAAATGCAGTACTAAAGTACTTTTTTCAATACTTTTTCACCACGGTCAGTACCGTAGTACCCCCGCTAATGATTTAGTACCTTTTGTGTACACGGATGAAAAAAGACTGTTTTTCATATGTTTGGCTATAAACATTATATGTTTGGAACACAAATTTTTAAACACAATATTTTTGAGTGCAAGCATATAATGTTCATAAACTAGCATAACATGTTTGGGACATATATGTTAATATGTTAGAACATATTATGTTTGGGACATAAAATGTTTGTAAATATAATATGCTTGGATGCAAACATATATTAATTTAGAAATAGCCTATAAACATATATGTGTTTAGTAGCTTGGAGCGCTATTTAACAGGGAGCGATATTGAATTAAGTTGGTGGTTGTTGCTTGTTATTACAAAATTAACATTTTATTTTTCCTTGGGCAATTGATCAGCTACTTCTTTGATCCTTACAAACTGTGTGGTCCGCTGTTCGAATCCCCGTCCGGCAAAAGGTAAAATTAAAATAAAAAAAAATCATAAAATTGAATAATTTCTTCTACAATGTTTGTATTACAGAAAAAGGTGCTAAGAACTAAAAAATCTCGTGAAAGTGAGAAAGATGTCGGGGAATATACAATTGGGCAGAAACAAAATTTTGAGCATTCAGGTCGAAAACCTATGTTGTTAGCACCTATATTACCTGTTTATTTTCATAATTCATTATGATTGTAAATATATAAATAAATAAATAAAATTTTGAGCACAATATTGTTTGGGAAAATTTTTTTAAGCATATAATATTTTTGGGTGCAAAATGCTTCCAAACATATTATATGGTCACATAATAACATATTGTTTTTTGGAAGACAACATTATTGAATTATTACAAAATTAACATTTTATTTTTCCTTGGGCAATTGATCAGCTACTTCTTTGATCCTTACAAACTGTGTGGTCCGCTGTTCGAATCCCCGTCCGGCAAAAGGTAAAATTAAAATAAAAAAAATCATAAAATTGAATAATTTCTTCTACAATGTTTGTATTACAGAAAATGGTGCTAAGAACTAAAAAATCTTGTGAAAGTGAGAAAGATGTCGGGGAATATACAATTGGGCAGAAACAAAATTTTGAGCATTCAGGTCGAAAACCTATGTTGTTAGCACCTATATTACCTGTTTATTTTCATAATTCATTATGATTGTAAATATATAAATAAATAAATAAAATTTTGAGCACAATATTGTTTGGGAGAATTTTTTTAAGCATATAATATTTTTGGGTGCAAAATGCTTCCAAACATATTATATGGTCACATAATAACATATTGTTTTTTGGAAGACAACATTATTGAATTTGGATGCAAAAATACAAAATGTTTGGAACTTAGACTACCCAAACATATATTGTTTAGACCAATATGCTTTCAAACATATTATATATTGGTAGAGATCAAACATATAAATGTTTGGGCAATACCCAAAAATGTATATGCTTGAAGCAAAATATGTTTGGGAGTATATGTTACAGAAGCGATTTTTTGTAAGAGTGTAGACATTTTTTAGTCGATATCAGATTTATGGTACAATAGCTTTGACAAAATATTTTAGTATTTTGAGAAAGTCTTTATCAACCTTACGGCCATTTTCATGTATCTCCGTTAGACTTTAACTCCCAGTTAGCAGAAAATAAAATCGAAATATCTTCTCTCCGGTTAACTTTAACTGAAAAATTTTTAGCAATTAAATTCCTAACTGGCCTATGAAATATATAGGCAAGATGACAGACATGTCCATAGTACGGTTTAAAAGTTCGTTAGCTAACGTAGCACTAACGGAGCTTCCTGCAAATAAGGGTTATTTGCTAATAGTCTTTTACAAATATGGCAAAACAGACATGTTCATGTGGGAAGAAAATCTCGATTTTGTAAAAGATATAGTCAAAAACAGGATTTTATTGAACTTCAAGAATGTTTTAGTCGAAAAAAGAATGCGATTCTATATTCTCAATTTTTTATTTCGGTAGAAAATGTTGTCTAAATTTTATTTCTATATAGAATTTTTGCAAAATTTTATTTTTATAGATAATTTTGTCAAAATTTAATGTAAAAATGTCATTTCTATAGGAAGTTTTTGCAAAACTTTATTTCTATAGAAAAAATTTTGCAAATTTTTTTTCTATAGAATTTTTTTGCAAAATTTTATTTCCCTTCGTTTTGTTTTGTTATTGTTGGTTTTGTTCTTTAAGCATTGTTGTTGGATGGACGCACGTTTCGGAATTACCACATTCCTCATCAGCATCCCCTACTTGCAGCGAAACTATCAACCAATTATAAGAATAAATTCAGGCAGTTCATTAAACCCAACAATAAACCACACTTGAACCTTCCGAAAAAAAAGGTTTTTGTATGATAGCCGGCTATAGAAAATTTTTGCAAAATTTTATTTATATAGAAATTTTTTTTTCAAAATTTTATTTTCTTTAAAATTCAGTCTCTTGACAATAATCTTCCAGTGATTTTTTTGTTGAAATTTAGTAAAAAGTACCTTTCCGCTCAAAAAATACCTTTTTTGTACTTTCTTAAAAATTGTATTTTCCATCCCTGAGTTACTGGCAAAGTGACCAAAATTTTTAAAAGAATATGCACGTTTGGAAATATCTCTGTATTGCACTCTCCAAGTGCTTCCATCGCTGAATTAGACAGGTTCTTTTCGCAGGTTTTGCGCCATTTCATTTACACATGTGTTTGGCTGTTTCGTTGTTGTTGCTACGGCCAAACAAAGCGAGTCATGTTCACAAAAAGAACAACAAACACACATAAAAAGCAGAAATACATTTTCCAAAAATAAAATTTGTGGTGCGAGAACAAAAACAAGTTGTTTTTTTCGACCGTCGTTTGACGGGCTTTTCAACTAGTATTCTAGGATTTGTGCAAGTTTTATGGTAAGCGTTTTCAAAATAAAACCTTCAGCTTTCCTTCAACATCTTCGATAAGATTTTTCTATGCAGCTAAAAATATATATTTATTTATATAAAAATATTCATTCATTTCGGGGGGGGGGTTTGATCCCCCTCATCCCCCCCCTGAATACGGCCTTGTATATATGGGAGCTATATCTCAATCTGAACCGATTTCAACCATATCGGACATACTTTACGATACTATCAGTTGTTCTCTTTGTGCAAATTTTGACCTGGGTCATACAGGTGCATATCGTGCAACAGATTTATATGTAAGCTATATATAATGGATTTGGCTCATATTTTGCTAGTTTACGAGGTTCACAATTAGATCGGTTGATAAACACATAAATTTTGACCAGATCGGTGGTAAGTATATACGGCAACTATATCTAAATCTGAATCGATTTCTTCTAAAATCAATTGGTTTCTATTCAGACACAAAAGACATACTTGTGCCAAATTCCCCCCATCACAGTTGGCGTTTGTTTTAGTTCCACTTACAAATCTGTGGTAATGATGGACTTAATGGTGAGACCCATAAGTGTCCCCAAATTAGGGCTATCATTCGGGATAAATGCCGTTCCGAAATCACGGAATTTTCGAGACGGGATTAGTCTCGAATCCCAATATTTTTTTTTTTTGAATCGCGGGATTTTTTGGGATCCCAAAAAAATAAAACAAATTTGTTAAATTTGTGGCTTTTTAAGATTTTTTATCAATAAATTGGGGTCTTTACACCATTGTCGACTGTTAGAGATGCTTTTCATCGCATTTATTTGATGAAACTTTAGAAGCTTGATATTTTTGTGGCGTTACTTAAAACGATGAAATACAAAAAATTATCACAATGGTACGAAAACATACCTATTATAATGAGAATCCTTAAAATCGTTTTTTTTTTTTTTGTATGATAGCGATACGAAAATACTTTCTAATTTAATTATACCCTGCTCCACACTTATTTTAATTTATCTTTGTGTTAAGTTTTTGAGGATTATTATCTTCATAAAGTTCGAAATCTTTGTTTTGAGCATTTTCCTATAAATATTTATGCAACCCTGGATTTTTCGCACGAAAAAATTAGCAGGCTTGTAAGATTGGTTGTACAACTAATCTCATTACCATTCGATTAACTTCAAATTCATTTTATAATGGATGATTGTCCGCCGCCGAGTGGATATATTTATGTCGGCTTAGCCGTCATGCCGACGATGCCGAAGGCAAAATTTAGTGTCAGCCGCCGCCGACAAAAATGGGTCGGCTTCATTCTCTGTTCGCACTAGACACGAATTCCTCGTAAACGAGGATTTTGGCCTGGTTCTCTGTAGATTTGCAATAGGCAATTATCAGCTGGCTCATAGAGGATTTCAAAAAAATCACTTTCACAATCCCCTATACTGCCTTGTACAACTGTGGTTTTAGTACTAACATGTATTAGAGGTGTGCACGTGACACGAAATTGTCGTGACTCACGCGTGAGTCGTGAGTCACGCTCATGGCAACGGCGTGAGTGTGCGTGAGTGTGCGTGAGCGTGATTAACAAACCAAAATGTCGTGCCTGAGCGTGAGTCACGAAAATATTATCTTCGTGAGTGTGCGTGAGTAAAGATTTACGCTCACGAAAATAATCCTGCTCACCAACATAAAACGCTTAAGAGTTAAATTCATTTACAATTTTAGTGACACCTGGGATGTTAAGAGTGTAATAAAGCTCTCGATTTTAATAATGCTCATGTTTTCAGACGCGTCGCTAAGGTAAATTACTCAAAAAATTGTTCGCGAGTCACGACATTTTTCGTGAGTCACGATATTTTTCGTGAGTCACGGTATTTTTCGTGAGTCACGACATTTTCGTGCGTGAGTGTGCGTGAATACAAATTTTCTTTTCGTGAGTGTGCGTGAGCGTGAGCGTGAGTCCTACCAAACAATATCGTGCGTGAGTGTGCGTGAGTAAGATTTTTCCGTCGTGAGTGTGCGTGAGCGTGAGTAAAATATTACTCACGTGCACACCTCTAACATGTATATACGGCCGTAAGTTCGGTCAGGCCGAATCTTATGTACCCTCCACCATGGATTGCGTAGAAACTTCTACGAATGTGTCATCCACAAATTTCAACTCACATGGTTGTTAAATATCATATACTACCACCACGTACCAAATTTCAACTAGATCGGATGAATATTGCTTTTCCAAAAGGCACCGGAGGTCAAATCTGGGGATCGGTTTATATGGGAGCTATATATAATTATACACTGATAGGAACCAATTCCTGCATGGTTGTTGGATACCATATACTAACATCACGTACCAAATTTCAACCGAATGGGAAGAATTTTGCTCCTCCAAGGTGCTCCGGAGGTCAAATCTGGGGATCGGTTTATATGGGGCCTATATATAATTATGGACCGATATAGACCAATTTTTGCATGGGTGTTTGAGGTCATATATTAACATCGCGTACCAAATTTCAACTGAATCAGA